>NC_137126.1:36011330-36538830 GCF_949319135.1 Squalius cephalus
GCTCTACGTCGTTGTGTCCCGCACCCTCCACCCAGAGCGGCTCCACGGGCCGCTGGCAGCGCTCGTACAGGGCCAGCCCATGGGAAAAATCAATCACCTCGTCCTCCGTCCCGTGGATCACCAGCACCGGAGAGGTGACTTTAGAGATTTTATCAATGCTAAAAAAAAAAAAAAAAAAACCATGAGCAGAGTGTTCTGCAATACAGTGTCTTTTAAATCATCATAACGTGCTTTGTGAAGTAATTTGTACACAAAGGGCAATTGTAACAACCTGATTTTGAGGTATGAAAGTGCTCCTTTGGATGTCCAGTATTTTCTACTGCCATCTAAAGAACACTATTTTCCTTTAAAAATGTAATAAAAATGACCCCATTGCACATTCTTTGTCTTCCTAAAACAAAACCCTTTCTAAAAAAAAAGAAAAGAAATTGTTTAACCTACATAAGTATCTAGCTGAAATTTGTTCCTAAATTAGGCTATGTTCACACTGATTATTTGTGTATCCGATTTGAATCTGATCTAAATTATTGACTGTCCACACTGTGTATCGCAAGGCGCTCTTTTGTTTTCCAGCATGCCGTATCTGCATTGGTTTCTTTGGCAATGACTTTGCATTGGTAAGTATCCGCCAAAAACACGGAGGGGTTTGCAACACAGATGTTTTCTTATTTACAACATGGCAATGTAAAAGCTGCGCTGGACTACTACGTCTTCTAAGGCAGCAGCAGAAACTTTTTACGTGGCGTGAGAAAGTGACATAAACCACGGAAAATCCGATCAGAGCGGTCAGACTGAAACAGATTTCCAAAAATGCGAACCACACATGATTGTAGCTCAGAACAAATTTGTAAAAATCTCATTTCATGTGGATTCCAATTCGGACTGACAGTCCGAACAATAATATGATATTATTAACAGTAAATATATTAAAGATTAAGAATATTTTAAAAGTATTTGATTTATGTGATGGCAAAGCTGAATTTTTAACAGCCATTCCTCCAGTCTTCAGTGTCACATGATCCTTCAAAAAAAAAAAAAAATTCATTCTAATATGCTGATTTGGTGCTCAAAAAACATGTATTATCATCAAAGTTGAAACCTGTTATGCTGCTTAATATTTTTGTGGAAATCATGAGTATTTTTTATCAATCTAATGTGCCCTTGCTGAATAAAAGTATTAATTTCTTTAAAAGAAAACACTTACTGAGCCGAAACCTTTGAATTGTAGTAAACGTTAAAAAAATATTTAATTGTATTAATACATTTTTACATAAAAATTTAAATATATTTTTAAATCAAGTATGAAAATATAAATTTCAACTGAAATCAGACTGTTTATCCATTATAACTGTTGTTTTAAAATGCAAGTGCACAAACACTGAACTACTTGTTGGAAGACATTTGTCACTAGAGGGCACACAATAACAGTAATGGCTAAAGTGCAGAAAACGGATGAACCAACCAGGTGCCTCGTCCGCAACATGGCTGCTGAAAGAAAGGTGTGAACAGTGCATGAACAGTATGTGTCTAATAGGTGTGAGATACAGGACAAATGAGGAGGGGAATGTGGTGGAAGAATTATGAAAAGATGGAGAGTCTCTGGTAAAATAGAGATACTCACTTGGGGAATGCATCGAAGCAGTACGTCTTCTTTGTGTCAGGAAAAGCCACCCGCATGCCTGAGGTCAGAGGGGAGTGAAGGACGACGGCAGCGCTCTCGTACCGAGAGGCCAGATCCACCGAAGGGACTGTACCGATGCTCTGGCCGTAAATGATCACATGCTCCGGCCTGATCCCGTACCTAGAACACGACATTCAAATGATGAGTTCAAATACAGACGCACATACACACCTACACTGATGACGCTGAGATCAGAACACAATTATCATGAATCAAGAGTACAGGTTGTTTAACCCACTTTTAGAACCAGACAAACTGGGAAGCAGCCTTGGTGTTTTGCAGTTAGATTGAATGACCGAATCTTTCGAAAGACTGTTCATAATCATTACGTAACCTCAAATGACATGCCCAACTTAAGTGTTATTACTTTCACAAAAAGGCATAGGCGTGAGCCAAGATTTAAGAGCAGATACTAGAACAATTTAATCATTTAAGTCATTAAATCAAACCATTCCTGCAAGTCAAGCTGCTTGCAGTCAACAGTCTCTATTCCACTGCATTTCATCAAGTGATTGCTTAAAGAGAATAAGAAGATTTTTTGGTAACACTTTACAATAAGGTCCTATTAACTAATGTCATTATTAATTAATAACATTAACAATGAACAATACATTTGTTCAATACAATACAATACAACTGTTCATTGTTAGTTCATGTAATGTCCATTAAATAATATTATTAACAGATACAACTTTTGATTTTAATAATGTTAGTTTATGTGAAATAATGTAGTTCACTAATGTTAACAAATAAAGCCTTACGGTAAATACCGTTTTGTTTTGTATGCACTGATATTATAATTCTGGTCTAATAACCGATTATTTAAGAAAAACACTAACTTAATGATGTATTCAGTAATATTCTCCACCCACGGTTCCGTACGCACTTGTACACACTTTTTTTTTTAACATTTTTAAAACATTTTTTTTAAATAACTCATAAAACAGACAGTTCCGCTAATGTATTTTCTGACAATGGATAAACATTCTGGCTTCCCAATATATTCCAACAGGGATGATCAAAAAAAACATCACTCTTTGTAAACTTTTTTCAGTGAGAGTGCCGTATGCTCGAACATGACCATATTCATGCAATTTAATACAATATGCATTCAAGAGTATGCTGAGCAACAACTAAGGAGAGAAAAAGTGAGCTTGATGACAGTAGCTTGATTAATTAATTACTGTCTACAGTAAAAAGCCATGAGAACAGATGATTTCAAGGAATCCAGTGAGTCAAGAATCCAAGAATCTCAGTTTCAATTCTCTTGTACAGTGAAACTTGTACAGGACCATTTGTATTTAAATCAGCAAATGACAATGTCACCATCAAAACACTTCTACTATGGAGAGGATGGTGTAAAGGCTGGTTATCCTAGGCGGTGTGTCCACATTCCATGCCATATTATAAAGCGCATGATCACTTAGTCAGCTGACTGCAGTGCCACAGAGAGGTCTGGGTGAAGAGATCATGGACCTGAGATGTAAACCGAAATTACTCCAAAAGTAGGTCATATGATAAGCCTAAAGTAACACATATCAATCGACTTATGCTGTACATTGTACTCTGTCCAGTGTGCAATTACACAGTGAATGTTGCATTCAGTTCTCTAGTAATGCTTGACTGCTGTCTTGCTGGCAAACAGAAGGTGATGGAACTGGTTTGAAGTTGAAACTGAAAATTGTCGTTGTATGACCAAAATAAATATAAATATTTGCGTCTGATTCACAAGTGGACCTCACATGTATACACATCATGAATTACAATTCATCCATTCAATTACCTACACAATCATGCCATCTTAAAAAAAAAAAAAAAAAAAAACTCAATCTTGTTCAGATTATACAATGGGCCGTTAAGACCAATACAATCATCAAGTTTGTCCTCAGGGCCAAAAATCACATGATTCTACATTACTCTGTGTGATCATGTGAGAGGAGGTGGAATGTGTTTTGGAGAGAGGCAGAACAGATGGTCAAGGATGAGAAAAAGGAGAATGGACTCTACAAAGTCATTCTCAAAAAGAGCATTCTTTAAGGAACAGTTCTTTCAAACATAAAAATGATTTCATTATTCACCCTCATGTTGTTTAAAGCCCATATGCTGTTATTATTTTCCACTGAACAAGCAAGAATTTAAGAATTCTTATGCAGCTTTTGCCATCCAACAGTTCATAGTTATCCAGTCTGTCAGGTTTAAAGTAAAATGTGTATTTTATTTGACTTGTATTAGGGCTGCACGATTAATCGCATTTTAATCGTGGTAACGATTAATTAAAAATAATCGTTGCAATATTTACCCCACTGATTAATTGACATTTCCATTATCTTACATTGGTAACAAGCCTCCACTAACTTTCCTGCTTGGGGTTGCCAGATGTCAAGAGAATAAATCCCCCAATTAGAGCATTTCTCTTAAAAGGACACATTTTCTGCCCAGTGTTTCACTTAATCTGGCAACCATGCACACGCACTCTCTCTGGCAGCAGACAAGCACTGATGAACTGACAAGTGACAAACATATACATTAGAGTTTAGCGATGTTCATTGTGAAATTCTGTTTGAAATGTCATACAGCCAGTCTGTGTTCCTTCATGTGCGATTTGCTGCTAATAAATATACTAAATCTGTGACAACATGTAATAAATCCAAACACGATTATTGAGCATATTGTTTGCGATCATGGTTGACGAATAAATGTGGTCCGTGCAACCTCTGTTCTACAATACAAAGTAAAACATTTTCATGGTTTAGCTTTTGATAGAAGCTTCTTAAGGTTTCACCTTTTTTTCCCATCATGTAAAGCAGTTGAAAACTACATTGCCATCATCTGTTTGCAGTGTTTAATCATTTCAAAGATGAAAAAGTCAAATGAAAAAAAGACTTGTATCGTTCTTTGCTGTCTGATGAATTTGCATTTGTGGAGCGATCTCTCATTTGCAACTGAACTGCCTCTCATAAAATAAATATACCTAATATAAAGACAAATTACAAAGCACTCACTAGGGGTGTGACGGTTAGTATATAACCGTGAGACCGACGGTTATAGTTGAACACCATCATTAGATCTCTATAACCGGCAAAACCGTGTTATTAAAATATTTTTTACAAACATTTTTTATTATAGAGAATGTTTAAACACTAATTAAAAACAATTGTTAACAGTCTGTGTCATTAATGGTCTACGTCGTTTCCAACTGTATTTGATTCTTTGCCAAGTACCAACGCAAGTTTTGTTTTGTAAATCGTCAGACATGATTTTTACCACTTCATTAAGTTTTTCTTTGTAGAAATTTCGAATTTCGTTTTGTATAAATTATAAAATCAACCATGTAGCCTATTTAATAAATAAAAAGCAAATATAGCAGACAATATAATAATCGTGACATTGAGATGCCAGCACGCTGCGTTCACTTGCATTGCATTGTTAAAAGCCTTTCTTTAAAGTGAATTTCGTTTTGTACAAATTGTATCTTAATTTTAATAAATGTTTCACCAACCAATTGCATGTATTTAATAAATAAAAAGCAAATGACAATATAATAACCATGACATGGAGGCGCCGGTGCGCCGTGTTCACTTGCATTGCATTGTGAACTAGAGCGCATCTCATCGTAAATGAATGAAACTCAGCGTAGGCCTATGCCTCATACATTAGCATTAAATATCTTTGCTGCATCCTTTCTAGAACAGACAAGGGCTTTTCACTGCATCGTCCATAGACCGCAAAACAATCAGTGGATGGCGGGCAGGTGCGGCTTTGAAATTTGGTCAAAAAACGTTGGTGCGGATGATGAGTTTTGCGATGTGGTTGCGGATGAAATAATACCCCATCCACGTATCTCCACGTATCTCCATCGATAACAACATTGAACACTACACAAATATTAATTTTATTTTTTTTAATTTAGGCGATCAAATAGCTAATCAGTGTCTGCTCGTTTATTCAAACTAAGTTGTCCTATAACAGACGAACGTCACAACGACCTAATGATTTAGAGTACTCATAAACAGTAAATGAAGTACATCCATTTCATTTCAAGCTGCTCAATATACTGGCTATAAAGATAAGAAAATTAAATCAGCACTATTTGTTGCCTTGACAACAAATCATAAATTGTTCAGATAAACAATAACATTTACCAGACTACCTTTCTTAATTTAATATAGCAGCTGGCTGACAGCAAGTCTACACTGATAAACTTATAGATACAAAAACCTGCTGTGTGACACCATCAGGAAGTTATTTTTTACTTCCTGGGTAGACAATGTTGCCATGACTGCAATCGGGCCTGTCCCTCCAGGACTCCCTGGGAATCAGTTGCTAGGCAACCAATCAATATTTGACTTGGAGAACTGGCTGCTGGCACCTCCCTCCCTCACCTCTCAGAGGGAGCTGCGCTCCATTAAAGACGGATACTAAATTCGCACAGGCTTCTCGAGTGAGCCCCTCTCAGCCCTCAGCCCAAAAACACTCAAGCACAACGGTCATTATATCACTTCAGGAGGAAGGAGGGCACAGAGGTCTCATTCAATACAAATGCTACTGCTGGTTGCCGTGGCGTTTCCTTTATGACATCACAGTCATCGTCTTCTGAGGGGGGAAATTCTCTCGCAGACAAAAGCCATTTCCTTTGCTTCTTCCTTTCACCGGAACGTTCTCAGACTCTTGGACTTGGAAGACAATACACATCACCGTTTTACTGTTTTGAAGACGAAACCAGATGGTTCTGTTTGGTAGAAGTTTACATACACCAAGACAAGTCTGGTTGCAAATACCTATATGAAACACACATGTTTCTGTGGCTAGCTGTGGCTAGCTGTGATAACAGATGGTCTTATCCGGACCAACCCCTTAGATATGAACCCGGCCCAAGTCGAGTAATTCAGGCTGCGGCAAAATATTGCACTGGAGTTCCCAGTGCCATCCGCTCTTCTTGTAAATGCTTAGTGTCTATGTACGTGCGTCAACACCACCTGATGTGTCAACACTGACTCACCTGGCTGAACAGACAGAAAGGTGTGGCTGTCCTACACTAACATTACACAATATAAACAATCTCATAATGATTCTCTGCTGTGGTTAAGCAAGGCAATGCTGCCTGTAGCAGTGGCTGGGAATGAACTTGAGCTCTCGCAAAAACATGAACATTATATACTTCAAGCTTGATTGGGAAATCTTTGGGAATTGGGATATGTATCGGTATTGGATATTTAATTGTTTACACCTATTTTAAGAGATAGATCATCATCTAGCACCATATTAAAATAGTAATAGGTTACGGCAAAAGTTTAACTCTTAAGAGCATTATGCACTATGCTTTCCTGCATGAAATAAAAATTCACTAGCAAAATTAATTCATCCATGTATCCCATTAATTTTTTTTGGAAACATAAATTCTAATGAAAATGACAGACAGAAAATGACAGACTTCTCTCTATGCCGGACTTCTCCAATCATTACATTTATTTAAATCCCGCCCCAAACGACTGCAAACTCACATTCATTTTTGAGTTCAAAACGCACATTTCAAAATCCAGTCAACAAATGATGATGGATAGAACCAATTTCTTGTCTGATAATTTATTGTGGCTTTAAAAACCACATGTTGGAGTGAGTTACTATGCACAAGTAACATGTTTAACATGTTGTGTATAGTATACCTTTACGATATCATCCATAACACAAAATAAAATTATTAGTTTTTCCATCAGCCAGAATTTCAATATTGTTATACACACCTAAAAATGATTTACTAGTTCAAGGAGGTTAAATAATAATAGACAATTTTCAATATTTTTGTATAAAGTCGACTGAATAATCTGACCTTTGTGACAACTGATTTCCAATACTATACAGTTTCTTTGCAGTGTTTAGTTTCATGGATTTCATCTCACATGATAAAAGTCAAATCAACATTTAATGTCCATTTATTCATAAGTAATAAGAAGAATCATGTACAGAAATTCAGTATGTCTGACATAAACCCAGACAGAGTGATCAATGAACTCAGTAAACAGACATTCAAAACTGTGATCTTGCTACCTGATGTAAAAGCTGCTTTTTTGTGATTAGAAATCATATTTTGTTGGCCACTCAACAAAGGGACGAGCAAAAAAAGCTTTGTTGCACGCCTCGCAGAGTCAATCAGCATGGTCTGATAAGCACTCTAGTCTATTGAGATCAGATGGAGAATTTCCAAGGCAAATATTTTCAACAGACATCTAAAGGCAGGTGCACTTTATGCTAGCTGTTTGGAAGATTATATTTTTGAGGGATGTTTAAACCATCAAAAACTGAAAAGCAGATGAAAACCCAAAGCCCTCACACAAACACAGAAATATGTGCCTTTAAAAACACTATACTGCAGTGAAACATTTAAAGCCCAAAGACTCCTTCCACAAATGTTCTTTAAAAAAAAAAAAAAAAGGCCCTCACACCACAGCCTTTTTTCCAAATAAAAGGTTTGGAGATCTGTAAAAACACAATTTGTAATCTGGATTCTCACGATCCTCTATTTGAGCACAATTTAATAATAAAAAACAGGCAATGCTGGCCATCTTTGACAAAATGAGATTAAAATGCCAATTATCCTCCAGAAATGGCGGGGAAAGAACTGCATACAATGGTGACCTACCAAGCTAAAAAATGTGTTTCTATGAATAAAGAAAAAAAATTCCCAGCAGGGGCCACAGTTTTATAGCAATAAGAGAAGATTTGGATGGGCCAGCCTACTTACTCCTACTCCTCTCTCAAAACACATAAAACACCTTACCCAAATATATACATAAACACACAATAAAGTTATATTCTTCAGAGTGGCAGGCAGTCAGACTAGTTTATCTGCACTGTAATCTGAATCGTGTCCTTGTGTGGGATGGCCTGATGCATCTTCTGTGGCTGATATGGCAATGCGTGGGAACATTGAAAGTGACCAGAAGAACAGCGTGGGACTGCTTCATGAGGTACGACCTAACCCTCAGGGATATGACTTGTCAAACAGCGTGGACTGTGTTAGAGAGCATCAGCTGTACTTTCTGACACCACATGCATGCATGCATGCATGCACACATACACAGACACAGAACACGGCTGTTATACACACACACACACACACACACACACACACCCAAACCCAAAACATTATTGTGGTCACGAACACAAAGCCATTTTGCATGTTATTCTCCCTCTTGCAAGAACGACGAAAATGCAAAATCTTGCTACATCGAAGTACAAGCAATTAACAGAACTAAGTTCTCATGACCAGTAACCCCAGATGACACACATGTACGGAAAGACAAATAAGAATTTAGGGCACATGATACAGTGAACGGCCTTGAGATAGTTTCTCTATGTCCACAGTGTCTCAAATAGCTGCCACTGGGAGAAAAAAACAAAACACTTCAGCCATCTGAGGTCTGAGTTAGTGTAATTCAGCTATCTATGAGGAAATTAAACTTTCCTTTGCTGCACTCTTCAAAAATCTAAATACAACCGCAGTTTGAAACAAAACATGACTCTTGACATTATAAGTCCATTGCCAAGGACACAGGACACGCAGATGGGGGATGGGATTCAAGGGGTAAAGGCAATATTAAATATCCCCCCCCACCCCCCAAGCCCTAGGAACTCACATGGACAAAGACCAAAAGCAGAGTAAACCGGCTAGATATTCAAACATTTGTGTAATTATTTTATAGACCCATAGGAATATGAATGGGTAGTATTTGGGATATTCAAATCGACATATTTTTTAAATCGACCAGTTGGGGGGTTGCTGTGTATAAATAGAATGGTGTCAGGTTCACTTGACACGTTTTAAACGCTGTTCACACAAAGCATTCTTGCGTTTAAAAAGGCGCAGGACGGAAAAAGGACAAGAACAAAGGACAAAAGCTCCTTGAGAAGTATTTTTAAAGTCAATGGGACAGAATGCAGGGGTCTCAACTCAAGACATGTTTTTAAAAGCTAGACTATATTTAACTTGCCTGCCATTTGCAAAAGCAAAACACTAAAAACAAGAAACGTGGCACAAGTGCTTTAAATGGGGGGGGGGGGGGGGGGGACTTTACCGTACTCATTTACTGCAGTAAATGAGAATTTGAATGATCACTTGATAAAATTGACCGTAAACGACTTTCATAATGTTACAAACGATTACTGTTTTAAATAAAGTTCTGTTCTTAAGAATGTTCTATTCATCAAAGAATCCTGAAAAAGACTAATGGTTTCCACAAAAAAAAAAACTGTTTTCAACATTCATACATAGTAATAAGAAATGTTTCTTTAGCAGCAAATAAGTTCTCTGAAAAATCATGAGACACTGAAATCTAAAGTATTGGCTGCTGAGAATTCAGCTTTGCCATCACAAGAATTAATTATTGCAGTGCATTACAACTATATGACAGGAAGAGCTAAAGAAACCAACAACATGTTTATTAGATCCCATACTCACAAAACAACTGAAAGAGTTGTTACCTGTAGCAGAAAAGCCCCTTCTCAACATTACCTACTCGTCTCTAACTCTGGGTCATGTCCCAAGACCCTTCAAGCTGGCTGTTATTAAGCCTCTCATTAAGAAACCGCAACTAGATCCAAATTTCAAATCTTCCATTTAGCCTATGTCTGAAAAAACTAGAAAAAGTTCAAGTGTTCAAGTTCCGCTCAAGTGTGATCCTTTTTGCAAAACAATTATATTTATGAAAAAAAAATTGTATTTCATTTTGTTTATTTAAACGGGAAATTATCCAAGTTAACGCCAGTAAATGATGGAGTGCCCCAAGGGTCTGTTTTAGGCTCTCTGCTATTTTCAATATACATGCTTCCCCTTAGTAATATTATTAGTAAACATGGAATTAGTTTCCACTGTTATGCTGATGAAACTCAGTTATTTCATCATGTCCAGATGAAATCTCTAAATTATCCAAATTGACAGATAAATCTTACCAGTATTTGTTTTCTATTAAATTTGAATAAGAAATGAGGTATTACTTATTGGACCAAAAACATGTACACAGAATCTCTTAGAGTACAATGTGCATTTGTTACTTCATCCTCTACAGTTAAAAACCTTGGTGTTATATTACACAGCAACTCATCTTTCGAAAATTATATTTCATATGTTACAAAAACAGCCTTCTTCAACCTCAAAAACATCGCTAAGCTATGGAAAATATTATCCGTTTCCGATGCTGAAAAGCTAGTTCATGCATTAATGACCTCTAGACTAGATTACTATAGTGCTTTACTAGGTGGTCCTGCGTCCTCAATAATCAAGCTACAGTTATTCCAAAATGCAGCTGCTAGAGTTCTAACCAGGTCAAGAAAATATTATCATATAACCCCAATTTTATCATCTCTTTGCTACACTGGTTACCTATTAAGTTCCGTATCGATTACAATGTATTGCTACTGATCTATAATGCCCTAAATGGTATAGCTCCTGTGTGTTTAACTGATCTTCTGTCACACTACAACCCATCATGCTCTTTAGGGTTTCAAAACTCTGGACTTTTGGTAGTACTTTGGATATTTAAGTCCACTAAAAGAGGGAGAGCATTTTCATATTTGACTTTTTAACTCTAGAATCCTGATAATGTTCAGGGCTCAGACACACTCTCCCAGTTTAAACCTAGATTAAAGACATCTCTTTAGCCAAGCATCTCATAACGTTACACTCCAGTTATATCAGATCAAATGCGCATGACTATCTATTGCTTGAAATGTTATGAACAGCAGCTATGCTAATTATTTTCAATTTGCTTTCTGGGTATCTAGAGATTACGCAAGCTCCAGTTTGGATCCAGCCTCTTATGAAGAATAATACAATATGTATTGTGAAAATCTCTATACAAATAAATGTGAATTATATTTTTGAAGTAGGCTATATTACAATAGAAATGTTTTTAAACTGCAATATTTACAAACATAAAAAAACTCTTACTGCCACTACTGAATAGAGTCATTCTATTTAGGAAGTGTAGTAAGAGGCCACTTCAGATGGGGAAATGTGATGTAAGAGACAAAAAACAAAAAGCAAACCTGATAAACACAACTGATGATGACAACAGAAGAAACAGTCTGTTTGTGAAAAGCCTCAAACAACTATCCGAATGAAGTGGCTTTCAGGTGTACTCTCTCACCTTGTTCTTAGTGCATGCCAGGCAGCGTCCACATCAGCATACAAATTCTTCTCTGAAGGCTTTCCTGAGCTTGCCCCATAACCAGAGTAGTCATAGGAGAACACGTTGCAGTTGATGCGGGAGCCCAAGCCGATGTAGAAGCTACTCATCTGACCCAAGTCTACAGCATTACCATGGGAAAACAACAAGGTGTAGCGAGCGTTGGGAGAACATCGCACAAACATACAGGCGATTCGGTTCCCCCTAGATGTCCGGGTCATGAAACACTCAATGGCGTCCTTCTCCCGGGCAGAGTACTGCCAATCCGCACGCTCAGAAAGGTGGAGGGTCCAGCGGCTACCGCTCTCGTCACATATGAGGGTGTAAGTGGGCTCCGGAGGAAGGAAGGCCAGCTTGGAGGCTATTCTGCTCGGGCATGGTGGACAGCAGAAAAGGCAACACAGCTCACTCAATGACAGGTGATTCATCCTTCACTTGAGAAGAACAACACAGCAGATTGGAAAATGAGTGGGGTGGAAACACAAAAAATAGAAATGTTTGTCTTAAAATGATCCTTCACTCAAATGAAAATTCTCAACCCCATGTCGTTTCAAACCTGTATGGCTTTCTTCTGAGGGACACAAAATAAGATATTTTGAACAATATCTTCTAAATCTTTTTTTATTTTTATAAAATTAAAGTAAAAGGGTGCCCAATGTTGTTTTGAACTCCACTGATGTTGTGGACACTCACATTTAACAAACAGTTAAAGAATAATAATAATAAAAAAAAAATATATATATATATATATATATATATCTTATTTTGTGTTCCACAGAATAATGAGTGTCATACAGCTTTAAAACAACAAAATTCTAAATTATGACTTATACATTTTTGGGTGAACTACACTTTTAAAGGTGAAGCATCAAGATTGAATCTGCATAGTAAGATGAGACGTTGGCATTTTACAAACAATGTATTTACCCAATGAAGACATAGGCTAATAGTTTACTTAAGATGAGTAAATATATGCAGACCTCTTATAGCTCAACTGACAAATTCCTTGTGTGTGTGTAAACATACTTGGCAATAAAGCTCATTTTGATTCTGATTCTGATTCTGAACTGACAGAAATGTTGTGATCAGTACAATGGGTGAGTATGTCCTTAAATTGTTTATTCCATGTAGCTTAAAGGAGAACTCCGGTCAATTTTAACATTGAGCTCATTTTTTTGTACATTTGGAGTGCTGTCAATACAGAGAACAACGACAAAAATCGGTGTTGCCTACACCGAGTTATTCTATTTTTAAAATTTGCACCCTGTTGACTTCAATAGGGCAAGTAGTAAGCCTGCTTTTTAGCCTCTTAACATCCTTTAAGTGTCATTACAAGTGCACAGAAAATGTGAGTGATTCCTTCCGAGTGAACACGGGTGGATCTGACTGCAGTAGATGTGAAAGATATTAATAAAAACGAAGTTAATTCAGCCAGCGCTCATACCTTTGTTTACATCCTGTTTTCGGTGGAACGCCATAGTAATCGATTGTCGAGTTCACGCGCATAGGTTTAGTTACCAATGATCACGCGCGTGAACTCGACAATCGATTACTATGGCGTTCCACCGAAAACAGGATGTAAACAAAGGTATGAGCGCTGGCTGAATTAACTTCGTTTTTATTAATATCTTTCACATCTACTGCAGTCAGATCCACCCGTGTTCACTCGGAAGGAATCACTCACATTTTCTGTGCACTTGTAATGACACTTAAAGGATGTTAAGAGGCTAAAAAGCAGGCTTACTACTTGCCCTATTGAAGTCAACAGGGTGCAAATTTTAAAAATAGAATAACTCGGTGTAGGCAACACCGATTTTTGTCGTTGTTCTCTGTATTGACAGCACTCCAAATGTACAAAAAAATGAGCTCAATGTTAAAATTGACCGGAGTTCTCCTTTAAAGTAAATCAATATTAAAAGTCCACACTATTAGGATACAAAAAAAAATACAAACTTAACAGTATCTGGGATGAAACTAAACAGATTTCATTAACAAAAAATGTTATTAACAATATTCACCCTATCTTAGTGCTAATTTGATGTCTTTAATAATGACTCTCAGACTTCACCCTGAGGTTAGCTTTGATGTGTGCTATCATTGATCAGATCACTTTTTCTATATGTCATGACAGCTGAAAAACACCCTCATTTTTTGGTTTCTAGGCTAGGCTCCTTTGTTATAGCCAATGTTTTACAAACCTGAGAAACATACCATCAGTAATTCACAACACTGCTTCATAATATTCCAAACATTTGTCTAGAATTTCATTGAAACCACTTAACCACCTTATTATGAACTCCAAGTAGGTGACCACATTAATTTAGTACCAAAAGAACCATTTT
This sequence comes from Squalius cephalus, assembly GCF_949319135.1. Lineage (NCBI taxonomy): Eukaryota > Metazoa > Chordata > Actinopteri > Cypriniformes > Leuciscidae > Squalius > Squalius cephalus. Next base: position 36,025,535 of record NC_137126.1, read on the forward strand.
TAACAATATTCTAAATTTACTGGCAGACCATAGGATTTGGTAGCAGAGAGGAAAAAACACTGTGAATCAGACCCAGGATCTGACCCATGATAAGCAAATCCCCACCCTCAATTTCATTAAGCAGGAAACCATCTTGTTTGGGGCATTTGGACTAAAATTATCATCACAATATTACATATCACACACGACATCCCAAATAATTAGCTGAGGTTAATCTTTTTAGCATTACTATTAAAGGTCAAATGGGGGGTGGGGGGTACAAGAACCTGTTATTTCACTCACTAGAAGGTTTTTAAAGATTAGCCTATTTCCCCTTAAGTAATAAACAGACACTTGGCCCACATGAATTTATATTCAAATAAGCATTAGAGACTTGTTATTCACACTATATATATATATATATTTACAACTTAAGTATTCGATATAATAATCTACAGAATTATTACAAGATGATATTAAGATCTACATAGATATTACAAGATGATATTTAGAAGGTATCAGTGACAATGACACTGAACTCAATTGAATCAAAAGTGTTTGCTAACTGAAACAAGCTTAGTTAACATATTAATTACATTATTTAATGAGTGTAACAGTTTAACTGAAAAGGCTGAAACAAGCTATTTTGTTAGCTTGGTCAGCTAATTACCTGTGTTAGAAGGTCTTGAGGTTGGTGAGTGCAGAAACGCTTTGATCTGGTGAAGTCGCAGTATTAGATGAGTCAGATAAGAGATTCCCTTTAACAGATCACTCCGTCCCCTTAGCCAGATCAAGAGTCCATCAAAACCTGCCTCTAGTCCGTCCGATCTTGTCAACATGTGGCCACTGTTTAATAGTCAAACGAAATCAAAGGCTGAATGTGTTAATACGGCCGTAACGTTAATACCTAATCTAATCCGTCCGGTACGGGTGATCTCATCTCTCACCAACGCGTGCCCAGTGCCAAACGCTGGCTTTCTTCTGATTTTCTTGCGGAATGCCGGATATCAACGTCAACGTTGAAAGCTCTATTGGCCAATCAGATTAATGGATAGATATGCTCGACCAATCACCCGCGTCCTCTCTGCACACGGACGATGTCGAAAACACAAGAACAAGTTGATTAATGATTTTGTCGTTATTTATCCATAACTCTATATAATGCTAACTTTGTTGAGAATTAAATAGAGCTAAACATTTTTAACGTTTGCCGTGCTTTGTGAAGTTAGCAATCTTTCGTTTCGGTTTGAAGTTGAAAAGCATTAACCAATTGCTATTTACTTCCGCTATTTTCGCATTGCGTCTATTACAGTCACTTTAAAACGTGTGAAGCCACGCGGTTTCTTGTTTAGGCGTTTTAAACGGTTACCGTTAATATAGTTCATATGGTTTAACGTTAAAATGAGCAATCAAAAAGGTAATGTTTCCCGTTCGCGAGGCCAAAAACACCAGAATTTAATTGCCTTCAAAAATGACAAGTACGGTGCAAGCGCACAAGTTAAGGTAAGCTCGTGCTAAAATAAACAGTGTAGTTTCTTATTTAACGTTTATATAATATCAGCTTTGTTGCTTTTGCGACGTTTAAGATATTTTTTCGTGTATTTTGTTTGAATTTGTATGCATTCTTCTGTTTCCAGAAAGCCAAAACAAAGGTTCATGATGGTCTTTGCCAGCACTGCAAAGGTGTGCTGGAGTGGAAAGTCAAGTACAACAAATACAAGCCCCTTACACAGCTACGAAAATGGTGAGATGAGCGAGGATTTATTGCATAGTAACGGATAATAGGCAAATAAACTCTTCCACAGTTAACCTCTTATGAATATGTTGTTTCTGTGGGGTTGTTTTTTAGTGTGAAGTGTCTTCAGAAAACAGTGAAGGATGCCTATCATGTCATGTGTAAGCCATGTGCACTAAAGTTGGAACTTTGTGCCAAATGTGGAAAGAAGGAAGAGATTGTTATTCCGTAAGTAGATTCTTTTTGAAACATCAGATCATGTATGTACAAATATGTGCAAATTGGTATAGTGCACTACTTTAGTATAAATCTATATTTACGTAATGTAAATACTTGAGAAAATATTTAAAACATGCCCTGCAATATTTAACTGTAAAGTTCAGACTGCATCATGTAACATCTATCTATCTATCTATCTATCTATCTGGTGTTTTTGCTCTGAGGAGGCAAGGGAGGCAGTGTCTCAAAAAAACTGGATGAGAAAATAATCGATATTACACAAAATAAAAAAGTGTGAATATTACAAAATGTGACATTAAAAAGTGTAAAAGTCACTCCTTTTAACAGATCCCCAAAAGCATGCTGTGAGTTTGATGGGGGGTAATTGAGAATGAATGGGGGAAAGTCACGTGAGAGGAGGCAATGCCTCCATCGCGCTCTGATTGGATATTATCGGTTATGATTGGTTCCTGCGACAAATCGCAGGATAAAAACACCTGCAAATTAAGAAAACATCTTTTATCAGTTTCACAACACATGTGTGCTCCAAATACTCAAAACACAACCAAATACAGAAACTCGCTGCAAAAGTTCACAACACAACCAAATACAGAAACGCACTGCAAATAGCACAGACCACAGCGGAAACGTTTCCAGGTTACCCCAATAAGTGACGAACCCGGCTGGGACATACTTATTGCTTGTGAGCATCCCTATGTCCTACTCCCTTCTAAGGGCAGATGGCAGAGCCCTTGAAGTGGGACATTGGAGGGTGCAGGGCACTTGTGTGCCATTATGTTAGCCGTTTGGAACGCGCTTGCCGAAGGGAGCAATGAAATACAACGTAATTTCCTCATTATTTTCACCTGGGATGTTCCCATGACAACGCAGCACCATGTCCATCAACTGAATAACTGTTAATGCCAGAAATATATTATTATTGCTGTTAACATAACTGTTGCAAATAAATATACATTTTATACAAAAAGGTTTTTAAAATATGCGTTATATAGGCTATCTGTGTGTGAGTGTCTCAACTTGAAAACTTTCCATCTCATCTTTGGACCATGCATTACCTAACATTTCTTATGAAACTTATTTAAACATAACATGACAACATTTGTACAATGTAACTGATGTATAGATTAACATCTTTCCCTCATGGTCTTTTTCTCTATCTTTTTCATTTATTTTAGTTTTCAGCTCATTGTTCTTTTCTCATTAGTATTCTGATGACATTGAACATATTGTTAACATTTTGTATATTGTATACAAACTTGTATGTCACAAACGTCATCTCTTTATGTTTTGCTAATAATAAGAATAAAAATAATCATAATAAAATAAAGTAGACTTTGAGCTGTAAGCACGTCCCAGCCGTGTTCGTCACTAAATTGGGGTCCCCTTGAAACATTTCCTTTGTGGTCTGTGCTATTTGCAGTGCGTTTCTATATTTGGTTGTGTTGTGAACTTTTGCAGCGAGTTTCTTTATTTGGTTGTGTTTTGAGTATTTGAAGCACACATGTGTTGTGAAACTGATGAAGATGTTTTCTTAATTTGCGGGTGTTTTTCTATTTGCATGTGTTTTCTTCAGTCGCAGTGCGTTGCTCTCTCTCGGCCACCGTATAATCAGACAGTGATGGCGTTAATGGAAAGACTAATTAAAAAGTAAACAAACAACTGCCACTTAGATATCACCGCTTTGTCATGTAAAAATCAAACTTGAAATGGCCTGAAACATGACTGTGGGGGGGTTTGGTAAGAAATCAGCTTGGGGAAATTAAAGGTACATCTGCATGTCTGTGACCAGTGTGTAAATAGGTTGAAAATAAGTTGATTTATTAAAAAGAAAAGCTGAACATTAATTCACAAATAATAGTTTTAGCACAATTTATACATCATTATGGCAACAAAATGTGTTTGTTCAGTGCAGCACATGTGCCATCTTGTGGACATATACAGTAAATGGTGAATTTATTGTTTTTACAGCAAGATATTCATATATTTCAGGCTACTCACTGCTCTGTTATTCCTTCAACATTGCATTATTAGAGACACTTTAGTAATAAGATTATTTTAACTTAAATCTGTTGTGTATATATGTTGAAGTGTATTGAACTATTTACGGGGACAAATTAAGTGTGCTTAAGAATTCACTGCTGTGCTTAGAATTCAATACTTTTTTTTTTTTTTTTAAGGCTTGACCAGGAGGAGGAAGGAGAGGTAGAAGCAAAGGGGCAGGAAAAAAGAGATGAGGATGAGGAGGATGAAGATTTCAATGACATTGGCACTAACAATGATGAATTTGATAGTGATTAAGAAGCCGAAGTGAATTAACATTTGCCATCTTCTGTATGCATTACCAGCAAACCGCTAAACCCAAGAACACTGTATCTAAGGGAAAAAGAGGCTGGATATTGGACATTTGCTTACCTGTTCACCTGCTGTTAATTGGGGAAAGACTCCCAGGAGATGTTTTCCTGTTTGCTGTAATGATCGTTTTTTCCCCCATCTTGACCACTTGCTATGATCTAGAAGGAACTGAGAAATTAACCCTCATTCTTGTTTTTAAGTAGATGTTTCTTTAAAATCATTAAAAGCGCACTGAAGAAGCTGTTGCCGGAATAATAAAAAAAAACACAGTTAAAATTAACATTTACAGAACAACCTAACTTTCAAAAAAAGGTAAATCCAACAGCCCTTTCCTTCTGAATTAGCAAGGCCATTTTGCTACTTAAATCTGTTTTGTTTTTTTAACTTAAACTGATATCCAACATCATAATACTGGTGGTACAGAGAAAAACACATGTAAAATGTTCATCACAAGTAGCTTTTCTACAAGTTGATAATAAATAATACTAATAAATAGAAAACACAGTGTCATGCACACAAATACAAAACACAGTCATGGTAACATCATGACGTGACACTAAAATAATGCAATAAATATTCATTTAACAACATAAGATGTAATAAAACCCTAATGTGCATAAATGATACAAAAAACGAAGAAACAAAATTAAAACCATCAAATTTGAAGCGTCACAGGGAATTCAGGTCAGTCAGTTTACATCTTTTCATTGACAAGATGAATTGCTCTTTTTACTTCAGAAAGTAGTACGTTTAACAGTATTTTACTGTAAAATTACACAATGTTAGGTTAGATCTATTTCAGTTTTTCTTACTATAACCAATGAACAGGTTTTTATTGCCCCATTTTCAGTCTTTTACAGTTAAAATTACAATAATTTTTACAGTGCCATCCATGTTATCTATTATGAATGAGAATGAGAGTTTATATTAAGTACATTTGGTCTTCACAGTCTTCATGTAAATGGAAAAACAGAAAGTACTGATGGAACAGGTCCATTTAATAAACAACCTACAAGCAAATGTTGACATGCTGCTTAGACAGCACAAATTTACACCACCTTTGTCCTGTTTTCTGTTTCGCTGTCTGATTTTTATTGTTTTTTTATAGCTTTTTTAAAACATCCTCTTGCATATCATTATGAGCATTAAATAATAATTTGATATAAACCTTAAGCCATATTCATTCCATTAACTAATTCCAACTTCCAATTAATCGCAATACAATATGAACACAACAGGTACATTGCGCCTAAAACAATTTTTTGTAAGTACATAAAGTAGTAGTTAAAGACCAACACAGATCTGTAGAATAACTTCTCTGAATAAAAAAAGAGTGACAAGTAACATGTTAAATCACCATGTGATCGCAGTGGTTATGTGAGATCATAGTCAACTATTTCAAGATTTTTAGGAGAAACTCATGATTTTTAAGGAACTTAAACAAGAATAGTCTGTTTCACCCTTTGTGCGGCATCATTCTGAACCACCTGTGACAAAGTTCTGGAGAAGTTAATAACATGAGTGTAAGAACAGGATCCAAAAATAGACTGTTTAGTGGAATATTTAAGAAACTGTAGCCTTTAACCCTGGATTTATGTAATGCTGTTTAACCATGCACATGTAATGAAGCAAGAGGCTAGTCCAGTATCACATGTCTGACCACATTACCATCTTCTTCACTATTCGTCAAACTCATTGCGTGCACAGATTTCTTCATTTCTTTTTTTAATTCTTTTTCCAAGTTAATATAAGCCATAGGGAAAGTGAAAATGCTGTCAATGACTGTTTTTCACCTCAATAGCAGAACTTACTGAATAAGATCAGCTATGTACAGGCGATTATGTAACTTCATTTCAGAGCAGGTCTCATGTGCAATGGACAATACATGCTGTTTTATTCTGTATCATTACGATGCCTTTTATTTTTTTGTCTGTTGTATGTAGTTTAAGTGTTTGTCTTCTTGTTATAATACTTGTTGACTGTGTCAGATGAGACTGTGATATCCTGTAGGCCCAAGTGTTGTACATTCAACTTTCCATGGACACTGTTATTGCTGAGTAAGTGATTATGAAATGGCAATTGTTATAAGACATAAAAGAGCCTATTAATGTTGATGAAAGAGTCACCACATGACCACAACTCTTTTGAAAAGTTCACTAATCATAATTGTTGTGTTAAAATAACTATTATTCATCGGTTGTGCTGTCATTTGGGTCCAGACAAAATTCACTATCAATTCTTAAAGCACATACCCCGAAGTATATTATCTTCTTATGGATAACTTCAACTTTATCTGGTCTTCTGGACAAATACCATCCTCCTGGAAAGAAGCAACTGTAATCCCAATACCTAAACCAGGAAAAGACCATACAGCTCCAAATAACTATCAACCAATCGCTCTTAGTTGCCTCTGTAAAACAATGAAGAGAATGGTAAATAATCAACCTGTTTGGACACTGGAATCGAAGAAACAAATAAGTGATTATCAATGTGGATTTAGACGTGGAAAGTGCACTTTGGATCAATTAATCCGACTGGAAACTTATAACAGAGATGGTCTCATTAGAAAAGAACATGTTGCCGCTGTCTTTTTTGACTTGGAAAAAGCATATGATACAACATGGAGATATGGAATCATTAAAGATCTTTACCACATGGGTTTTAGAGGACGATTACCCATCTTCCTTTCAAATTTTTTGGCTAGCAGATGTTTTAAAGCCCAAGTAGGAAACACCTTGTCGGATATTCACAAACAAGAACTTGGAGTTCCTCAGGGAAGCATTCTCTCTGTCACTCTTTTCAGCATTAAAATAAACAGCATTGAGAATATCATCGGACCTAATATATTCTGCAGCCTTTATGTGGATGATCTCTGCATTTGTTATAGAGGGAAGAACATGAGTACAATTGAAAGGCAACTGCAGTTATGTATTCACAAAATATATCAGTGGTCATTTGAAAATGGATTCAAATTCTCTAATCAAAAATAGTCTTTACCCACTTCTGTGTCCAGCGATCCCTTCATCATGATCCAGAACTCTTCCTTAATAGAGAACCGATTCATGTTGTTAAGGAAGTAACAATAAAAAACAAGTGTCTTAAAGCTATGAATATAATGAAAGTATTGGCAAAAACAAAATGGGGAGCAGATTACATTGTTCTTTTGAGACTTTATAGAACACTAATCCGTTCCCTTCTGGACTATGGAAGAATAATAATTGACTCTGAAATCATATAAGCAGATGTTTGACTCAGTACATCATAAATATGGCTTGCCTTGGGAGCATTTAGAACTTCGCCAGTACAAAGTTTGTACATTGAAGCCAATGAACCTTCACTTCAAATAAAACCAATCCAGCCTATTCTACAGTCTTTAACACACAATTTACTCCTTTGTATGAGAGCAAACCTAAAAGCATCGGATCCTTTGGTATTCATATTAAACCACATTTGGAGAACTTAAATATAAATGTGAACATTTTAAACCAAATACATTTCAATTCTATATCTCCCTGGAAATTAAAGAAGCCTAATATCAATTTGGATTTGGCTCATCAGAGGAAAGGAGTGACCAAATGTATATAGACAGCAGTATTTAGACGAAACCAATTCCCTTTTCACGTACCAATGTTCACTGATGGTTCGAAGGTGGAAAATAGTGTAACGGCAGCAATGGTGACTGGACATCAACGCTATGGAATCCATATTCCAAAACAGTGCTCAATTTTCTCTGCTGAAGCACGTGCTTTACTTTTAGCTTTGGAACATATTGAAAATACACAACAAAAGGATTCTATAATTTTTACAGAATTGAAATCTTGCCTTCAAGCAATGGACACTTTAAAAATGTATCATCCTTTAGTGGATTGCATCTTAACCAAAGTGGATTATCTACTAAATCAGTTCTTCAGTATTATCTTTTGCTGAGTTCCAGGCCATGTTGGACTTGGAAATTAACAAGCTGATGCAGCTGCCAAGGAAGCTCTTAATCAGGAAGCTAATGAATGTGAAATTCCTCCCTCAGATATCAGACCGATTATTAATCGATACATATTAAATAAGTGTCAAGAAGAGTGGAATATGTGCAAGAATAATAAGTTGTATGAAACTCATCCGGAAATAACAAACAGACTTTTTATCACTCTTAAAACTAGACTTGATCAAGTGGTCTACACCGGATGTCATATGGGTCATACAAGTTTGACCCTTTTTGCTTAAAGGTGAAGACCCAACTTTATGTATGTTTTGTAAGATTCCCTTATCTGTCAAACATATTTTATTGGATTGTCCTGGACTTACTGACTTCACTTAAGGACATATTTAATAAGATTATGCCTGAAAAGGTTTTAGATTTTTTTTATCATATGTTAATTTTAAAAATCTTTTATAATACAACTTGCTGTTTTTGTTTGTTTTGTTTTTATTGTATTTATATGATATTTGTATTTTTGTAATTGCATTTTTGCCATGAAAATAGCTTTGAATGCTGACATGGCATTAAATAAAATAATCTGAATCTACTGTCATTTGAAAATAATGTACTGAGTTCTCATTCATAATCTTTGCAAACATACAAAGGCTATAGGAAGTCCTTCTCATTTATTTCATTCTCATATAAATTAGCACAACCAAACAAAACATTTCAAAAGCACTTTCAGTTCTATTCATTTGTTGTAAATGCAACAAGATACTAATACTGATTGCACTGTTAAATTGATTACTGACGGTTGAATATGTTGTATATATAATTTATTATTAATTCAACAGTTTATTATGATTCTGACACAAGACTCCCTATACAGCTGCTACTGCTCATACATCACCATGACCACGCGCCCCATGAGACTTTGTAATATAGCAAAATGAAATGCGCTTGAAAGCACGCTTTCATTTTCTTATTTTAAAATTATTATTATTACTTGTGTCAAAATCTACAAACAAATCTACAAAACAGGCGTTGGTGCGAGATCACCCAATTACACAACGTCCCAATGGCGCATGAGAGTTTGATTGGATTGAAGCAATGACGCGCTTATAGAGCTGTTGTAATGATTACCGGTTTATGACAATAGGCTATACACCTCCCAGTAATTTTGCAATGCCTTGATTCATATATAAAAGTTCAGAGAAGTCACATTTGAAAATCTGTGCAAACAATGCGTCAGAACGACACAACAGCGCGCATTGCGCACGTCTTCAGTGGAACATTTGTGCACTCCACACCGCGAGCTGCAGTCGAAATACTGGAGAACGGTGTCTTGGGAGTCGACGATGAGGGGAAGGTTTGTTTAAATAATTTTCATTCACAAATTGTGTCATTTCCTTTTTTATTTTCAATCGAAGATAAAGGCTGTCATGTATAGGCTATGCTATACGTGTGTATATATCAAAACATTTGTTTCTAATTGTTTTATCTGTTTTCTCTCTGAACAGATTGCATTTATTGAAAAAGATAAAGATTTGGTCAGTGTTTCGAAAATATGGGGGTTTGAAACTTCAGACATAAAACAGCTTGGACAAAAGTGAGTACATTTTTATCAATACGAATTGCATATAGTCTAAAGTCTTGCGTGAGTCTGATCAGAGTGCATAGTCACTTTTGCATTCAACCATTCAGCTGTAACAACAAAGATAAGTTTGGACAGAGAGCTTTAGTGGGTAAAGTTTGCATGGACTGCAATTCTGTAGTTCCACAGTACAAAGAAAGTCCAAGTGAATGTAAAGTGGAGACAGATCGGTGAGTTTTGGAGGACTGTGTGACTGTGACTGTGATACTGACACAACAGTGTCAGTAACCTCATGTACATTGTAAAAAAAATAAAAAGTTGAGTTAGCTTTAAAAAATAAAGCACCAAGTTTGGTCAGTGTTTCGAAAATATGGGGGTTTGAAACTTCAGACATAAAACAGCTTGGACAAAAGTGAGTACATTTTTATCAATACGAATTGCATATAGTCTAAAGTCTTGCGTGAGTCTGATCAGAGTGCATTGTCACTTTTGCATTCAACCATTCAGCTGTAACAACAAAGAGACAATGCCTTTTGTAAACCTGCTTTAAGGTCAAAGTCAATATTTGTGGTATAATGAACATGTTCAAGCTAGAAATCTTTCCATATCCATTGCTCTTCTGCAGTATCAGTGCTTAATTTTACTCATTTAGCATTCGATTTTGCTCTTCAGTGAGTTTCTCATGCCAGGAATGGTTGATACACACATCCATGCGTCTCAGTATAGCTATAGTGGCACTGCCTTAGATCTGCCTCTGCTGGAGTGGCTCAACACTTACACTTTCCCTGTGGAAGCAAAGTATAAAGACTTGGATTTTGCCAATAATGTCTACACTAAAGTCGTGGTAAGTTTATTTAAACAGACTAAATAAAGTCTAATAAAACTAATAAAACTGGCAAAGGCAAATTATTGATATGGAATGCATAAAATGTTATGTTCCTTTTTTATGTTGACTGTTTGGAATTGAAGAGAAGAACCTTAAAGAACGGCACCACCACTGCGTGTTATTTTGCCACAATACACACTGATGCCTCCCTTCTGCTTGGAGAACTCGCAGGTACAATACGTGCAACCAAGGACACCCACACACACACACACACACACACACACACACACACATATTGACAGAATTTCCCCTGTGACTGGTTAGCATCTGGGGTGGCAAACACAAACACACATCCTTTCTCTAACCTTTGGAGTTTGCCTGGCTTTATCCTGTCTTAGTTCTTGTTCCTGACAGTCTGCTGAGTAACTGCACTGTTTCTGTTTTTTATTTTTATTTTTTTATTTTTTTTTTATATTATGTAACGAGATTGATGTGACCTATCATTCTGTGAAGTAAAATTATAATCTGTCTAAAATGTAATATTATCTAAAAAAAAAAAAACACTGTCAACTACATTGCTGTATTTAATCATTATCTCACAAGATAATAAATCAATCATTGATTTTAGATTGTGATATACAGTATTTTTCCCCTTTTCCACCAGATAAGTTTGGACAGAGAGCTTTAGTGGGTAAAGTTTGCATGGACTGCAATTCTGCAGTTCCACAGTACAAAGAAAGTCCAAGTGAATGTAAAGTGGAGACAGATCGGTGAGTTTTGGAGGACTGTGTGACTGTGACTGTGATACTGACACAACAGGGTCAGTAACCTCATGTACATTGTAAAAAAAATAAAAAGCTGAGTTAGCTTTAAAAAATAAAGCACCAAGTTGCAAAGCATTTTTGAGTTTTCTCAACTTTAAAAGTTGTAGTTGTGACAACTAATTTTGGACATTTATACTGGTTATTCACTCACCCTTCCTCAGCACGTACATTAAATATTTGTTGCAAGTTAAATAATAAGAGAATAAATAAACAATTTTTCTAATATTAAGAAGAAGATCTCACAAACTGCAAGTCTCTGAATTCTATAGATTAAAAAAATCCTTAACAGTTTATAGTTGCTTATATTCAATTAAACAAACCGAACCAAACTAATCACACTAATGGTGACTTTTTTTTCAGACTAAATAGATGTTATCCTTTAATATACACATCCTCGTAAACATTTGGGATTATGGGTATTCTCAAAGGGCATACTCAGTAACTTGCATACTGAGCAGGCACTACATTTGAATTTAAACGTATTTGTGATCGTTAAAAAAGTACATTCTATATAGTATGAATGTGGGTATGAAATTCGGATGTACTACATCCACCATGTTTTTTCTGTCACATGACCTTCCAGTGTCAGTTACGTCGCTTCACTGCCATTCATAAATCCTCTCCCGTTGCCTCGGGGGGAGGAGTCGGATCCAGATCCAACTCCTCCCACCTTACATACTTAAACCTACCCAACTCCACCCCCTGACGCCTAGACCCACCCCTAAACCTACCAATCTCCACCCCTTATATGAGATCCGACTCCTCCCCCCGGATCTTTTGTACTGCATTGAGGTGCTACTGATCGAATGCACATCACTTCAGAATCTCTCCAGAAGACGTAGGATTTTTTTCGCCTACTGTTTTCCGAATACTATGCATTCGGACATAGTACTCAGTTGGCATACTGTTTTTCACATTATGTATAGTAGGGAAGTATTCGATTTCGGATGCAGCGTTAGTCTTTATAGATTTATAAAAGCAAACTCAAACTGTCCACTTTAAAAGTAAATGGTATTTTATAACATTTACATTCAAGAATATAATTCATATTAATATGAAAATATTAAATTACCTGTAAAACCTTTAAACTTTGAAATAGAGCGTGTAACAAAATAGATTGGATTGTACAGTGTACAATGTACAAAATGACTAATTTGCTGTCAGAATTTGTGTTTTAATCTAATCTGATATAAACCTAATCTAATCTGATCAATGAACTTGAAGATATGATTCTGCTTCCTCTTGTCTTTTGCAGTTTCATCAAAGAACTTCTCAAAAAGGAGGTAAAAAAAAAACAGGTTCATTCTTATTCAATTGTTTTATTATATAGCTAACTCTAGTTGTTATGCTGATCAGAGTTGAGTAGTTTTGTTTAAATTCTTCCAGACTCTGTGAATATAAAAACAAAACTGTATTATCTGACTGTTTCAGTACCCGAATGTTAAGCCTGTGGTTACTCCTCGATTCGCTCCCTCTTGTTCTGCTTCACTACTCAGTGAATTGGGTGAGATTGCCAATAACAACAAGCTTCACATTCAGGTTTGTCCTCCTTCCACAGATTAACTTCAACTTGATAAGTAGATATTTACAATGGTTAAATAACATCAAATTAACATTAACATTAACAGCTGAGTTGTGACATTGTTCATATCACATGACAGAAGGTTGAAACGTGATGATGACTAAGCGTTTCTGACTGGCACATAGCCACACTTGTTATGGTGTTAAATGTCAACTCTTTCTTTATGTTCAGAATTATTGTTAAAGGCAATAATGAAGTGAACTATGGGTGTGCTCTGCTTTGCGTACTGGCCTTTGACTTTAAGATGGAAGTTCACATTCCGCTTGTATATTTCTAAGAAATATGCACACATTCAGATACTCGATCCGAATTTATGTAGAAGTGATTATTTGTTGCAGTTTTGCTTTATAAAATAATTATAAACTAATTGTAATTATGAGAGATATAATAAAGAAATATTATAAACTGAAATTCCAAATTCAATAATTGTGATTAACAGTTAGCTGCTGTAACTCGTAGGATAAACTAGACAATGAGTAAAACTAATAACACCTGTTTTTCTGCATTAATTAAACCTATAGAGTCACATCAGTGAGAACAAAGAGGAAGTTGAGCTTGTGAAGACATTGTTCCCAGGATGCAAATCCTACACTGATGTTTACCTCAAGCACAATCTACTTACAGACAGGGTGAGTGGTAGAGATTGTCGTCATACATTAAAGACCTGATGAAAATCTGTCTAATATATTAGTCTGCAATTTTACAGACACCTTTGTTACTGATTCATTGTATTGTGTTCTGAATTGTGTTGCAACATATCTATATAGATTAAATGAGCATGTGGGTCTGAAGTCTATGCATGAGGTAAAGAAATGTCAGCAGTTTCTTCTGTAATCCCATTACCAATACATTCATTATTCAAAAACTGCCTTACCTGAAGGTACTATGAGTCTGCAATGAGATGTATGAAATATTGTCACTTTTTGTATTTATTTTAGGGCTGTCAAACGATTAATCGCGATTAATCGCATCCAAAATAAAAGTTTGGTTTACATAATATATGTGTGTGTACGGTATAATTATTTTCTATATATAAATACACACACATGCATGTATATATTTAAGAAATATTTGCATGTATATACTGTGTATATATATATATATATATTTATATTATATATAATTTATATTATATATAAATATTTTATATATAAATAACACATTTTTCTTAAATATATATGCATGTGTGTGTATTTATATATAGAAAATAATTATACTCCATACACACACATATATTATGTAAACACAAACTTTTATTTTGGATGCGATTAATCGCGATTAATCGTTTGACAGCCCTAATTTATTTATTTATTTATTTTTGTGTGGTAATATTTAATTAGTGGTTTAAACCACCACTGCACTTAAAAAAAAGGAAATAGGGAGGAGCTCATGGCATAGGAGGGCTTTGAGTCTTCAGCATTGCAGCAACATGCAGCTGTTTGCCAATATACAGTATCATAAGTTTAAGATTAAAATCATATAAAGCTGAACATATTTGATGAACAAATATGTTTTTACATGGAAGGGCTTTTTTCAGTATTTTGGTTTGTTGTCATTAGCCCTGTGGATACATGAAAGGTTCAGAATCATGTGCTTTATAATATGAGTTTTGTGCTCAAGAGTTCAGTACAGTGGAGAGCATTGTCATTTGTTTGAGCATACACCCTGCACTGATGAACCAAGATGCTCGTCCTCATTGATATGTAGGACCAAGTGCAAATCCTATTTCTGACTATGAGCAGGGCCGTTGGTAGCGGGAAGAAATGTGGTGACGATTCCAGGGCATTCCGGCTTTAGTGGGCCCCATGATTTCCACCGAGGGTATAGGCTAACCCTCCCACCCGGAACACAATTCCAACGGCCCCTGACACCCCAGCTATGGACCTGCTTACGAGGCCTATGATTAAAAGGAATTGTTTCCCAAAAAATGATTATTTATTTACCCGTTTTCGTTATTTACCTCACTCTTGTGGAACAAAACATTTGAACATTTGAATCTGTATGGAAAAGTTATTTTGACAAAGCAACTTTCCAATTATTGGGCCTTTTTACTCTAGTACTCTAGTAAGTACTCTAGTAGTTAAATAGAACTTTTGCAGAAAAATAAAAAAACTGCATTGGATTGGAATTAAATCATGTAAGCTGATGATGATAACAGTGATGGTGGGATTATTGCAGACTATAATGGCCCATGGGTGTCACCTAACCGATGAAGAACTGGAGATCTTTCATGAAACTGGATCTGCAATCTCTCACTGTCCTAACAGTAACATTTCGTGAGCACCTCTAGCCTTTTACTATTAGTATTAATATTCAGATCCCTTTAATATATATATCTTTTAATTTATTGTCTCTTTTTCCCTCCCAGGATTTGCAGTGGGATGCTAAACGTACGCAATGTTTTGAAACACAAAGTGAAATTGGGTTTGGGGACAGGTGAGTTTTTTTTTTGTTTTGTTTTTTGCATTTCAATTACTGAATCCCTGCTAAATGAATTGTTGCTATAGGCCATTTTGCACATTGTAGTGGAATTTTCTTGAACAGAAAGCTTTAAGATAATAGGCTATACATGTAAACTCAAATCAGTCACCTGTTTCATGTCAAGGTTTATGTATTTATATGGTGAGTAGCCATGTAATATGAACAATCAGTCTGTCATTATGTATTGATTCTGCATTTTATGGTTTTGTCTGTGCCATCTGTAGATGTTGCAGGAGGCTACTCCCCATCCATGCTAGATGCTATTCGAAGGACTCTGGACACGTCCAAAACCCTGACCATCCAGGACCCTCAGCATCAGACTCTAACCTTTGAGGAGGTTTTCAGATTGGCTACACTTGGGGGAAGTGAAGGTATAAGATTCCAGCTATGATTTGACAAAGATGTTATTTAATACTTGTACACAACAATATAAACCTGCCTGGCTGTTTCCCCCCACACAGCTCTCTCCTTGGATGAACAGATTGGAAACTTTGTGGTAGGGAAGGACTTTGATGCCCTACGAGTGAATGTTTGTGTTCCTGATGGACCGATCGATTTGTTTCCTGGTGAAGGCCCCAAGGTTTGACTGATCTCTTACTGATCTTCTCCCCCCTCGTACTACAGAAACTGGTTTCATTACAAAATCTCTAATGTGTAGAGATGATAAAGAATGCCTCATCTGATGTGTTTTTTTTCTTCAACCAGGTCATTTTGGAGAAGTTTTTAAATTTAGGTAAGTTGTTTTTTTAAATACTCGTATAATATCCCTTCAATTCATCAATTTTTCTTCCCTTATCTAAATACTTACACTTTCTCTTTTTTTTAAATAGGTGATGACCGAAATATTACTGAAGTCTATGTGGCTGGAAGACAGGTGGTTCCATTTCCAGATACATAGTTACTATCTATTCAAGTAAAAAAAAAAAAAAAAAAAATTGACCACAAATATTATACATCTACTCAGGACAAACATTTTCATAAGATCACACTTTGCATTTTTTTTTAAATATGTTTTAGATTTATATTATTTGGTTTAACATCTTGTTAAATGTCTTGCTTTAGCAATGTTTTATTATTATTTAAACTATGTTAAGATAGTATCATGCTCAAATATAATCCTTTTATTTTTTATTAAATTACAGTTTGGATTCTATTTAGTTGTGATGATCATGGGATTTTTTTTTATAAAATATCACTTGTTATATTTTATATTATTTTAATCAACTTTTAATCATTGACAAATGGCTACTGACAATAAAAAAATGATTTATGATATATTACTGTCATCCTGCTTTTTATTTGTTTTGATTGCTTATTTCATAATACACAGCAAAACAAGTATTTGTGACTCTCACACACAGCTTCATCAGTCTCTTAGCTGTCTGTCTCACCTGTTATTTCACTGTTTATGACATTTCCCAAGTAGAAATACAGCTCTCAATGACACTTTCTTCATGTCCTCTACAACAAACAAGAGTTCCAATTTACTATCATATAGTGTGATTAATGTTCATCGACACTCTGAATATAGTTAACATTTCAAGCAGACAGCAGTGTCTTGCAGTATTATATGCTATATCTAAAACTATTTTAAACAGCATCTTTTCAAATTATTCTTTAAAACGTTATGCCCTCATATTAGTTTTCTGGTTGTGTCTGAGTGAAAAATCAAGTCATGCCATTTGAAAGATGTTTGGGTTTATAACTTTTCTGACTCTCATTTTATCTAAAGCATCAAAAATCTTCTTTCTGTAAGGAGATGCAAATCTAGTTTCCCAGCAAGCAATAGCCGTCTTTTCAACGTCTGGGTTAAATATAGACCCGATATAGTCCGGCTATGTGTAACCCACTTTTAGCCCAAATAACATTTAATCTGGATAAATGTATTTTTTTCCAAAATAACTTGTGAGATGTATGATATTCCATCATGTAAGCAAAGTCTACCGTGATTACAAGTTGTTTGGCTTACTTTATTTTAGGCTACATGTTATAGGCTGTGCGTAGCCACGATTTAGCTCGTATTCAGACCCGGCTATGCGTAACCCACTTTTAGCCCAAATAACATTTAATCTGGATAAATGTATTTTTTTCCAAAATAACTTGTGAGATGTATGATATTCCATCATGTAAGCAAAGTCTACCGTGATTACAAGTTGTTTGGTTTACTTTATTTTACATGTTATATGTGTAGGCTGTGCGTAGCCACGATTTAGCTCGTATTCAGACCCGGCTATGCGTAACCCACTTTTAGCCCAAATAACATTTAATCTGGATAAATGTATTTTTTTCCAAAATAACTTGTGAGATGTATGATATTCCATCATGTAAGCAAAGTCTACCGTGATTACAAGTTGTTTGGCTTACTTTATTTTAGGCTACATGTTATAGGCTGTGCGTAGCCACGATTTAGCTCGTAGGCCTATTCAGACCCGGCTATTGTAGCCCACTTTTAGTCAAAACTGATTGTAGTTTTTTGCCAGGCAGTGCATGAAATGGTTGATATTCCATCATGTTCGCATTGGTATGATATCTACAAGGTTCAATATGTCATTTCACGACATGGTCGATCTGTAGTCACGATTTAGCTCCGAATTGGACGGCTATATGCTGTCTG
This sequence comes from Squalius cephalus, assembly GCF_949319135.1. NCBI lineage: Eukaryota > Metazoa > Chordata > Actinopteri > Cypriniformes > Leuciscidae > Squalius > Squalius cephalus. The sequence continues at coordinate 36,043,675 of NC_137126.1, forward strand.
CTTTAGCCCACCTGGCGAAATCAAAGCAATCTGGTCTACGTACGGCTTGGCTATAGCCCAGATTCAGACCAGCGATCTAGTATAAGAATATTAGTCTTTTAAATGTTTTCGCTCACACAGCTTAATATGTTTTATGTCAAACATTCATACACAATCTACGATAAAAAATCAAATCAAATGCAATTGCATTTCCCAACCGCTAGATGGCACAATCGAAACACTACTGAGACATGTCTACTGGGACTACTGGCATTGCGCGACTAGATCACTTTAGCCAAATTTCGCGAAAACATTTCCGCCATTTTATTTTACACGAGGCAGCTGTCGGAGAGCAACGGTCTGAGTGAAAATCTGAACATTTATACTTCGATCTTGTAAGTATGCGTGTTATTTTTGATATGTTCATTGTTTAAATTAGTTAGTTGTTATAATGTGTAGGAACCGTGACATTTTAACATTAACATTGCAGAGTACTATTTTTCTCCAAAAAGTTAACGTTACCTGCACGTGTTATTGCAAATGTATCTAAATTAAATGAATGTGGTAAGCATGAAACTATGAAACTTATCATTACTATTTTTTTATTATTAATAAGATACCAGTATATTTTGGTTTTTAAATTACAGTTGATTTAAAGCAAATTTTGTAAGTACTTTATATACAATTTAACAGCAGCATAGTGCAACACGAAAAGAAAAAAAACATAAAGTCTTGTTTGTAAATAATTAAAATATGCAGCATACATTCAGTTTTCAGTGAATTTGTTTCAGATATAAATCTGAATGCTGCTTCTCCATGTTTTGTTTTGACTTTGGAGATATAAAAGTAGCTGGCTACTGTCCCAGATGTCCTGAGAGGTCTGCTCTGGATGGTTCAGTGCATCAGAAGATTAGAAATTCACTTTGGTCTTAAAATGTTACTTTAATAACCAACTGTAGTTTTTTTTTATATTAATTTTTTGACAGACAGATAGCCAGTGTAAAAACCTCAGAACTGGAGTGATGTAATCCACTTTATTTGATTTAGACACTGTTTATTGCAAATTATCCTGCAATCAGTCAACAAAGTACTTGTCAATGACTACCATTAAATGTCTTGTTACCAACATTCATCAAAATATATTTTTTTGTGTGTGTTCAACAGAAGAAAGACATATACAGGTTTGGAACCAAGTGAAAGTGAGTAAATGATTACATGTTTTTTTTTTTGTTTTTTTTTAAGTGAACTACGCCTATAAGTATCTTTTTATGTTTATTAGAGTTATATGAGTAAGTGATAAAGAATGATTTATAGTGATAGTTCACTTTGAAATTAAATTTTGATATGTTTTAGCTCACCTTATGGGCATCCAAGATGTAGGTGTCTTTGTTTCAGTAGTTTCAATTTTTATATTTTTAGGTCAAACTGTTCTTGTCTGTCAGTCATATAATGCAGGTCTATATGGTCACCACCTGAAAGAGCATGCACAGAGAAGTCCAAATTAAACAATTCCCCACCATAAGTACACACTGATGGCCTAAGACACGAAACGAGCGGTTTGTGTCAGAAAACGAACAGTATTTGTATTGTTTTTACCTCTTATACACAGCCACGTCTAAGTGATCTGAGGGCGCGCGTGCTTCGGTGTGTACGCGTTCTGGCTTAGTCTAAGTGCGGCGCTTGCGCGAATTAAGCCAGAACGCGGACGCATCACACACCTGGAAGCACGCGAGCCCTCATATCACTTGGACGTGGCTGTGTACAAGAGGTAAAAACGATATAAATACTGTTCATTTTCTCACACAGACTGCTCTGAAAAACGCTTCAGTGAGCTCAATTATAGTAACGCCACATTTTTAATGACAGTAACGAGAACGCCGTTTTTAATGGAGGAAGCAATAATTAGATTGATTACTCATTATTGAAAAAAATAACGCCGTTTATTTATAACGCCGTTATTCCCATCACTGTATATGTATATGAAGAGTTCAGATGCAAAAGCCTCTAAGTGCCATCTGAAATTTTCTTCTCGAATGTTCATTTTTATCAAGCTCATATATGTAAGTTCAGTAATTTCACTTAAATGACAATTAATAGGTAATTTTCATTGCCATTTAAGTGAAATTACTGAACTTGCATATATGAGCTTGATAAAAATGAACATTCGAGAAGAAAATTTCAGATATATATGTATATGTATGTGTGTGTGTATATAGCCTATATATGTATGTATATATATATATATATATTATATATATATGCCTTGTACAGAATTGTTCAATACGCGTATCGTTACACCCCGTATTGCATCACCATTACGCGAGCAAAAATGTTCAATTATTGATATTAATTTATTTATAATATTGATATAAATTATTGTCTATATTGATATAAATTATATAGTCTCAATCTATATTCTGTTAACTCTATATTGGCCAGCTCTAGTGTGCATCCTAGCAAAAGTGATTGACTGTAATTAGTTAAATGACTGTCAACAATGCTTTTCTTGAGCAATAATTCTTTCCTTTTTCTCATTTGGCAGACGCAGTGATGACCAGCTGTCCATCAGCTACGGAATGTGAAATAAAAAACGTTATTTCAAATCATTTCAAACAAGCTCCAGGGAGGGCAGGGGGTGGGGGTTATGGATCTAAATAAACAGTTGTTAATTAAAAATTGTAATATCTTAATTTGTTTTACATATTTTTCAAATGTTTTATTTGTTCATTTTTATGTTTGAATGTTGTCTATATAATTGTTCAAAATAAATCCCTTTATATTCAATTAGTTTGGATGGATTTTCATTTATGAGAACCTGTTATATTTGAGTGAAAAGAATCCTTATGCCTCATTTTGTTGTCTATTACATGTATATGTAGTGTAATTGATGACTAGTCTATTCTTGGGCTATGGTTAGACGTCTATTAGATTTTCACTGACAGCCCAAAATAAGCCTTGTTTTAGCCTAGACCCATATTGCCTGTCTATTAGACGTATATATGTAGTCGTTTAATAGTGGTCTAATTGATGACTAGTCTATTCTTGGGCTATGGTTAGACGTCTATTGGACGTATAAATATAGTCGTTCAATAGCTGTCTGATTGTCTATTCTTGGGCTATGGTTAGACGTCTATTAGACGTATATATGTAGTCATTCAATAGCTGTCTATTCTTGGGCTATGTTTAGACGTCTATTAGATTTTCACTGACAGCCCAAAATTAGCCTCGATTTAGCCTAGACGTCTGGGCTGTGTTTAGACGGCTATTAGACGTCTATTAGACGCGAAATTGCTTGCTGGGTTTCCGCTAAAAACCCATCAGTTGTTTTTTATGCTTCTCTTGCTCAGACAACCTCATTGTGAGATTCTTTGTGTTCTGATGTGCAGTAAAGCAGGGGTCAGGGGTCAGAGTGCTCTACAGATCACATACAGAATTTTGGGAGAAACATCTGAGACAAAGTTGATACCTCTAACAAACATAACCAGAGATATGAAAGAGCAACCTCTGAGCGATAAAATATAGTTTTAGATTCACACACTGAAGCGTCACAACAGGGCTGTTTACGCCGCTCCCATTGTTTTTGTTTCCAGTCTCTCCACATTCACAGAGTTTGGATTCATCTCCTGGTTTGAATATCACATGCATTTCCCTGTTCTAAGGACACATTTGCATTTGACACATTAAAACAAATTATTTTATGTAAAGCATAAAACAAAACTTATTTGTAACGATGTGACAATGAAGCTTCAAAGCGCGTATCGAGTTCGCAGCGCAATTTCTCACAAAGCTCCGTGCCGGAAGAGCGTGTAATATTGTTTATAAAGAAACACGTGATCAACGAAAAACGAAGCCTCACTTTCTTTCTAGTCACTTGAATGCTTCACTTTGCTTGTCGGAAAGTTTAAACCCAGACAACTACTCTACAGGTTTTTGGAAAATTAAGTCCATTTACAAACTTTTTTTTATTTAAATAAGCCTATAGCCTATACCAGCTAGAAAACAAGTCGTCTATTAGACGTTGAAAAGATGTAAATCTTCAACGTCTAATTGCAACTTTTCAACGTTGAAAACAGGTCGATCTTCAACGTCTTGATGGAATATGTAAAACTCTTTAAATTTATTTGAGATAATAATGAACATGGTTTGGTATTTTGTTTTTCTCTGTTATTTTAGCATGTATAACAGACTTATCCTGTCTTAGATGATTAGCTGAAAACACGTCAAACAGTCCAAGACGGACCGACTTATTTTCATATTTCAATGTTGAAAGATGGTAATTGTTTACTGGGATGTTGCATGATCATATATTCTGCCATATAAACACCATAGAAACCATAAAATAATTAAACCAACATTGCATCAAGCAACTCTGTTGGTGTTTTCAACACTCTTGATGCTTCAAATCTTTTCCCAGAACAATCAGGGGAAAGCCTCAGTGCTTCATGAGGCTTCATTTGCCCATCCTTGCAGAGAGACAATCTAGATGTAAGCACAAGTTTTAAAAGACAAACATAAACACAGAATAATCCAGGAACAAAGGTAAAATCCACAAAGAGAATACTGGCGAACACCGACAGGAATATACAAACAGCAGTAAACAACAACTGAAGCACAGAGGTTTAAATAGACAGGCTAAACAAGAGCTAACGAGGGGCAGGTGTTGGTGACTGATGTCATGGAAACGAATAAGGTAACTATGGTGACAAACAAGGTACAAGGCAAAACAGAAACCAAATACAGGAAGTGAACACAGAAACAATGGGGAACTAAGAATTCACTTTAACATAAAATTCCTAGAAACCCCAAGACCATACAGGGTTCGTGACATACGGGTTCCTCTTAGAAGATACAATGAAATTTAGTACATTGCTTATAGTACTAAATGTCTTTATGCATAAATTAAAAGCACTATAACAAATACTACTGTTTTGTTGACAGATTTGTTTTTGTTTTTTCACTTTCTGAAAAGGTGCAGTATTTTTCCTTCATGCCAAACAATTTCTTTTCTTTCTTTCTTTGGGGTGAACTGTGACCTGTTAAATGGTTTTGCGAGATTCACACGCTTGAAGATATTTTTAAACTACATCGTACAAAGCAAAGTAACCAAACAGTAGCAATAGCCATTGACTTCCCTAAAATTGAAAAAAAAAAAAAATATTATGGAAGTCATACGGTTTGGAAGAACTTGGTAAATTTATGATAGAATTTTCTCTCTTTGTTTTTTTTTTGTTGTTTTTTTTTTACGACTTTTGATGGGCAAGATCAGTAATATAAGTATAAATCAGTCAAAAGTATCAAGTCCTGTGAGTTTCAGTCCTGTGACTCACCTGTCTGCAGATCTCCTCTTGCTCTTCTGGGTCCAGGTATATAGTCCAGTCATTTTAAGCCAAAATGGGGGTCAACCTTGAACAAATTGCAACAGAAGCAAACTCAACTAATTTTGTATCCTCAATATGTCCTGAGTAAGGAAAAAAAAGTCCCGAAGAATCCCATTAGGGGAAAGTTTCGAAAAAGACCCATATAGCCTATTCATACGCCTATTCATTCTTTTTCTCACATGAATAGGGTAAAAAATTTAACCTTTATAGATATCACCATGAAAATTATTGAGTTGATTACTTGCATCAAGACAAACAAAACATGTATTACAAGTTTTTTGAAATTGTTTGTTAACATGGACAAACGGAGCATAATCTAATTATGTATGTGCTAATTTGCATAAATACCACAACAGATCTAAACATTGGGTATAGCCAGGTGAAAATGTCTTGTTGAATCTTGTTGACACATAACAGTAAAATATTTAATGTTAAGGTCTGAATGGAACCCATTCAGGCAGGAAGAAGTACTTTAGAAACTAGCCTTAATTAATTTTTAAGAGATGGGGTTTGGGGCTGGTTCCGTGGGACTGTTTCTGGGGGACGAGTCTGAGGGAAGAACAGGAGACAATGTTAAGGAGAATGCAGAAGACAAAAGGTAAGTAAAATAAAAAGTAAATCCCCAGAAACAGTCCCACGGACCCAGCCCCAAACCCCATCTCTGCAATAATAATTAATAAAGGCTGGTTTCTACTTCCTCCTGCCTCTATGTATTAATGCTCATGGGTAGCCTAAATGGGTTCCATTCAGACCTTAATATTAAGTATTGTACTGTTGTTATGTGTCAACAAGATTCAACAAGACATTTTCACCTGGCTATACCCAATGTTTAGATCTGTTGTGGTATTTATGCAAATTAGCACATACATAATTAGATTATGCACCGTTTGTCCATGTTAACAAACAATTAAAAAAAACTTGTAATACATGTTTTGTTTGTCTTGATGCAAGTAATCATAATCAACTCAGTAATTTTCATGGTGATATCTAAAGGTTACAATTTTTTACCCTATTCACGTGAGAAAAAGAATGAATAGGCGTATGAATAGGATATATTTGGGTCTTTTTCGAAACTTTCCCCTAATGCGATTCTTCGGGGCTTTTTTTCCTTACTCAGGACATATTGAGGATACAAAATCAGTTGAGTTTGCTTCTGTTGCAATTTTTTCAACCTTTTTTCATAAAATGACTGGACTAGTATGGTCGGCATGGTGGCAAAATCTTGAAAAGTTTATGTTCGTGTTTTCTGTCAGCTGCTGGTTTATTAGCAAAAATAAGTGGTAACCACATGGAGGCGCTACAAGACTGTGTTTTACACTCCATCTTTGACTCCAGTGATGATGTCGCAATTATAGGCCTATCACACTAATGGCTTTAGCAAAAACCATCAAATCTGATTTGCTTCAGTGAGGGTGAGTCACATTTGACTCATATTTTCATAATATACTTACATTTGACTCACATTTTAAATTAAACTATCAGTAAACAATTCTGTTAGTATATCATAGGATATGCTTTTTGTTTTGTAGATTACTCTGTTTATTTAATTACCTGAAACACTTAGTTGAAGTTTGTTGAACCACATTGCCAGCATTCCAGTTCTGAACTCTTTGTCAGGCAGGTCTGTCTTGTGTGTTGGGAAAATTATATCTGAACACATTGCTCAACTTGCAAATCTTGATTTCATTAATGGCCAATCCTCATTAGAAAATAGAAGTCATGAGCCTTCAACCTATATATAGGTGTCATTTACAGAAATGTTTAGAAACCTGAACATTCTCAAAGAAAATGTTCCCTATAAGGAATATGTTCTTTGTTGAGATAAGATGAGGGAAGATGCCCCCTTAAAGGGATAGTTCACCCAAAAATGAAAATTCTGTGATATACTCACCCTCGAGTTCCAAACCTGTAAAAGTTTCTTTCTTCTGCTGAACACAAAAAAATATATTCTGAAGAATGTCAGTAACCAAACATGCCCAGGGCCCCATTGACTCCCATAGTATGAAAAAATATATACTAAGTCAATGGGGCCGTCAATTGTTTGGTTTACCCATAGGCTATAGGCTACCTAAATTCATAAATGTTTGGAACAATGTGAGGGTGAGTAAATTCAGAGAGAGTTTTTTTATTTTTGGGTGAACCATCCCTTTAAGAACAAAATGCATTTACTTATATGTAGTTTTTTACCGTTTCATTTCTATAAAATACTAAATCAACTATTCTATTTTACCTGGCCTAATAACAGACAAAGCAGAATCCCAATAAAAGAGATTCATCTGAATAGTAATTTTTGTGACTTATATACAGGCATATGAACATATTTATTTGCCTATATATTAATTGAAGATGTTATAATCAACACTATGAATTCAAATTGAATGATTTTGCTCAATTAGCATACATGGTTCAATGCTGAAATGTATATCTAACTCATGGAATTACTGAATAATAACCCCATGAACTATATTATGTATTAAATTAAATAATAATAATACCACCATCACCAACATGACAATCTGGGCCTTCTGTCCTCATTCTAAGGCCCCATCTTAACCCAAGGGTCTAAACTAAAGGCATCTTTACACAGCTGGGTTAAGGCTGCTCTTTGCCTACTCAAAATTCTGTGTAAAGAAGCAATGCAACATAAATGCCATACTAAATTATGCCTGCTCTGACCCACATCAGCCCCTTAAAACAATATAAAGTTAAAATTGTTGTGTAAATGCATTTATGCCACCTCTGAGCAGCATTAAACAGTCTGTATAAAGACACCTAAGCGCTTCTGTGCCACCTTTGGAGCATAAATTTGGCATAATTTAGCCTACCTTTTCACTTCAAAATAAAAATATTTAATCCACAAATTGAAAAAAATCTCATTAACAAACAGACACAAAAAAAACTCAAAAATGTTTTGACTGACTATAGGCTAAATCTCACAAAAAATGAAGAAGAGCATGCAATTGATTAATTGAGATGAGATTTTGTGCCATCTATTGTTAGAAGATAAAATTACAACTGAGGGGCATCTTTACCCCATTCTAACCTATAGGCTACAATATGCTCAGTTCCTCACTGTTATCATGACCACAGCAACTGCTAAACACGTTTTATTTATTTTAATACACAGTATTATCACTAATTATGACAATTAATTATTTTGTAGCCCAACTTTGTGCTCTGAATCTGCTTTATAGTAGTGTCTGGTAAGTAAACACCTTTAGTATTTAATACACAGCTCTGTCTGTGTGACAAGGGAAACTGACTGCTTTTGCGTTCTGGCCCTAGGGCTTTGAAACAGACAGCATAAAGTGAGTGTCATAGAGTGAGAGAGAAGCCAGACGGACCGCGCAAGCAGAAGTGAGGGCGAGTGTATAAACATGGGAAAGACAAAGAGGCACACAGTTGGGGAGAGAGAGACGAGTGAGCGCTGAGAATGAGAGACAGAGGCATGAGTAAAGCGCATGTGAGTGGGCGGAGCTTCTCACACAGACGCGGTGGAAGCATGTGAATGAGGAATGAGGCGGCCTGTGTCATATGCAGTGACGATATAATACCCATTTAAATCCCGCCCCCTTCCTGCCAGCTCTCTCTTTTACAGAAGTGCTGAATCAGTCAAGAGCTGGATTAGTCTGGCTTGGAGTTTCCTGGCTAGACCACACAAGGTACATTAAATATTTAAGGCACACATAAGCACTTAACAACGAAGTCATAAAGAATAGAATTTAGACCATAGAATGTCTTGAATGAAATCAGAATAGACAATTCTTGTTTTGTTTTTTAAATATTGGAATATTGCAGTATTTATCATAAATGATTTATCTGTACATATCTTTTTTTTTTTAATTAACAGCTTAAATTAAACAGCTGCTTGAGTTCTTACCAGGTCAAGAATTTATGATTATATAACACCAATTTTATCATCTCTACGCTATCTAAAGTTCTGTATTGATTACAAAGTATTGCTACTGACCCATAAGGTTTAGGTCCTGTGTGTTTAATCGATCTTCTATTGCCCTACAATCCATCACGCTCTTTAAGGTTACAAAACTCTGGACTATTGGTTGTTGGCTACCTATATCTAAGTCCACTAAAGGAGGGAGAGCGTTTACACATTTGGCTCCTAAACTCTGGAATAGCCTTCCTGATAATGTTCGGGGCTCAAACTCACTCGGTTTTAAATCTAAATTAGACACCTCTTTAGCCAAGCATTCACATAATGCATCTCATAACCTTGTACTCGAGTTATATCAAATAAAATGCACAAGATTATCTTTGCTTAATTTTATGAACAGCAGCTACACTAATTATTTTCCATTTGCTTTTCTGTTTTACCTTGGGATGTCCATCTTATGAAGACTTCAGATGCACCAACACCTGTGAAGAGATGACTCCAACTCTGAATCAACATGCACCAATGCTAAATTTTCTATGTATTGTAATCATTTTGTTCACAACTTGTAGAATCACTTCAATGAGCTCATTGTTTCTGCCTTAAATCAATACATTGTTAGCTAACTGCATGATTTGTATACGTATATTTCTGAAATACATTACTTCGACGCAGTCACCTCTGATAACAGATCATTCTAAATTATAATGTAGTCACACGTGTAAAGCTGCTTTGAAATGATATGTATTGTGAAAAGCACTATACAAACAAATGTGAATTGAATTGAATTTCATGTGCCCTTGTAATCTTTACTCAAAATGACTTCCCCTCCCTCTTGCAGCAACATCTCTTTTCTTCTCTGACGACTGTCTCTACTGGCGTGAGGACGGGACAACCTGTCACTCACATGTGATCGCAGCAATAGCAAACCACAATGATTCAATGAATTCTTAATGGACTAAATCAAGTACCGCCCTACATGTTTTCTTGTTTGAAAAGCCATGTCACTTGGATACATCACAATAGGGAAGAAAAGACTATGACAACTTCCATTTCATGCTTCCTTTCATATGATGCAGGATGAGTGTTGACTCCTTGTGTATTCATGAGTCAAACAGGTTCTCGTATCTGTCACTATCCCCTTTCGCATGTAATCTGACTGACTGACTGAACTTCCTGCATGAGGAACACAAGCAGCTTTGTGAGCCACACCCAGACACACAAGTTAGAGGGGGGTTTTACTCTGTACTGTTAACTGATTAGCATCTTCCTGATTACGCCTCAAGGAACCAAAGTACACACGAAACACAGCACGAGAACGTTCCGGTAAAGTTGAGAAAGTGAGAACGTGTAAGTTTGGAGTTTCCTGTGAACTGAGAATTGTGTCGGATTGGAGTGTTTGCTCGTGCGTGGTATTGTTAGGTTGAGAGGCAGGGCTGGACTGGGGCTAAAATTCAGGGCAAATCCAGACCAGCCCACGAGTTCCCCCCTAGAATGTTTTTACTGGAATTAGGGCCTTAAATTTGGGTAAATAAATGAATAGATAAAATAGAACAGGAACAAATAATGATATGTTATTGAATTTACTGTGAATTCAGTTAACAAACTTAATATTGCATTTTTGCCACATAGAAATGCATTTGACAAAGCACTGAATTTGAGCTAGAATGCAGTAAAGTAAATTTGCTGCTTTTAAATTCTGTCATAATTTACTCACCATCATGTTGTTCCAAACCTAAATGACTTTCTCCCCTTTGTGAAACACAAAAGATATTTTGACTTGTATTGTATAGACAAAACAAAACAGACTCAAATAAATTCAAATTTTTTATTATTTTATGTTCCACAGAAAGAAAGCAATTCATGTTTGGAATGACATTAGTATGCCTAAATGATGGCATTTTGGGGTGAACTATCCCTTTAAAGCAATAACATTAGTAAAAAAGACAAATCTCTCTTTCATCAGGATGTCATTGAATTAATATTTTACTTTAATTCAAATACATTAGAACTATTAAAAAGTGCATAAAACATATTTAAAGAGAAAAAAAGCTTCATCTTTAATTCATGGGATCCAGGCTTTAAAGCTGTTTTGTTAAATTAACCTTTAATTGCCCTAATGAAATTTACCACAGTTCTTGCATATAGTGCAGAGTTTAACTGTAGTTTCCCATGTGCTCCAATTTAAAAAACAGTGCCTCATGAGGAAGGGGGAGGCCACTCTCTTGCTTCTGCCTGTCAATACATGATTGGCCAGTCCTTGGCAAAAACAAACAAACACTGTATTGGCCCCAAAATGTGTCGGGGCACCAGGAAAATGCCTGGTATGCCAGATTACCAATCCAGCCCTGTTGAGAGGGTTTTTGTGAGATCATACCGCCCTAGTTCAGTGAATCTGTCATAATCTAGGCTTTGTTGAAAGGCCATTCTCACTGTACTCAGTAAAAAAAAAAAAATTATACTAATTGAAACTGAAAACTAAAGTTTGCAACCTTCAAATTCTCATTACACTTATCATCACTAATTACTGATGGATAAATTCAATGTGAAACTCGGGGAAACATAAAATTAAGCAGAAATGACAAAGTATTGTGACAAGTTAACACATTTGTTTTTAAACTTGAAACAAAAGAAAAATCTGTCAATGTGACAAGAAAAAAACTTAAATTCAAAGAGAAAAAAGGCTTATTTTTCTTACCCCACTTGCAGACATTTTTTCATATTTTAAGCATGACTTAATTTTGATGATTCATCAGAAAACAAGACTATCATATGACATTTGTGCTGCTCAAGTAAATGTTTCTTGATTTAAGAATGTTTGTACTGCAATTTTAGTTTATACTTTATATTTGCACTGGAAAACAAGACAAAAATACAGAGTAAGAAAATTACTTTTTACAGTCAACATTTTTGCAGTTCATATTAGCCATCAATATCCCTTACATATATATAAATTTATGGCATGCGTTTAATACGCGCCTTACTGTGCTAGCTGAAACCTCAGTGTCTGTTGCCACCAAGTCTTGCTGCATGTCTTTTCAGTCACTCAAGGGTTTTTGTGAACCTGCCTTCTCAGAAATCTGGTTGCAGCCATTGATAGATTCCTTTTCTGCCCCTTCCAGATAGTGTAACCACTGTTCCTTTAACTTGGAACTTGCAAACTATGCTTCCAATTGTGTCTCTAGGAACATTTAGTGCCTTCACTATCTTTTTGTATCCTGTTCCTTGCTTGTGAAGGGCAATATCTTCTCTTAACTGTTTGGACCATTCTTTTGCATTAGCCATATTTCTAACTTGTAGTCAAACGTGACACTCAACAAACCACTCCAGTTCAGATATTTCATGTGTTCTAGCTCAAGCACACCTGGTCCAACTAATGAAGCCCTTGATTAGTTGCTTCAGGTGTGCTGAGACAACATCTTTTTGCAGATTTGTGCTGTGTTGAATAATTTTGAAACTGCAGAAATCATTAAAAGTTGCATTTTCAGTTAAATTTGGGGAAACCTTTGTTGTGTTGAATGACTTGTAAATTTAGCCAATAAACCTGATTTGCAATGCAATTTGTTGAATAATTTCAATTGCAACTATATATATACATTACTTTTTATTGAATAATGGTCAATGTATTCCAATTTCCTTCCCTTCTCCACTCTTTTGTCCTCTCTCTTACATTTCTTTCCAAACCCTTCTTTTTTCTTGTAATGACCATTTTCATTTCATTCCTTCCAGCACAAGCTTCATAATTAGTTTTCGTACGAAACTCTTTCTTTAAGCTCCTCTGCCTCATGGTCATGAGCCTTGCCCTCTTCTCCTCAGCCAAACTCATGACTGTGAAGCCAATTTACATCCTCTGACTTGACCAAGGATTAACGTGAGAAGAACATTTGTGAATAGTTCTCCCCTGCTGAACTATTCCTACATCCTGCTTTTAATTAAGCCACATTTATTTTTGCCCATGATACAAATTTCTAATCATCTCACTTTCCAGTTCGACTTTGCCTTAATATACACTCAGAATAACTCTTTGTACCCTCAGTGTACCCCTCCCCCTGACGCTCGTCTACACACAGTGGCGTAGTCATCTGCCCTTAACATCTGTCACCACCCGTCACTGTGAAGTCATCCACCCAGACCGGCTTAACGCTCAGCCCCCTCTGTACAAATACTGAGAGCCGGCCACAGACGCTGACTAGTCAGAGTCTGACAAGAACACAAACTGACTAGACTGTGTCAGACAATGATACAAAAACATTTTCTTTCAAGGGATAGATATGTACTTTGAAATCAAGAAAGGAAAAGTATATCCTGTGTTTTTGAATGAGGCTGACACTTAGGGTCCACACCACCTGTTGTCATTCCTTAAAAGTGACACACACCTCTCCAGCTGTTACTAGGTCAGGCAGGGATTGTCAAATCTGCTTTGGTTGCGAGTACAGAAGTGCTAAAGGTTGTCAGGACAGCTGTCGTCAAAACAGGATGTCTTTGCGTCAGCAGCCGGGACAGGTGTGCAAAACAAACGACATCTGAAAAACCATACAGGTGTCAAGGAATCCACAGTTTGGGCCCTCTGCTTTCAAATAAGCTTTTTATTCAGTGTAAAAGAATGCCTAAAAATGACTAATTATCTGCATGGTGTTGAGGAATTTTCCCCAAAATGCAACAAATGAACAGAACAGCTTGACTGTATATTTTCTCTCTGTATATTTTTATTTACAATACTTTTTTAATGCCAGGTAAAAGGATTAAATGCAATACATAAATATGAACATAGTAATGTTTGTTTTTTTCATACAAATTTGCATATAACTAAAGGCTGAAATTCAACATACTCTCAACAGTTACATCTTTTTTTAAGGAAACCTCACTCCCTAAAGAAGAAAAGACGTTTATATACACAACATATGCACTCGGACTCGCTTACATTAAGATATGCAGACACACAAAAATGACAGGTGCATTGTGAGTGCATTTCAAAACCAAAAAAAAGAACAATGTTTCACAGACTCGGGTCTGACTGTATGCGTATACTATTGCGGTGTTGCAAATGCACTAAGGAGGGTCAGCTCATCTCGTTTTGACAACAGGAAGAAGGGCTTGTGCGCAAAATTCCCCCCGTGCGCACAAATACGCTCACACGGAAACCGACTGCACCACCTCACAGTCTTATTAAAAAGTCGACGTAATGTTCACACAAAATTGACAAAATTAAAACTCCCAGACCACTGAAACTCTAAAGCGCAGTTGTGACAGATTGGAGGATTATTGGTTCTAGAATGTGGGAACAGAGTTGCCTACAACAGATGAATCTCAATCTTTCATTCTAAAACAAAGAAAAGGTATGATGTCACAGTAGCAAGTTCACATTCTAAAATAATGCTAAAAAAAATGGCCTTGACGACTGGGCGGCCCCACCTTCCAAGTGATTTTGTTAGAATGACAAACTGCAGTTTAACAGACCAACACATGCAGCACACACCATCAGGTAGAGCTTTGACACATCTCTTGAAAATCCAGCGTCTTTCATAAGACAAAAGGCTAAACAACACTAGTTACTCAGAAACTACACGGCCACGTTTTGGCACAGAGTATCTGCCACTCCCATTGCATGAGGACGGGAGCAAGCAAAAAAACAAAAGAAAAAACAGCTAAAATTTCCTAAAAGGTGTCCCTATGCTTTAGGGGAAAAAAAGAATTTGCAATAATAACTAGCATAAAACACCACAGAGAGGGGAAAGAAAAAAAAAACGGAAAGAAATGAATACCTATTAGAAAACCAAAATCTGTCAGATCGTTCATGCACGAGGCGGTACAGTTCTCTCGTTTTCTTCTTGAGGTGATCGAAAAACACAAGTCCGTTTTTCAAGTCGTCCATTTTATCCACCAGTGTTTTTGAAGAAAGAGGGAAAAGCTTATATTCTCTGGATCTTATCGGCAACTACAACTGGATTCTCCTTACGGATCTTAGCAGCGGCTTCCGCCTTGTAATCATACGTGCAGTTGTGCTTGTCAGAGTACCGGTGAATTCCACAGAACAGATTACCACATCGACAGTCAAAACCTGTAAAACAAGAGAAAACATAAGACCTCCGTTCATAGATACATATGACTGTCAAACTAATAACAGAATGACCAATCCATGAGCCTCACCTGTTAGGCCGACTCTCTTACGGCAGGTAAAGCATCTATTTTTCTTAGGTTTGATGGAGTCTGGGATCTTGTCCTCGTCGCTTCCCTGAGCCACAGCGATAGGGGAGTAGGAGGAGGTGGGCTGTGTTATAACTGTGGGAAGAATAGAGACAAGAAGGATTGTTAAATAAAACAGTTGCAATGTGGCATGGGTGGATTCTGGAAGCAGTTTGTGGGGTTTAAAGGAAAATGAGTATGGTCACAATTTTATAGGGCTGTTCCTTAAAATAAGCTCTGCCACAAACCCCAAAGTCCCAATTTCTGTCAGGATGAAGTTATTAACACTGCATGAACTCGCATTAAAACTGGAGCAGACCCAAAGATGGCTCTGTTTGTTCTTGGGTCTGGGCTGACAATAAGAGTACATATCTAAACAACGGATGTGTATGATGCCAAAATACTTCTGAAGACATGTTAGCAATTGAATTTATAGCAGAGAAGTTCATTTTAATAAAAAGAGGAACTGACAAAAGAGAGCTTACTGCCTGAAGGCCCAACAACCACAAACTTCACTTCAGTACTTCCTTTGAGATTGACATTGTAAACAGAGTCTTATAAATAAACACACCTTGCAACACCTGAATGGTTGCAGGAATGGTGATAAGTGATAAAACCAATAAAAGTCATCTTGCTCACTGCTGTAGCAGCAAAAAATGTAAAATATATTTAGATGGCACCGTTTTGGTCTACCAACATTCGTCAGACTTTTTTTTTTTTTTTAAAATCCCAATACAGACATTATAAATCCCCCCCGGTGCACAATTTGTTTAAACATTATTTTAAGGGTTGTGATCAGGGCTAAAGCATTAACTTTTTTTTGCTCACCAGCCACTGTGGCTAGTGGTTTTAAAAAGTTGAAGTTTAAATTCAAGCCCTGTAACAGCACCAATATTCATCCAGAGCAAAAGAAACGTGTGAGTGAGGGGAGGCGGGTTTGTGCATCAACTGAGAGATGAGAGAGCGAGAAAGCTATTCTGCAGAAAATGAGTATTGGGAGAGTTTAAGATATTTCAGTATTGATATGTATCAAAAATTTTTATTTTTGACAAAACTACATTGCACTTTATTATTCAGATGCCCTTTTAAAAGACTACAATTGAAAAATGTATACAATATACAGTACAGGCCAAAAGTTTGGACACATTACTATTTTTAATGTTTTTGAAAGAAGTTTCTTCTGCTCATCAAGCCTGCATTTATTTGATCAAAAATACAGAAAAATGTAATATTGTGATATATTATTACAATTTAAAATAATTGGTTTTCAATTTATTATACTTTAAATTATCATTTATTTCGGTGATGCAAAGCTGAATTTTCAGGATCATTACTCCAGTCTATCACATGATCCTTTAGAAATCATTCTAATATGATGATTCATTATCAAAGTTGGAAACAGTTCTGCTGCTTAATATGTTTTCATAACCTGTGATACTTTTTTAGGATACTTTGATGAATAAAAAAAAGAAAAAGAAAAAAGAAAAGAAAAAAAAAGCAGCAAATGTTTTCAAGATAGAAATCTTTTATAACAACAATATACACTACTGGTCAGTAATTTTTTTCTTTATTTTTTTTTTAAATAAATCAATAATTTTGTTCAGCAAGGATGTGTTAAATTGATAAAAAGTGATAATAAAGAAGATTTATATTAAAAAAAAAAATTTATTTTGAATAAATGCAGTTCTTTTTAACCTTTTATTCATCAAATATATTAGGCAGCAGAACTGTTTCCAACACTCATAATAAATCAGAACATTAGAATGATTTCTAAAGGATCATGTGATAGACTGGATGTCACATGTGACACTGAAGACTGGAGTAATGATCCTGAAAATTCAGCTTTGCATCACCGAAATAAATGATAATTTAAAGTATAATAAATTGAAAACCAATTATTTTAAATTGTAATAATATATCACAATATTACATTTTTTTCTGTATTTTTGATCAAATAAATGCAGGCTTGATGAGCAGAAGAAACTTCTTTCAAAAACATTAAAAATAGTAATGTGTCCAAACTTTTGGCCTGTACTGTATATAACATTGTTTAGCATAATTATCTACATTTACCAATTTTACTACATTTAACATTTCATTCTGCTTTCTAAATACTGGTGAGAAATCATGAGATCAAATACAATATTTTTTTTTCCAATGACAGCACCACATTTTAACAGTATGAATCTACATATAGTTTTGTGGAAGAAAAAAAAAAGATCAAATCTCAGATTAAACTTTATAAAAAGCTAATCTTTTCTAGAGTATATTTTAACAGTTTGCAACAATGACAATTTTTTTATATACATTTTTAGAGACAATTATTTAATTCAGTTGTCTTTGCAAGAAATCACACTTAATATTTTTTATATTAAGTATAAATACTTTATATTTCAGAAAGTGAGTCCATTTTGTCGACATGACAAAGTTTGAAACACCCTGTGTTAAGGAGCTTTGTATGTCTACTTCATTTTTAAGTGCAATTACCTGGTTCAATAGCCTCAGTTTTAGGAGAAAGGGCCTTTTCCTCTCTAGAAATACTCATTTCTGTCATCTGTTGTGTCACCGGTAAGGAGGTTGAAGGAATACTTCTGCAAAAAACAAAAAAACAGTGGGGTTTCAGCACCTGGCTTTTCTTGAAACACATGAGATCATTGTAATGTCAAGCAGCTGAACATAAAATGCATCCTTTCTCAATCTGAGGTTTAACAACAAACACACATGTGAAGTACTCACTCTCTCATGGTATCTGTTCTGGGTGCAGGTGAGGCCTCTGCTTTGTTTATGCTGGCTTCTAGTCTCTGTATAGCACAGGCCTCTGCTGAGGGGCTGCCAGCTGGTCCAACAGAACACAAAGACACAAATCACAAACAGTGCACAGGTGCAGCTGTGCTACAGTATACAAAAGGCCTGTGACACAAAGCAGTGCTGCCTAGTACAAAACAAGTGCAGCTTATTACAGTTTCTCATGGAAGTCCCAACATAGAGCTAGAGACCTCAAGAAAAATATTAAGCTCTAAAACAACTCAGCTATCACTGGGTGCAGGTGGGTCTGAAATGTCTTACAAGCAGTAATATGGCGGTCTGTTATAGCTGTAACAACTTTAATGTCACCGTCTCCAAGAGGTGCAATGAATGAGAGCCCTTATACCATGGTATAACCAAGTTGTTTGTGTGGTCTGTAACCATAGAGAGAGCTTTTTCCAGGAGGTTAGACAAACAGGTTAATGTTTCAGTGCGACTTACCCAGGGGGCTCATGGGACTACGATCACTGCTTTGCTGTCTGTTCAGGTGCTCCTTATAGCACACCGAGCACATGCCATTGGTCCTGGGGTTGCCATAGAAACCACAGCCTGTGGTACACAATATAGGCACAGGACTCTGGTTTGTCTCTTGGGCCATTGCTAATATATCACAAAAGAAAAAAGAGACAGAACAGGAATGTCTTGTTAATAATGACTGCATTGTGGTTGGCTTACATTCACATGCAATGAGTAGAGGAGATTATTGTTTTCAAGGTCCACTCAGCTAAAAACTAGCTGTTAAACCGTTTTAACCTACATGGACTGGGTCCCCATCATGGATGTTGCCATGTTCAGGTCACAAATATGTATTATGATAAGAACCATAGTGTGTGTATGTATAATACAGTGAATAAACAAGTAAAGATTACTTCAATAAACAATATTAACATACCAAATAAAATATGCTGTAAAGAAAGAAATATTTTTTCTCCCAAAAAGCAAATTACATACTTTTATTAGTAGTAACAACTGGTCATGTGACCTCAACATGGCGGCACCCATGAGGGGGCCCACTCCATGTAGAATAAAATAACTTTTTCTAGAAAATTATCCTTATCTCATGTAAATGTACGTCATTTTAATGACATTTAACAAAAGTACAACTCATTTCTTTGTGTAAAAAATAATTAGCACAAAAGTCACCTTGTGCACCTTTAAAGCAAACGGGTTTAAACTTCTCTAGAGTCTCTAAGCGTGAATACACTGCCCCATAATTAAAAGGCATTGTTTTATCTCAGCCAAAAATAAAGACAAGCTCTTCAACCACCCTCCTCAGGACAGTAATTACAGTGAAGTCAACCGTCTGACCGGACTAATACAGAGTTCAGCTGCATCTATTTCTAGCCACATCCAAACTGAACTCGCTTCAAGTCGGTATCCCAAAATAAAGTACACATAAAACAGCACGATACAAGCTCTCCCACCTAACCATGACTAAACAAACGAGTGGGTGTTAAGCGTGATATGCAATTTCAGGAGGCCGTAAAGGTAAGACATCT
The DNA here is from genome assembly GCF_949319135.1 of Squalius cephalus. Classification (NCBI taxonomy): domain Eukaryota; kingdom Metazoa; phylum Chordata; class Actinopteri; order Cypriniformes; family Leuciscidae; genus Squalius; species Squalius cephalus. The sequence continues at coordinate 36,063,408 of NC_137126.1, forward strand.
AAGACTCTCATAATATTTTTAAGCAAAAGAAGCACACAAATGTTGTTAGGACATTGTTCACGTGATCAACCATGGAAGTCAAGGCACCGACACCACACCACTGATAACCGCTCACAAACACTCGTGCTAGTCAATGCTGGCGGGTTAACAACTTTAAACCTTCACCAACCGAGAATTACAGACCATTAAACCGTCTAGATGACTAATAACAGACTGTGTCTCAAAACCCGGCGAGCTGACTATCTAGACAGCATAATGGGGCATCATAAGCGCGTGGCTACCTAGGTAGGCAGCTTACTTTGTCGAATCTCACAGACAAACTAAACTGGGTGGATTATAGAGGACTGAAAAAAATAGACAGGTAGGTAAAAGCCCAAAATAGCAAGACATCAAACATCATGACACATCCAAACGCAACCATCGCGACTATGAAGCAGCTCTGGCTTTGTTTAATCTTCCTTCTTTGTCCCTTTGCTCCAGGATTTCCTCCCCAGACAGACAATCTGCCCTTTGAACAAGCCCGAAACAAAAAGCTAACTGGTTTAGCCAGCTGTTTGTCTGAGTTACTAGTATCATAAGAGCAGGAAAACGCGAAAAACTAAATGAGATTTCCTTGGATTTACAAGGGCACGGTCGGGTCGAACAATAAACAACCCACCGCACAATGAAGATAATCCGTTGGATTGTGCGTCTGTTTCAAAAACCACAGTTGAAATTCTGAATTAATAAAAGATTTAAGAACCGATAGTCGCAATTCGACTTCCAAATCAATGAACAAGATGGAAAAAAAGTTGGCGATTGTCCGTGTCTTGTGTTTTATGTAGAGGCGAGTCACGTTCTGGGGCTTGTGATGTTCATGAAGGTGCTGCTGACAACTTGGGACACTTTGTTATTTTAGGGATCCACCCGTAGAACAAAAAAAGCTCAATACCTCGAGCAACCCTGGCGTTTATAGATCCGAGCGAGCGGTTTAACTCGCTGTGCTACACGTTCTGAATCGGTAATCGTTAATCGCTCCCTTTTTCGGGGTCAGCCTCAGCCAGTCTTTCCGTGATCACAGCGACAAACCTCAGATTATCACCTAAAATTAAATTCAAAAAACGTTGCGGTGCTTACCTTGGTGGATTTTAAAATCTAATCGGTCGATGAACCTCGGTTAAAAAACAGGGACTCTTCGAAAATGAGTTTGTCTTCCTCCCGAGGCTTTGTGTCGGTGATGTAAATAAGTCAATTCCTCTCTTGTCCTCTCCCAAGCTCTCTCTTCTTTCACTCTGTTTGTTTCCTTCTTTAGTAAAGGGGAGTGGTTGATAGCGTCATCACGTCGAGGCAGGTATTCATTGGTCACTCGACGTATGGGGGCGGGGCCTGGAAGTCAAAGAGGGGCACAATCCTCTTTAAGGTTTGCCTTTGCCACCTACACTGATGACGAATTCAAACCTTCCTGATGAAAGTCTCCCAAGCCTGAAGACACACCGACAAAGTCAACAACAGGCTCATGAAATTGATTTAACGGTTACTTGTTGTCCTATATTCTCATTTTTATTTGGTTCTTTCCACATTTATCAGTGACCAATTTTGTGTTGTTTGTCCCAGTCTGTTGCATCACAGCTCTTTTTGTTGTTGGCACTACAACATTTGCCATGTGTTGACACTCTGATGCCATCTTTACATTGCAAAGGTGGCACAGGAACTGCATCTGAAGTGGTGCATTTACACAGACTGGTTAAGGGTGTCAGAAACGCATTCACATAGGAATTACAATTGCTGAAACAATGTTATGAAAATTAGTTTGTAAGTAAATATAAATGTAGATAGATAAATTGATAAGTGGAAGATTAATTAGATATACTCTCTGTCAGGACAACAGTGAAGTTTAAGGCCTGTTCAGAGCAGCCTGTGTAAAAAAGATGTTTACACTGTCCGTTCTGGAAATCTTATTTCATAGAAGTTCATTCATGTTGTTACTTCTGTTCTTGGAGATGCTGACAGCTCTCATGTTTTTCAATACACACATACCTAGGTGTCAGTCAGCAAACACTCATGTGAACATGTGAACTGCATGAACCCATGAGCATTGGTGTGAGGGAGATTCCTTTCAGTGTAACCCAACTCAGTGTGTCCTGAGGGTGGCTTTGCATGAGCAAATGCAGAAGCCGCATGGTTGTTTGTGAAGAGAACAGTTTGAGGTGGAGGAGGGGGACGAGTTTAAAAGCTGCAAATATAGGGGAAATAAACCTGCCTGAACTAGTTTAAGTTTGGTTTGTCACACCGTGTCTGTGTGTGTCTGCATGCATTTGCTGTGTGTGCCAATATGCTAAGGGGAGTGGCTTAATCTACAGCATGTTTTTCCTTTAAACTGATGTTTTTGGTGTGTCAGGGCTGAAGTAGAGATCCAAGCCCAAGTCAAACGTGAGAACAAGGCAAACAAACATGTGATTTTTGCATTTTTAGATACAGTAGGTCACTCTCTTCAGTGCAAGGTAAATGTGTAAATGCTGTCTTATCTGCATGCATCCTTAAGCACACAAAACCTCACTGCATTTACATTTCGCAGAAGTTTTCAAGATATCCACCTTAATATAATATAATGTTTTCCTTATTTGCATATATAACTGCTCTTTATTAGCCAGTTAAGTGGAAGTAGTTTTGCATTTATACCATTCTTGGCTGTGGGAAATTAATTAGTTAGATATGTTTTTTCATCGTGGAACATGGTGGACAAAAAGATATTGTATATTTAGACAATGACTGTGTTGTACAGTAAGGTAATTTTCCTTCCTTTCGTCTATTTATGCTTTTAAGTGATAAGCTCCAAAATGACTGAATACAAAGTTGAAATACAAAAATAACACTCACATGAAATGTTTTGTTATAGTGTACAGTGATTTAAGTAACCTCTTGTGCCATAAAGTGTTTGTTAGGTTGCCAACCGTGTCATAAAGTTGAGTTGTAACAGCTGCTGGTGCCATTGGCTTACTTGTGTTGGCCCATAACAGCATCAGGATCAGATAAACACTCTGAACATCCTCACACTCATAAACACTAAGTGTGTCTTCACCTTAAGGCAATGATGATCTAATGAACGTATATTGGATTATCTCCAAAGAAACACATACACTCACACTGCTTATTCTTCATGAGGTCATGAATGAAAACTGCTAGACAATAGGCTACATTTTTTAAACAAAATACTTTACTATGGAACGATATAGAAAACTATCAGTGACGCAGGGTTATGATGGTTAACTAAAACCATAAAAAAAAACATTTTTGTTATTTGAAATAAAATAAATATAAAATTTAAACTTATTTCATTTCAGCTAGTTGCCAAGGCTAAATTTCGAAATAAATCTTAAATACAAAATATCTTAATAAAAACTAGATATTAGATTTATAGCCTAGATTATATATAAAATAACAAAAACACATATCAAATGACTAAAACTTAAAATAGAAATAAAAGAAAATTAAAATAACAAATTCAATATTATTATTGATATTAATATTAATGTTAATCAAAACTTTAACTGATGTTTAAAATAACACTGAAATGAGGTAATAACACATTACCAGTATTCTAGAATGGCAGAATTTAAATCCATAAAATGCGCTGTTTAAACCAGCCTTGATTTACCTGTCAGTTGCTCCACTTTATTTTGACAGCTTCTTCCTGCCCTTGTAGTTGTTTCAAGTATGCTTTCACTTTGGCTCTTCTTCCTCAAGGGAGATTTGTTGTTCAGTTGCTCAAAAGTACCCAATATTCTGACAGTTCTTCACAAGTGTGTTTATTCAGTATAAGTGTATTTATTCTACTATTTTATATAAAAGTGACCCTGCTTGTAACTGTCAACATTTTTAAAATATGTCTTCAGAAATCACATCTATGCATAATTTGACATATTCCACTTAAAAAAAAAATTAATTAATTAATCCATCAGAGAATGATAGTCTTCAGTCAAAAGCTATTGAATCCTGTTATACTTATGAATTGTACAGCTTTATTAATGTATTGATTCTGTTTAAAAAATATTTAAAAAAGTTAAATGAACAAACAATCAGAGGAAAACTGTCTGAGTACAGTAGCCTACAAACCAGTCAGCAGCCGTGAGTGTGAATAGGTTTAGTCCTCTATCACCAATGTGATGTAAACAAACATGAAGTATGTAATGCTAGAAAGTTTTCTTCATGTTCTAGTACACTCATCCATATTTAATCACAGGATCTACAATTTCCCCATCACAAGTTTCGTCCTGTACCTTGAGCAAATGGACAACGAAGAGTGCAAAATAGAAATGAATCATCTTTCCAGTGGGTAGGTTACTCTTTGCTTTTCCTGGACATGCAGTAGGCTACTGAGAATACGACCTGAATGAAAACGTGAGAGTAAGGGCACCAGCTCTTCTATAAATATAAACCTTCATCCACCCATGATATTAAATATCCTGACTATAGGATTCTTCAGAGTAATGGAATGCAGAACAGCAGCGTCGGCTCACATGATCACCTCAGCTGAGGGCGGTTCTGATGACAACATTAAAAAAAGAGACACTAGTGTATGTGACTCATAACAGAGTCATTCCACAAATAAAAGCTGCCAGCTCATAGTTTTAGTCACGCGTCTATTGACGCTAAATAGCTCTTTATGGTGTCTTTTTAGCATTATTTGTACAGTACTGTACGTACTGTAGGTTTTGTCAAATACTGTTAAAGTAGCCTGATATGAAAAACCTTTTTCTTAAGACATGACTGGGAAAAGAGGAACGTTTCTGTGTTTCTCTTATCAAAGGTGTGCCAGTGGCTGAGGGAATGAGGGGGCGAGAAGGAAACATGCTCAGAATACAGTTACAGCCCGTGTCAATCCTCCGAAGATGGAATCCCCAAACGGTGCTGCTAAACTTAGCCGAGGAAAACAATCTAGCTCTCTGCAGGGCGAACAGAAAAATACTGAGGTAGACACTCAAGCACAGGGATCACACGCACAGATATTGACACAATATGCACGAATACGCTGTGTAAATGTAAATATCTGCTGACTAGGTGGGTAATGCGCATCAGAAATGGGTCAAACATTGAAAATTCAATGTAGGCTGACATCATCTGAATTCCCCCAGACTGCTCATTCATTTCAACAGAACAGCCTCAAACGTTTATCTTTAGTGACATCAGGTGGTCAGGCTGTGTAACAGCAATGAAGGAATCCACAAATAATATTGGTGGTGTTTGATACAGCTTTGGAGATAGACCTCACTTCTTTGTTACAGCTATATCTATCACATGCACTGAACATCGTCCTTACATTAGTTGCAAAGAGAAATAGGTGAAATTTTAAGGATGTAATAATTATAAGATTCCATCAGTAAAATCCAAATTACTGGTTGATCCCCACCATTGATTAGTATTAGCGTCCCAATGCCTTAACCATAAGGTTACCACTGCCTTCTGGTCTCAGTATCATCTGTTCTGTTTATTATTGGTCTGTTCTGTTCTTTCTTTTTTCTTTCTATCTGTCTAATTCCTTTATTAAATATTGTTGAGATAATTTAGGCACAATATAAGAAAGATAAAGACAACCTTAATAAGATTCAGCTAAATATGGCAGCATATCAAGGTTTATTTACAGAGCTCTTTTTCTCCTTTTCCATACCTCTAATATTTCCATGCTTCTACTGTTCTGTGGAGCATTATCCCACAGGACACCTCAGGCAAAATCTATCTTCTATTAATTTCTCCACAGACACTTCCAGACTTTCTGTTTTTAGTCTTTGTTGTATGACAGCTTTGGTTCTAATGTGCCAGCCAGATACTGTACGCTGTTTGATATACAGTAGCACTGCATCGCTCATGTAGTTTAGAGTTTCACACTGCAGGACAATTTAAGCTGAGGGGGGTATTTTATTTGAACGATTAGCATTTGGTCCCAAGTCAAATTCAGAAGGTGTAGCAGAAAAAACTGCCTGCCTCAAAATCAGGAAACGTTGGGGACCATTTTAAATTATTTTGGTAACACTTCACACTAAGGCCCCATTAGTTAATGTTACCTAATGCATTCACTAACAACTAACAAACAACACCATATTTTTTATGAATCACATGTAGACAAGTCCTCTATGACTTCATGCCAGATGTGTTTTTATGATTTTTAACAACATAAAACACTGTGGGCATATACTGAGAAATATACTTCCATATTTCTTTGCATAATAAAATTGAGATATATTGAGAAAGTTGAGAAAACATGATGTCATGTCAGCTGTCCATTATGTATGTATTTTGTAAAAGTCTTTTACAATCTGAATTTCTTAAATCTTATTACATAGGTATGTTATTTGTAAAATGATTGTACTATTTCCTGCAAACTGAAGCAGTATAAGTAGGAAGTTTTATGTATACGTTTTGCACTATAAGTGGAAGTACAGCTCACACTGACCCTGTGGCGCCAATCTTCTGTTATCTGCCTCTTCAATCTTTCTATAGTCAGTCATTAGACCATCATCATCTATTTTGGCTTGGTACTGTGTAACCTCCTTTCTTTTTGAAAAAAGAGTCATAATTCTGTTGAATAATTCAAAGGGGTGAAATTGAGAGGCTCTAGAGTTTCGACTGGTTATTGTTCCTGGGAGAGGTCGCTGAATGCTAGTAAAAAGTGAACTCTTCATGCACGGTACTCATCACCCTCCAGGTTCTATTCAATCAGGCCATGGTCCAATGCTACATCATCATCATCACTCACACACGCGCACACACACTTTCACTCTCACTCTCACTCACTCTCTCTCCTGTATGCATGGACACACACACGTGAGGTCACAGAGTGAAGGCCACTCAAGAGGAGGATGCCACGGCATAAACTCATCGCATCTGAAAGTGACGGTAAAGATGATTATTACTTTCTGTGTTTTTGATATATTTTTAACACCATTTTTAAACATGTGATGTTTGTGTTTATCAGTGTTAAACCACAACTAACAACTGATTTATAATTTCAATTTATTAATTGTAATTTTTGTTATTAATAATAAAAACTAATGTAACATTGTATGCAGAGATTAGCAGCTTAGCAAAGACATACTGTCTTTTCCTTTACACAGTCTGTCTCAATATTTAAAAATCTGATAATGATTTTTTATTCTGATCAGATTATTTGAAATGTTTAGTTACTTAAAAGGCTATTTATATTTGATGCCTTGTTTTCATTTTGATGCAAACCTATTGACTTAATCATGTATTTCAGCTGTGCTAAATACCAAGATGCTCATGCAGAAAATATGAACTTTAAGTATGTGTATGTGAACATTACTTTCATTCTTTTGACCTTTGACCCCATGTAAGAGGACAGTTTGCATTGACACTGAAGATGAAAAGCACCATTGTGTCTATTGTGCAACACAGCTAAGCATGTAATGACCCGGTCAGCACTTACCGGTCTGGTTACACTGTGGTCAAACACAACAGACGCTGAACAGCTGCTGGGAACCCTACATGTCTGACCTTTCAGGTCTTAACAATGTCTTCTAAACAATGTCTGGAACTTATGTCCATTATTTTTACTTTTTTGTTATTTGTTTGCCTTTACAGTGAGCATTGAGGTGGAGGATGAAGGTAGGAAGGTTGACTGCTTTCTGTATGCATGTTTTTATTTTGTGCTGTATGTTAATCTATGTACAAACCTTTTTTTTGTAGGGAAGGACAATGAATTCAGCCTTTACTATGTAGAAGTGGAGGAAAATTTTGAGGGAGGTAAAGAGAAGCAGGCGACACGAGATGGCAAACGGAGGAGAGTGAGAAATAGTGAAGTTGGCAGAAGAGCTTCAGAGAAGAGAACAACTGAGGCGGGCATTAAAAGAGCAGAGAAGAAGCACGATAAACGGCACAAAACAGCAAGGAAAGAGGGTGAAAAACATGGAAGAAAGCAAAGAAGAAAGAATGCAGATGCAGAGGAGGCTGAGGAAGAATCCAGAAAGGAGAAAAAGAACATTAAAAATGAAAGAACTAAGACACTGAAGCTGGAGGATGAGAAGGAAAAAGATGTGAAGAAAAAGAGAAAGAAGCATGCAAATGAGGAGGACGATGCAAAGCATGGAAAGACAAAACACAAAGATTGTCATGACATGCCCTTAAAGGAAAAGAAAAAGAAAAAGAAAATAAAGAGACCAGAAACTATGTAAGTTTGTTTTATTTTGCGAATCATTTTAGTAAATTAATTTGGGATGCACCGATATGAACATTTTGGTCGATACCGATAACTCTTTATATTTGAAAGCCGATAATCCATATATTGGTCCAAATTTTTATATAATTTTTGAGAGCCTGATTACAAAAGCAAAAGTCTCATCATTACATCCATGTCCCAAGCACACAATCATAATGTTCTCATTATAATTTTATGTAGCCTAAGCCTATATGATAGACTTGCGCTGCACGTTTCCTTTTTCAAGTCATTCCAATCATATTTCAAGCAATTCAAAAACCTTAATGGTGAACAGTGCGCATCTCAAGTGTCGCAGGTGAAGGAGAATAATCCATTATTTATTGGCTTTAAGATATCGGCCAAATTTTCTTACCGGGCCGATAACGATAGCATTAAAAATAAACGCAGATACCAATATGATGGCAGATATATAGTGCATCCCTAAAATCAATAAATGTATAACAACTAACTTCTGTCAAACTATGCACACTATGGACTAGATGGAGTCTTTTTTAATAGAAACCTGAAAAGTTTGTTTAAATACGTTTTTTTAGACAATTTTTTTCAATGATGTTAAGTGAGGAAATAATAATATAATATTCAGTTGTTTTTATTTTATATTGTTTTATCATTAAAACATTTTGCACTAAAGCAAAATTAAGATTTATTACAATTCTGAAATTCATGTAAAATTTTCAATTCAACTATTCTCTGAAATGGTTTTGATATAGATGTCATTTGTATTGCATATGTTGTATTGAATTTGAAAAATACAAAATAGCAAGCATCCCATTTGTGGTCTCAGACGTTTGAGTCTCGCTCAGCATACCTGCATCCATTTCTCCCTCCCAGCTCAGAGTCTGAGTCTAAATCTGAGTCAGAATCTCAGTCCGACTCTGACTCGGAGTCAAAGGACAATCAGGCAGTGGGGGTTTTGGGGTCTCTGACCCCAGAGGAGCTGGAAAAGTTAAAAGAAGCTGTGGACGAAAGGAAAAAGCTAATCGCCACACTGAAAGGAAAGCCCTGGCCCATGAGGAAAAAACTAGTTATCCTTAGGTACGTCACTGCTGTTTTTATGTGTATGTACACCCGCCTTCAAAATGCCAGCAATTTGTGTTCTGTCTCAGGGAGTCACAGGAGTTTGTGGAGAAATATGAAGGGGCTCTAGGAAAGGGCAAAGGCAGAAAGCTCTATGCCTACAAGGTCATGATGATGAAGGTGAGGAGATGACTGTCATTATGAAACTAATGGAGCTGGAGATGTCCTTCTACAGCTTCAGAGTGATCATCATTTTTCTTTTTTACTTTGATTTCAGAAATGGATGAAGTTTCAGCGCGACTTTGAGAACTTCAAGACTGCGTGCATCCCATGGGAGATGAAGATAAAGGAAATAGAAAGTGTGACGCCTTTTAGTTTGAGCTTACTTCTCTCTCCTGCTGTTTTTTTCTACTTCCTTTTTTTGCATCCCCCCCCCCCCCCCCCTTATCTTTTCTCATATACAAACTTATTTTTATCTCCTTACAGGCCATTTTGGCTCATCAGTTGCTTCTTACTTCATATTTCTAAGGTGGATGTATGGCATCAATATGATTTTATTTGGATTGACGTTTGGGCTGGTGATGGTTCCAGAGGTGAGAAATATATTAAATCCTGCAAAGTTTAAAATTATATAAGATATTAGTAAAGAACACCACGTTATTTCCTTCAATGTAACTAGCTAATTCTTAAATGTATCACGATCTATGAATGTATTCACTTTCCAGGCTCTTATGGGGAAACCGTATGGCAGTTTACCCAGAAAGACAGTGCCCAGAGTGGAAGAGGCCAGTGCCATGAATTTTGCAGTCTTATGGGATTTTGGGGTAAAGAGTCTATATGATTATACACTACCATTCTAAAAATCAGTATGATTTTTTTTTTTAAGAAATTAATCATTTTATACTCTGCAAGGATGCATTAAATTGATTAAAAGTGAGATTACATTGTTACAAAAATTATATTTAAAAATAAATGCTTCTTTTGGACTTTCTATTCATCAAAAAGAAAAATCCTGACAAAAATCTTTCAACATTGATAATAATAAGAGATGTTTCTTGAGCACAAACTCAGCATATTAGAATGATTTCTGAAGGACCATGTAACACTGAAGACTTGAGTAATGATGGTGAGAATTCAGCTTTACCAACACATTAATAAATTACAATTTAAATATATATTAAAATAGAAAAACATTTATTTTACATTATATGAATATTTAATATTTTACTCTTACAGACTCAAACTTTTGAACAATATAGTGTAAATACCTCACCATCCAAGTACATAATTTCTCTTGCATCTTAGTCCAGTACTTTTCTTTTTTTTTCAGGGCTATGCTAAGTACTCTGTCCTCTTCTATGGCTACTACAACAGCCAGCGGGCCATTGGGTGGCTCAAGTTCCGCATGCCCCTCTCCTACTTCCTGGTGGGAGTGGGCACAGTGGCATATAGCTACATGGTGGTAATCAGGACGTGAGTGATGACAGACTATTCTATAGTCTTACTGTATCAGAAACCTTTATACGTAGATGCTGAGTATAAGCACATTTCTGCCTCTTAGTTCATACACAAAACATTTCTTTAATGATTTCCACACTTTTACTGAACAGTATGGCCCGCAATGCAAATGAAGAAGGTGGCGGAGATGACACCAGCTTTAATTTCAGTTGGAAGACGTTTACTAGCTGGGATTATCTCATTGGAAATCCTGAGACAGCAGACAACAAGTTTGCCTCCATCACCACAAGCTTTAAGGTGTGTTTCTTTTTGTTTTTATTTCCCCCCTTGTGCTGGGCCCAAGTCCATTTTGTCCATAATAGAGGATTCTTATAATGTGAATGAAAATTCTCTAAAAAAAGAACTTGATATACCATAAAAAAGATTCTGTAAGTATCAAAGCTGTAATGCATTTATAAAAAGACCATGAACTGACAAGGAGCTGCAAAAATGGCTATTTTTGGATTTCTGATGTCAGACCCTATGAAAGCTCATTCCACCACATAAGAAAATGCTTGGAAAATCATAATTATGACATAAAATGTCACAATTATGAGAATAGAATTCTAATTATGACTGAGTTATAAATGATGACATAAGTTAACATTATGAAAAAAGTCATAACTATGACAAAAATATGAAATTATATTTAAAAAAAATTAATTATGTGAAAATTGACTTGACACTGATGTTATATTGATGGCTTTTTATCTAATAATTTTGACTTTTTGTCATAATTTCGACATTTGTCATAATGATGACTTTTTATTCCATAATACATAATAATAATAGTGATATCATAGCTTTGACTTTTTATCTAGTAATTAAAAATTATGTCATAATTAGTATGTCATAACTTCTTTTATCTCATAATTGGGCCATTCTACACAATTGGTTCAAAGTCAGAGTTGGAAACGTCTTGGAAAACATTTGACTTTTTTCACAAATTTTGTATGTATGCAAATTGTATAATATCCAAGGTACACATTTCTAGTAATTGTGCAGTTAATTATCATTATTTTTGAGGAATATTTTTCCTCTCCCCAAATTTATCACTACCGAAACACAATAATAAATAATTTAATAAGAAGGCTTTTATTGGCCTTAATGGCCTATTCATATTTTGTTTACATCTACCTTGTAAATATATTTTTGCTATTTTTAAAATAAGTTTTCAGAGGTAAATCAATAACAATTACAATTTTAACAATATTTCAAGAGTCATTTATAAGATTTGTTGTATTTTGAATCCAATCTTTCATCTTAAAAGGCATTAAATTAATCATACTGATAAGGAAAAGTTCAAAGTTAAGGATTCATTACATTGAACCAAACACAATAATAACATATTAGCTGATAATTAAATATACTTTATTTTAGACAAAACATGCATGTTTCAGTCATGATGGCACATTTTCAGTCGTGACAGTAATGATTTCGTAGCGACCACATCACATTACAGAATTTTAACTCGCATACTAAAACACTAATAAAACATACTAAGATACTAATGATATGCATAACTGTACTAAAATTTAGTTTATTTCCCCCAAATAAATGATTATGTGTTCCCTTTTGTCACTACCAAAACAATGATGACATGTTTTGATTATGACTGTTTCGGTGGTGACAATTTTAGATACTTTTGAGCCTAACTCAAAGATGCTAATCAGCACATGATTAACTAGCACAGTTCTGACCAGACACACAAAAACTACATTTGATCAAATAACACACACAAAAAACATGATATCACAACCGAAACTTCACCACATGTTTTGGTAGTGACTGTTTGGGTAGTGACAAATTTGAGATACTTAGCCTAGCTCAAAGATGATAACCAGCACAAGCTTACCTAGCACAGTTCTGAAAAGTTGTTCACACATAAAAACTCAATTTTATGGAATTACACCCAAAAAAGTTTGCTTAATTGCAGAAAAAAGGTGTTTGGTAGTGAAGTTCCTTAAAGTTACACAGTTTTTCAGACTTTTGAACACATTTCCCTTAACATGATGGTACCTATCTACAATGAATGAGAGGCTATGAGAAAGAGGGTCACAGGAATATTTCCTGATCAAAAATGTGTGGTTAAAATCAGTCTCAGCCAATGGACTAAAACACATACTGTTTCGGTAGTGACATGAAAATGTGGGACACATTTTTTTACATAAAGTTTCATGATTTAAAAATAAAATATAAAAAATATATATTTTTTTTTTTTACTTTTTAAAAGAAATCAAAAAGATATTTTTAAAAACAACAATGGAAAAAAATTGAAGAAAAAAAACATTTCAATATCATTTTCACAAGTTGAAATTTAGGGGTTAGGGTTCAGGACAGCCCGCTCCCAGTTGAAAGTACCCAATACATTATGATTTTATATATATTAAGCTTACTGATATGTTTAATATTATTGTGGGATTCAACAGATAATAGAAGGATCTTTGTAAACATCTCAAATTAGAATACTTAAATTCTTTTTAAATGTGTTTTTTGTTTGTGGGACAGCAGTTTGCACCAATTCTGTAGAATGGCCCAATTATGATTTTTCTGAAATGGGCTTTCATATCAGACAGACGAGTATATTAATAAATGCCACATTTACATCAATGACGCTATTCAGTGTTCAGAAACTTAGGCTATACCTGCTTATACCTTCACATGCAAAGAAAGCATTTACACAGAAGTCTTAAAGGTCCCATATTGTCAAAACTGAAATTTAATTCAAAATAAACAATAATAAAAAAGAATGGTATGATGACCCCTTTAATATGGCGTCTCTTGGCTTCATAATAAATTCAGCACTTTAACAGGAGACCATTGTGGAGGAGCAAGAGAGCAGAAAAGATGACAACATCCACCTTACAAGATTCCTTAGAGTGCTGGCCAACTTCCTGGTGCTCTGCTGTCTGGCAGGGAGTGGGTACTTGATCTACTTTGTAGTACGCAGGTCTCAGAAGTTCGCTCTGGAGGGACTAGAGAAATACGGCTGGTGGGAGAGGAATGAGGTCAGACTCATGTAACAATGCACAATGGTAATCCTCTTGTTAATCAATAAAAATGAATTTTGCATGGTTTTACATACATTCAGGTGAACATGGTGATGTCTCTGTTGGGAATGTTCTGTCCGATGCTGTTTGATGTAATCAGCACTTTAGAGAACTATCATCCACGCATCGCCCTCCAGTGGCAGCTGGGACGCATATTCGCCCTTTTCCTGGGGAACCTCTACACATTCATTATCGCTCTCATGGATGCCATCCAACTAAAGGTAGAGCTTCATTTAACAAAGGCTAAAGCCCTCGCAGTCCCATTTTCAGTATTTCTATTTCTGTCCAGCTGCCACAGAATCTGTGCTAAATCATCTTCTTATGAAGGTCATTTATTCTCCTAACTGTCACATATTTTCAAGAGGGCAGAAGAGGAGATTGTGAAGAAGAATATGACAATATGGCAGGCTAACCTGTACAACGGGACTATTCCAGACAACTCGACTGCTCCTCCGATCACAGCGCACCCTGCTGATGTTCCAAGAGGGCCTTGCTGGGAGACCATGGTGGGACAGGTACTGGGGAAGAGTGCTTAAAGCTCTTTTCATAATCCAAATTCCAGTACAACTGGAACACAATACATTCCAAAGCAGCATTACAAAGTATTGTATAACTCCTAACCCAACCTTTAGTGAGAAAAATGTAGTATACACTTGGAAAAACTTCCCAAACACTACCCCATCTTGAATTGTTTAGACAAGCAGTCCCACTCCTGACCCAAAATCACGCCATTTGTTGAGGTGATGCTGCTATTTTGGGCTGCTCAAGTGCTACAGACCAACAGTGTTTACACTTTTTTTTTCTTTTTTTTTTCTGTTAATCAATCTGCAACGGTTTACTTCATTTCACATTAAAATGTTAGAGGGCAAAGTATTTTAACATTGAAGATTTACACAGCAGTCTAAAAATAAGTCTAAGACACTGGTGAGATGACTATTAATGACTTATACAATTTAAAAACATTTCAGCCTGTTTTAAAGATTTACACATTTCAATTATTTGACACATTTACATTGAATTAAACTACAGTTCAGAAGTTTGGGGTCACTTTCATTTTTTTTTTAACTAATTAATATTTTTATTCAGCAATGATACATTAAATGTATCATACATTACAATGTTACAAAAGATTTCTATTTCAAATAAATGCTGTTCTTTTGAACTTTCTATTAATCCAAGAATCCTTAAAAACACACACACGACGGTTTCAAGCAGCACAACATTTTGAATTATTATCAATGTGTTTCTTCAGCCCCAAATCAGATTTCTGAAATGATTTCTAAAGGATCATGTGACGCTGACATTTTAACTTTAAGTATGTGATTTCATTTCGGATGCAGCCAATGTTTTGATCATGGTTCTGAATCAGTGATGCGCGGGTCAATGTATAAACAACCCGCACCCGACCGACGGTTTCAACTAACCCGCCCGCAACTCGGACCGCAAAAAAAAAAGTAGAAAATATTGTACCCGACCCGCTTCCTGACCCGCATTTTTGGACAGAGCGCAGAGCGGCATTTTTAAAAAGACGGAGCGTCGCCCTATTTCCTGCTCCAATTTCGCTCCGCGCACACCACGATTCTGAAGCATGCTCAGTCAAGCCTGACTCAGTCTACTGTTGATGACTGCAAGATGGATTCTATTTTCAGTCAAAACTCGGCTCAATAATGGAGTTCAAAAAGTAGGCTACTTCAAAAAGGAAAATAAGAAGTCACAGGTGTAGGCTACTATAATATAAAACTAACTATAATGTGGTAGAAGAAAACGAATGTGGAGACATCATTCCAGTCAGTAAAGATTCATTTTGGAATCTAAAAAGACACATCTCTCGTAAACATGCAGTGTGATGTGAACACGCTGGGAAGAAAGCAAAAGGTTAGCAAATTGAATACGGTAACCTGTAACAAAGTGTAAATTAAATATAGCGTAATATTCAAACAATTGATACAAGTCCATTTCAATTTTAATCCTGCGCGCTGCGCAAAAGTTCAGTTATAAGAATGTTGGCCTAATAGTTAGGCTAATTTAGCCTACTTTTAAAACGTTAATGTATATTTTTTCATATTTTTGTTTATATAAATTTTATTTATATTATTAGGCCCATTTATTCGTTTTATTTTACAGCAGTTTGTGTGTACAATGGATATACGCCCATTTACATTTTAATCGTGCGCGTTGCGCAAAAGTTCACTTATCAAAATTCTGGCCTAATAGTAATTTTACTTTTAAAATTTTTATGTAGGCTAGGCTATATTTTTTGTTTATATAATTGTTATTTATATTATTAGGCCCATTTATTCGTTTAATTTTACAGGACTTTGTGTAAGTAGGCTATATTCCTATTCCTTCCTTGCTCATTAGTTCTTTAGGAGGTAAGGCTGTGGTCTAAGCTAAAAGTGATATACATGTAGATTTTTTTTTTTTTTCCTTTATTTGAGTGGAGCGCGGAGCAAACTGCGTTGAGCGCTGAGCGATGATGAGCGGCAGCCTGATGTAGCTTTGAGCGGGGGAGCGAACATTTCCGTGAGCAATGATGAGCGGAGATTCTCACCGCTCCACTCCGCTCATATGCTCTCTAGTACTATATAAATTACAAAGGTTTAATTGGCATCTTTATTTCAAACGACCCGACCGACCGCGACCCGAATATCATTAAAAATATTTTTGGATGACTCGTAACCGCGGGTAACCGCGGGTGACCGCAGGCACCCGCTCATTTCGGATCAACCCGCGCATCACTGTTCTGAATCTGATCCAAACCGTAGTCTTTGACAAAAAGGCGATTTTCTCAGCTTTTTGCTAAAAATTTAGCTTTTTTGAAACTTACCCACATTCAAGTTTTGATAAAAAAGAATGCATGAAGCTAGAATAAAAGTTTTTTGTTTGTTTAAAAGTAGAGGTCATATTGCATGTTCAGATTTTAATAACAAGTATTCTGGGGCCATGAAACTTTTGTGAAAGTTATCAAAAATGCTAGCGCACAACTTTTTTTCAAAACTGCTGGTGGGGAAAGGGTTAATATATATTTAAAAGAGTTATTTTAAATTATAATATTTAAAAATGCTGTTTTTACTGTATTTTTGATTTGAAAATGCAGTCTTGGTGAGCATAAGAGACTTTTTCATAAAAAACTTACCGGCTTTAAACTTTGAATGGTAGTGTACTGCAAGTATAATATTTGTAAATATAAGCATTTCATTAAAATTATTGGAAAATATTAACATTATTTTCAGACGAAATACAGTTTGGTAAATGGAAAAGCAAGTACAACTGCTTTGGCATTAATTTGATTTTCTAGTTAGCATAAAGTTACAATTATTGAGTGTATGTTTGAACAAATCCTAAAAAAGTTAACTACAAAGTTTTAAAATAAAGTGTTAAATGAATGTTGTGATGCTTTACATCAAGTCGTTAGAGATCATCAGCATCCTCTGTGTCTACAGGAGTTTGTTCGTCTCATCATTTCTGACACAATGACGACTTACATCACTCTGCTTATTGGGGATTTCTTCCGTGCCGTACTGGTGCGATTCCTAAACAACTGCTGGTGCTGGGATTTGGAGTTTGGCTTTGTGAGTATTCACAACACATGCAGAATCAGTGTCAGGGATTCCC
Organism: Squalius cephalus; assembly: GCF_949319135.1. Lineage (NCBI taxonomy): Eukaryota > Metazoa > Chordata > Actinopteri > Cypriniformes > Leuciscidae > Squalius > Squalius cephalus. The sequence goes on from NC_137126.1 coordinate 36,080,796, forward strand.
TCTCATTCATAACTGAATTTTGCTTTCTTTATTAGCCGTCCTATTCAGAGTTTGATGTCAGTGGGAATGTCCTGGGGCTGATCTTCAACCAGGGAATGATCTGGTGAGAAATATCACCATATTATGTAGCATGTTTTCTTTCTTTCCGAATGAAACCTGTATATCTCTAAATCGCACCAAATCTTTGTCTGTGTGTGTGCCAGGATGGGGGCGTTCTACGCTCCATGTCTTCCAGCATTAAATCTTCTACGGCTTCACGTGTCCATGTACCTGCAGTGTTGGGCGGTGATGTGCTGTAATGTGCCTCAGGAACGGGTCTTCAAAGCTTCAGGCTCCAATAACTTCTACATGGCCATGCTGCTGGTCATCCTCTTCCTTTCTACATTGCCTGCTATATACACCATTGTCACCATTCCCCCCTCCTTCGACTGTGGACCCTTCAGGTTTTAAATTTTAATTTATGAATCAGAAATGGTGGGGATTATGGAGAAGGTCTGTTTAGCATAAGAACTGAGTAATGGTGTTTCAGAAATTGGTCAGTGTGGTGAAAGCTTAAATTAAGAATAAATACAAATAACTAGACTTAAGAGTAATGGGCTATTTCTGTATGTATATATGTATTATATGTATTTATTTCAAAAGTACAATTTAAAAGTGGAGGTCTGCCAACAAGTCAAATCTTGCAATACCGGATCTTTAACACTAGAGCGCAGCAGAGTGCAAGTCTACAATTTTCTCACATCCTTTTTCTTCTTAAAATCCGCACAAAATGCGGGTACCATTAGCCTACCTATTTTTTTTATTTATTTTTAAAGTCGACATAAATAAACTAAAGTTAAAAGATAAAAATAAACATAAAAATGTATAAAAGAATTCAAATATTTATAAATCCCCCTCTCAGGAGTTGACTCAGGGTCAGGGAGCCAGTTGACGAGGCTGAATCCATCTTACTTATTCGTTTGTTAGCCTAGGCTACTTATAGTAACTAGAGATTTTTCTGCAGTGGGAAAAACCGCATGTTTGACGTGATTCAGGAGACCCTAGAGACAGACTTCCCTGCCTGGTTCGGTAAAGTGTTCAGCTATGCCTCGAACCCCGGACTGGTGCTGCCCTTTCTTCTGCTCTTGGTGTAAGTGTGAATGTTTAAATCCATCTATGTGTTTTTCCCTTTACTTCTATAAAGATGTGTGTAATGGTGTTTTTTCTGTTATTTTAGTCTTGCAATATATTATCTGCAGTCCACTTCTAAAACATACAAAAGGGTAAACATGGAGCTGAAAAAGAAACTTCAAACAGTAAGTTGGGAAGACCAAATGTCTGTTCAAATACAGTAAATGTCAGTTAAAGGGATAGTTCACCCAAAGATGAAAATTCTTACTAACCCTGTAAATGAGCAGATTATATTATGTAAACTTACCACTAGGTGGAAGCACTAACATTGAGTTATCATAAATAATGATGATGATAATAATAATAATAGATTTAATAATTATTATAATGACTAATTATTGTTATTGTTATTATTATTTCACATAGACCTAAATATATTTTATATTATTTCAATTTTTTATTATAATTGGACATAGATCTACTCACTACTGTTACTTGTCATTTATTTTCATGTTAATGAATTCTTCAATTTTGCATTTACAGCAAAATGAGGAGAACAAGAAAAAGAACAAACTTGCAGCCTTAAAGGCAGCCAATGAACTGGAGCAACAACGCAGCAACAGCGCCTCCGATTTGGGTGAGAGCACATTGAACGGGTCACAGCTCCCATCAGTCAGTGCACTTGACAGCATCTTGGAACCAGTGCAGGGAAACTTTCCATTAATGTTGAAGAGCTAATGTGCTGTGTTTGGGCAACAGGTGGCCACAGTATTAAAACAACATGCCCTTGTTTCTGTATAACAGTGTTGTTCTGAGACAGCAGTTGAAAGGTCTCTCTGCCTCCTCTTTCTCAGGAGTGAATGAAGAAAACAGCAGCCTAGATGAAGCAGGGCATCACAGACAAGCTGGGCAGAACGGTCGCTTTGTTCACACATCACAGAGTCAGCATACTCAAAACTCTGGACCTCCCGTCACCGCGACCCACACAACTACTAGAGCCCCTGCATCCCGGGGACACACATCATCTGGACATCTTCCAGGTCACCCACATCAGCCACAGAAAAACTCTCACTCAAACAAGAGATAAATAGCACAGATGTAAATAGATGTGAATCTCTATGTTGCATACACAACATTTGGCACTTATATGACACTTATTTTATTTCTTGCTGATATTGTTATTCAGTATAAATACTGTGCCCAGGCCTGCCGCACATGTCATGAATGTCTCAGTTATGCTTAATGTGACTATGTAACTCTAGATTGATAAGTCTTGTCTCTGTGAAAGAGAAATGACTGCTCTTCTTACACACTGGCCAAACTGGGGTCAAACTCTTCATCTCTTGCTTTGTTTCATATTTTGACTCATGTTTTATATATATTTTTAGTTTTAGAAAAAATACTTCTTGATTGTTGGTTTACATGCCAATTACAACTAGTTATTAAAATGCATCAGATAAAGTAAACATTTGTTTGACTAATATGTTATTCTAAGAGCTACACAGAGGTGGACACGTGTGTCTTATTTACAGTGGAAAGTGATTGGACATCTACGCTACACTTAAAAATGTATGAGTGTCATTGCATTATATAACAACATTTTAAACCAAGTGGCATTTATGATTAGCCTGGTCTTACCAGACTCTCGTACATTTCATTTGTACAGAGAGTCTGGCCACCCTCCATTGACAAGCGTTAACTTCCTTGAAGGCGGGTACTCTTTTGAAGTTCAAAACTATTGGATCTGCCATAACCAATCGCTAATGTTTGATCGTGACGTAACCCTACAACTCAAACTAGCGCACGACCTCAACGTCATCGTTCTCAGCCACTCCCTCTGTTCACTGATCGGACCGGTAAAAACCCACGAATATAGAGCTGGTAAGTCCCGCCCATCCGTAAAACCCCACTGGACCTCTAGGTTGAAAAATCGTCAATGCAAGTGAATGGGAGAAAATAATTATTTTCTGGTCCCGTTTGAATTGTGCCATGAATGTGAACATATGTTGTCTGTGAATTTTTTATATAATTTTTCATGTTACGAGTTTGACAGTATATGGTATGATTCTTCGGCTAGCAGTTGTGGAAAAGACATAACGAGAAAGACTACATGTCGCCTATGTGACGTCATCCCATAAAGTTGACTTACCCGTGGTTTTCGCCAACCTCAATGATTTTGTCCTCTCCCTGAAAGAAGGCGGTGAAGTGCACTAAAGACACAGCCATGTTTAGCGGGATCCGTGAGCTAGTGTCCGTGTGCGAGTGGTGGTGACGCTTCAAACGCGTCGAAAGCAGCGAAGAGTTGTAGTCCACAAAGTGCTCTCACACAAAGTCTAACCGTATCAAACTTCTACACGCTAAATTGTAACATTCTTTACACGAAAAATTAAATAAAAAATTCACAGACAACATATGTTCACATTCATGGCACAATTCAAACGGGACCAGAAAATAATTATTTTCTCCCATTCACTTGCATTGACGGTTTTTCAACCTAGAGGTCCAGTGGGGTTAGCGGAAGGGGCGGGACTTACCAGCTCTATACCGCAAACCCAGACGGAGTACTAAAGGAAAATGAAAATTGAGCGGAAGTACGTAGGAGGATGGAACTTTTTTAACAGCTTGTTAAAAGTCTAGTTCTTAAAAAAGGCCTAGCAATTAAATTCTATGCGGACCGCAAGCGCTGTGATTGGTCTGCTAGAACCCCTCCCTTAAGTTTCACATGCTCCCTCTGCATGTGTAATTGCAGGTCAATGCGGACAACGACGCAGAAGTATAAATGAAAACCAACGCGTAGTCTATAGCGTAGAGGCTACGACGCAGAAGTATAAATCACCCTTAACTGTCAGCAATCCCAAAATGCAATCTTCACACAAAACGTGTTTTTCCGTTCCACTGTGCTACTTTCCATTGATTTCCAATGTAAAAGCGATAGACAGACAACGTGTTTAACCATTGTGTTTGTGTCTTTTGCAGCATCGTGCATGCCAGGGCATTATAAAAATGCCAGGGGTTCCTCAAATCTAGTCCTGGAGGGCCGCTTCCCTGCGGAGTATAGTTCCAAAACTAATCAAACACCTGAAAAAGCTAGTCAACAGAGTTATTAAAATTGCAGGTAAGTGAGTTTGATCATGGTTTGAGCTAAACTCTACAGGACAGTGGCCCTCCATGCTGGATTTGAGGTACCCTGACCACTGGTCGCGTTCAAAACGTTTGCGTTCAAAAAGACCACAAAACGCGTTCGGTGTGAACCGGTGTTCTGTCGATTTGTGCTCCCCGCTCATCGAAAATCGCTACCTATCAGACTACCAGCGTTATAGTTATGTGGTGTGACATGTTTTGAGGCTTTTTTAACATCCATACCTACCCCAAACCCTAAACCTACCCTTAAAACAATGCAAAAATAGTGTTGGTAGCACAATTTTATAGGTAGCATTATTCGTCAAGACACTGGCCCTTAGCCCCCATAGATCTGGAAGCGAAATAATTTTTGAACCGATTGACGGCTTGGCTTTGCCCAACATTACGTCTCCATTTCATTGTTTTCCTATTCTCAAATCCATGCAGCTTTATCTTGATCAGCGTGTCAGGTGACCCACAACATTTCCATGCGCAGTACTGTATTCTCAAATCTGCTCTCAGCTCTAGGGGTGTCTAATGTCCTGGATTATTTTCCAACAGCCACAGATTTGGCAGCAAAAGATGCGTGTGACTCACTTGTCATTCCACGGCCCATGCTGCTCTGTTTGGGGTTACGCTGTGTACCATTTAAGTGAGGGGAGTTTGTTACAAACCTACTAGAGGATGGTAAAAAAAAAACATCCTTGAAGAATATAAGAATATATAAAGAGCACCTGTTTTGAAGATGGATCGAAGAGATCTTACATTTTGGAACCTTATGATATCCCTGTATCAAATCTTGACGATTATTTATAAGAAAATTGGCACATAAGTTTCATTAACAATGCAAATGGTCATTTATAATTCATGGGCAGTTGTCATTAAGTATTAACAGGAGTCATTTGAGATTTTGTTTATTTGTTCATTTAGGTAGTCATTGTTAATTGAAAATACAGCTCATTTTAAATTCTTTTAGTAAGAAATCAAGAATAGCGATAGCATTTGGGCTCATAATAGTATTAATGAATAATTTAATTCATTAAATTATTCATTTAATCATAAATTAAACTTTACTGTAAAAACCTTGTAAATTCTTTAGTGTGTTTATCCAATTGATTTGTCCAATGTATTGGAATTGATCAAATTAAATAAAGTTATCTCAACTTTTGGAAGTAAGTAAAACTCCAAAACTCTCAAAAAGTAGTCTACAGTTTTCACAGTGTGTTTGCGTTTATTGTGAACCTTCCTTACTCATGGTCACTACAGAGAAACCGCTTTTATATGCTGGATATCTGATCTGTGTGAATGTAGTTCTGTTACTTGATGTTATTTTAGTAGACCTCTTGTATATAATTAACTCAAAGCAATTAATGGTATTCTGCTGCGCTGTGTCTGAACAAGAAGGTTAGAACTTCCTGTTGACACAATGCCTCATCATTTACACACATTAAGAACAAAGACACAAATTTAACCAAAGTTAAACATGTTTAAACTATAGTTCAGTATATGAACTTTTTACTTTTTACTAAGGTCCCAAAGTCTTATTAACATAAAGAATGATAAATTTGTCGTAAAGAAGATTCATTTAATCAGAACTTCACATTATTTACAATCTGTTATAATTTTCTAGAAAAAATATTTTCAGGTGTTTATCATGAAACTCGGGTATACTTGCCGTACTTCATTTAGCCGACCTGCTTGTGTTTAGGTATCATGAGAGACACCTTGATTATTCTCTGATTATTTGAATCTTGAATCTGCCCTGTACACTGGCGTTTTGTTTGCTGGCTCTCAAGGAGTCAAGGAGACATTTGATTCCTTTTTTAGGAGTGGAGAGCCTGTTAACAGAGACCCACCTGACAGTCAGGTGTGTCTTCAGCTCTAGATGCCTCGCAAGACTGAATAGCTGGACTCAAACTCAAACCGACAAGATGCCTCGCAGAAAAAATGATATTGCGATAACCGTGGATGATGGTAAGTAGATTTGATTGATGAGAAGAGGATCATTCTAATGCATGTTGATTCAATTTGATTCAGTGTATACTAGTAGACTGTTCGTTTCAAGCGCATCCATCTACATATGAATAGGTTGGGTAACTATTTGCAACTTTTATTTACTGTTCTGATATAATTTTTATAGTTCTGATATAATTTTGATATTCTGATGTAGTGCAGTTGATGATTTTACAACTGGCAGGCATGTGTTGCGCTGTTGTGTTTCCTGCTGTTATATGTTTGTGAGTGAGTTTTTGAATGATGACCCTTATTTAACAGGTTTACCTAATTTATGTTAATTGTTTTAATGATTAACACAATATATCATGTATGCCATGAAGTGAACTCATCTGACAGGATGGTAAATAGTTGTGTTATTGAGTTATTGTGTCAGTATTTTTAAAATGAAAGAAATTCTCATGATATTAATTCAGTGTATGTGTGTGTGTTACAGTTGGGATGGAAATCGATGCAGAATATGATAGTGGAAGTGATGGTAAGTTTTGAAGATGATTGAATTTTTTTTTTTGTTCATTTATTTTTTTATTAACATAATTATTGTTTATCATTATTATTTATTATAATTTTACTTTCGATAATATTCGATAATATTATTGTATTATTCTTACTATTTTGAATGTGCATGTCATGCAGTGATCTTACAAAATGTATTTTGTAAAAAAAAAAATATTTAATTAAAATATAATATGAATGTGTATATATATATATATATATATATATGTAAACACACACTCTCACATACACAAACATTTTCTCTATATTTTCAGTGGATTCAAAAAGAAGAGCAAAAGGCAGGAATAAACCGAAGCCTGCTGCTCGAGGAAGGAAAGCCAAGCCTGCCGATAGCGTGGAGGAGAGCGACGAAGAGGAGGAGACTCCACGGAAGAGGAAAGGCCGAAAGAAAAAGGAAGTAAGTGAAGATGAGAGCGAGGAAGAGCAGAAAGGAAGAAGAAAGAAAGCAGCAGGTGCGAAGAAGAGGGCTGCCAAGAAAGATGACTCAGAAGAGGAGAGCGAAGAGGAGAAAGGAGATAAAAGAAAAGGAAGGAAAAAAGGCACAACTAAGAAGGATAAAGAGGTGGAGAATGTCAAGGAGAAGAAGGGGAATGGCAAAGCAGCAGGAAAAGGAGGGAAGGATAAACAGGAAGACAAGGATAAGAAAAAGAACAAAGGCAAAAACAGCAGGTGCAGTATTCTCTAGCCTCCCTCTCCACGCCACACACACATACGGTGCCGTTCACTTCTCATTACCTCCACAGCCATACACATCTATTGCCATAAAAGAACTTTTGAATGTTCTCAACTATTCATATTACAAAATTTGTGGTAAAATGCAGCCAAGGAACTGAAACCTCTGAACAACCGAAAAAGTGTTGTTATCATAATATTGTATTGTATTGTATTGATTTAAATAAATAAAAATATTATATTTATTTAATTTATTTAAAGTTTTAATCATTCACTAAACCTATGTATAGGGTCCATTCAGGGTGATTGGGACACATTTTGCCATTGAAATGACTTGGAAAAAGTGTCCCAATCAACCTGAATTCACTCATATATATATATATAGACTCGTCACTATATTATAGAGTATTATAGCAACCAATGTAAAGTAGTATTGTTGATATTGGCTATACATTTTTTGGTTTCAGTTGGACATTTCATTCTTTTTTTTTCTTTTCTTTTGCCTTCCAACTGATGATCTGGAAGTGCTTTTCATGGCCATCCTGCTCACTAGAACTTTTGACTTGACTTGACCAAAACAACAATATCCTTGTGGGATATACTGTTAAACTGGACTTAAAGGACTGACTGCTGACTCTTGGGTCTCGGCTTTGTTCTGCAGCAGTTCATCATCAGACAACAATTCAGAAGACGAGTCTCTGTCTGAGGGAGAGATGGCCCGACTAAAAGAGGAAGTGGAGGAGAAGAAAAAGCTGATAGCGACACTTCGGAACAAACCCTGGCGCATGAAGAGGAAACTCAAATGCCTGAAGTAAAACGGATTTCCTCCTACTCATTGTTTGAGCTCTTGTTTCAGTCACCTCTTAATCAAATGAAGTTCATTTATTTAAAGCATGAGTTTCATGTTTGTTTATGTGCTTCATTAAAGCTTACAAGTTGCTGTGCTTCTGCTTTCTTGCATTTTCACGTCTCTTAATGCACTTTAAGCTGATGTTTAAAGGAGCTCTTATTGGCTACATATTCTTACTGCCTCTGAAAATTATTTTTAGGAAGCATGGAAGTAATTTGAATTAGGATTAGTATGACAACATGCTGCTTTTGAAGTTTACAAAAAGTTTCGGTAAAAAATCAACATCATCCAAAATGCGCTCGATTGTACTTTGAGATAAAACACTTGACACAGAGACTACGCCAATGCATTCATTACCTAGTGGCCTCCGTCTGAACCTTTACCTCAGACTGCCCAGTGGAATTGACCAGTGTGGGTGACAAACGAGAGTTTGGACAAGTGCCCTCAGAAGTTAGTAGAGACTGACACACTGCCCAAGAAAGCATCAATAACATGGGCCCTGAAGCTGTAGGGATAGAAACAGTGCCACATAGGAGACACTCACTTGGCAAAGCTTCATGGGTAACTTCTGGTTGGTGAGTGGAATGTTACAGTTTCATGAGCTTGATGCTGTTTTATGCATGCTGATGTTTCTTGAGGGCAGTCTTTGCATGCATGTTTGGGTACAATTCTCTTCAGAGATCTCATGTACCAAGTGCCATAAGGTCATGTGGTCATGTCCAAACAATACACGGATGTCGATATGGTCCACCACGGGTTATAATGAGGTGCTTTGTAGGTTTGAGTTTTAGTTCAGTTAACTACAATTACACTGGTACCCATACTATTTCCATGTGAAAACATTAAAGGGTTGGTTCATCCAAAAATGAAAGTTCTTTCATCATATACTCACCCTCATGTCATTTCAAATCAAACCTGTATTACTTATTCTCTTCTTTTGCCTATACAATGAAAGTCAAAGGGATCAAAAACAACACTGGAGTCACTGGGGACTTTCATTTTACGGACAACCCCCCCCCCCCCCCCCCCCCCCAAATATCTTCTTTTGCTTCACATTTGGGTTAACTATCCCTTTAAGTAATATCTGTTTATTAGTGAATTAGTTCATCTTGTGTCCATCTGGACCATTCACATTCATTATTCATTGATGAGTTAATTAATTGGCTGTAGGCTCAAGTTACAGAGTGTGAAGGTTGTGAGTGAAACATGATATTTGTTCCTAGTATTATCTCTGGTGCTTACTATACAATGCTGAATGGCCATGCTGCGTAATACACGCAGAACCAGCCAGTAAGTCAATGGACTGGTCCGTCTACACATGTATAACAGCATGCAAAGTTTACAACCCCAACAGGACAGAGAGAAATACTCATGCCCTGTTGAAATCTGAAACAAAAACAGAAAGTTTGTTTAGATATTGTGTCATACATTTTATTTCCATGCTAATACAAGTTTCTATTTATATCACCTGTTAGAGAAGCCCAGGGGTTTGTAGAAAGGTTTGAAGGGGCTTTGGGCAAAGGAAAAGGAAGGAGACTCTATGCATTCAAAGTCATGATGGCTAAGGTACAGCATTAAATATTCCATAGTGACATGTTACATTTTAAATGCAATCACTGAATATTTTTTGTTTGTTCGTTTCTCAGAAATTAATCAAATTCAATAGAGACTTTGAAAACTTCAAGACAGCCTGCATTCCCTGGGAGAGTCGGATAAAAGAAGTGGAAAGTCTGTTCATCTCTGTTTATTTTTCTTTTTTATCGAAATCTGTAATTTCAGAGTTCAGTATGTTTCTTATTCTCTTCTCAACTGTTTTATTCTCATAGGTCACTTTGGGTCATCTGTTGCCTCCTACTTCATTTTCCTGCGGTGGATGTATGGATTAAACCTTGTTCTCTTCGGCTTTGTGTTTGGACTTGTTGTTATGCCAGAGGTGAGATGTGATGCTAATGTCTTTGTTTAAACACCTTTTAGGCAATGTACACTACCGTTTATTGTAAAAATCGTAATATTGTAAATTTTATTACAATTTCTATTTTCATATATTTTAAAGAGTCATTCTTCCTGTGATGACAAAGCTGAGTTTTCAGCAGCCATTCCTTGTGTCTTCAGTGTCACATGATCCTTCAGAAATCATTCGTATATGCTGGTTTGCCTCTCAAGAAACATTTCCTGTTATTATCAATGTTGTGCTGCTTGATATTTTTTGTGGAAACCGTGATTGGTCAGACTGGTAACCGAAAGGTTGCGGGTTTGATTCTCAATACCAGCAGGAAATGAAGGAAATGCACTTGAGCAAAGCAATGGCTGCCCACTGCTCCGGTTGTGTGTGTCCACGGTTTGCAGTGTGTGTTCACTACTCACTGCTCCTAATGTGTGCACTAACTTGAATGGGTTAAATGCAGAGTACAAATTCCAAGTATGGGTTATCATACTTGGCCTTCATGTCATAAAAGAGAAAATTAAAATAAAAGCTACACTAATATGATCTGTGTCTTTCTCTTTGTAGGTACTGATGGGCATGCCTTACGGCTCCCTTCCCAGAAAAACAGTCCCCAGAGAAGAACAGGATACTGCCATGGACTACTCTGTCCTGTTTGAGTTTGGCGTAAGGATTTTTCACTATTGGATTCTGTGTAAAAGAGGTTGTAAGATTGCTATTGTCTTATTTGGATTATACCTTTAGCATTTTTTTCACAGGGTTATTGCAAGTACTCCGTTATGTTTTATGGTTTCTACAATAATCAACGAAGTATCGGATTCCTCCAGTTCCGGTTACCTCTGTCATATCTTTTGGTTGGTGTTGGGATATTTGGCTACAGTCTAATGGTGGTTATCAGAACGTGAGTCTAATAACTACATCTGCAGCATTGACAGTGTCACTCTGTATAGGGTTTTGCTCACTGAAAATGCTCTTTTTGCTGATAATGTGGAGCCTCTTTCTTTCTTTTTTTAATGGCCTTCCTTCTTCTAGAATGGCAAGAAATGCCAATGAAGGAGGAGATGGAGCAGAGGATAGTGCCTTCACCTTTTGCTGGAAGCTGTTTACCAGCTGGGATTACCTTATAGGAAACCCAGAGACAGCTGACAACAAGTTCGCATCCACCACCACAAGCTTCAAGGTTAATAACAGCAATCGCATCAAAGAATGGTGCACTGTGCTGTGAAAACCTTTGCATAGCTAGACTGATCAAATCAAACATTAACTGAGTCTTATTCCCTCAGGAATCTATAGTGGATGAGCAGGAAAACCTAAAGGATGAGAACATTCACCTGCGCCGCTTTCTACGAGTCCTAGCCAACGTTCTCATCCTGTGCTGCTTGGGTGGGAGCGGATTCCTCATCTACACTGTGGTCAAAAGATCTCAAGAATTTTCCAAAAAGGACAGGAATGAACTGACATGGCTTCAAAAAAATGAGGTACCCCTTTTCTTATACCTTTCAATTTATTAATATGATGGTACATGAAAAAAAAAAAAAGGAAATTGTGAAACTCTGTGTCTTCTTCGGTCAGGTTGAACTTGTGATGTCCCTGTTGGGCTTGGTGTGTCCACCTCTGTTTGAGGTCATAGGAGAGCTGGAAGACTATCACCCTCGAATCGCTCTAAAATGGCAGCTGGCCAGAATCTTTGCCCTCTTTCTGGGCAACCTGTACACTTTTCTGTTTGCTCTGTTTGATGAAGTCAATGCAAAGGTATGACCATAGAGGGTATAGTAACCATAAACATAATGAAAAGAGGATATTACTCTGCTTAAGAGTTTTGGGATCAGCCCTTACACATATACCTGTTACATTTTATGTGAATCATTTCTTTGGTATTGTATGTTCACAGCTTGAAAACGAGAAACAGATAAAAAATGAAACCATCTGGGCTCTTAAAGAATACTATGACAACTACACCTTACAGTACAATGTCACAGAAAACATTCCCCCTCCAATCACCTCCCCAGCTGATGTCATCAGGGGGCCATGCTGGGAGACAGAAGTTGGCATTGTAGGTACCGTCAGCACCAACACCACCATCACCAAACTTGTCAGGAACAGTCAGTGCTTAACCATGTACAGTGTTGCCTACTATTTTCAATGGAAAGTAGCTAAAGCCTGCTCAAAAGGTTACTACATGTCGCTGGATGACGTAATGCGCCAATTGTCGGCACTTTACATCCGTTTTTTCTCCTAATCCGTGCTCACATGTATTTTAATATAATATATAGCCTAATGTCCAATAAAGCTACATACTTTCTGTCAGAAAATGGAACAAGTATGTCACAGTGACTGATTACATGTTAACCAGCAGTCCAAATATCACTATATTTGTTGTTAGCTGACAAGTTGCTAAGTTGGCAACACTGACCCTATAGTGCTTGACAAAATATTAGTCGCAAAAATCTATTTTTTGAAATGGAACAGTTTAACCCTAAAATGTAAAAGTAAATCTAAAAAAAGTTTGCATTTATCATATTTGATACATCAGGCTTTTACGGTTCATAGAGTGTAATATAGTCACAGCAGGGGTGGCGAACCCCAGAGTTTAGCTCCAACCCCAATCAAACACACCTGAACCAGATCATCAGGGCCCTCGTCTGAAAGCTTAAAAGCGCTGCCTTCGGAGGATGCATTCCAAGGTAGAAAGGCATCAAGGAACGTCCGAATCCAATGTTAGCTTCACTTCCTGTCTCCTGACATACCTTCATCTGTTTGGTTTTTGAAGACAGCATAGTTGTGTCTTTCGCTGACTTTAATATCCCACAATCCCGTGCTTTCCATTCTGTGACAGTTCAGCTAAGAAATAAAGATGCCGTCTGAAAGTTGCAGTTGCAGGTCAGTTTGTGTGTAAATGTACGTTTTTGGCCAACGTTTGGCCACTTCTGATGTCATTTCTAACAAGAAATTACTATTGATATAAAATATTCACTTTGTTTTCACCAATGCTCCCTCTATTATGCCTTAAATCATTAAACCGTTACGCTGCCTCAGAAATCTGATTTGTGGGGTACTTTTGTGCGCAAACGCACAAGTGCAACAAGAACTTAAGTTGCTTCAGTCTAGTAAATGTTAATCTTGAAATATTACTGACAATACAAAAGTTATACAAATATAAAATAATTTTACTAAAAGGCCTTTTACTTGCTAAAAAAGTATGATCTATCAAACAGAGTGCCGAAGTCATGCAGTAGATTGTGTGCAACAGGTTTCTCAGCAATGTTTGATTCATGCTGATAATTCAAAGGCCTTAGAAATTCATGTATCAAACATAATACAGTAGGCTTTATATGGTTAAAATGTACTGCTTTATTTCCTCACAGGAGTTTGTGAAGCTCACCGTATCCGACATCCAGGTGACATATCTGACCATTCTGATAGGGGACTTCCTACGAGCCGTGATTGTGAGATTCCTCAACTATTGCTGGTGTTGGGATCTTGAAGCTGGGTTTGTAAGTCCAACCTCACACCCTGCTGTTATTCAAGTTACTCACGTAACACTGTGTAAACAAGCTGGAACAGTATCAGTTGGATGACCTCTGTCAGATGCACATTTTAGTTGTTAAGTTTAATTCTTTGCAATTTAGCGATGATGGGATGTTCCCATCAAGAAGAGGGCAGATGTTATAAACCTGACTGACTGTGAATATGTCAGGTTAAGTATATTCTCATCAAAAGTTTTTTGTGCTCAGAAATGACTGCTCTATATGGCTTTGCCCTGTCGCCCTCATTTTCCTGTCACTCGATATAGGTAACATACTACTCGTTCATCCGAGGTCAACTGAACTCCATGAGAAGGTGGCAGGATAGGTGATAGGGCTGCTTTACAACCAGAGTCACAGAGAGACACACTACACCATTCAGGGCACTTAATTACAGAGAGAGAGAGAGAGAGAGAGAGAGAGAGAGAGAGAGAGAGAGAGATAGAGATAGAGAGTGAGAGGTATCTTTTACTGTGACATCTCTTTCTGTGTTGTCATGCATACAGATATTTATGCGTGTGTGTGTGTGTTTGTGTTTCTGCAGCCTTCTTATGGAGAGTTTGACATCAGTGGTAATGTACTTGGGCTCATCTTCAACCAGGGAATGATCTGGTAAGCAGATCATGCGAGTAAAAACACAGCATCTCGGCGATGGACAGTGTGATGACCTCACATAATGTGTGTGTTTCAGGATGGGCGCATTTTACGCCCCTGGGCTGGTGGGAGTAAACGTGTTGCGTCTGCTGAGCTCCATGTATTACCAGTGCTGGGCAGTGATGGCCTGTAACGTTCCCCATGAGAGAGTGTTCAAAGCCTCACGTTCTAATAACTTCTACATGGGATTGCTCCTCCTCGTCCTCTTCCTCAGTCTCATGCCTGTGATCTACTCCATTATGACCCTGCCACCGTCTTTTGACTGTGGACCCTTCAGGTAGCTTTTAAACCATATCAAGATTTATGTACTAATCCTTGAAAAGGCTCACTGCGGTCAATAATGGGAAAAAGTTGAAAAGAACAGAATGCCTGAACAAATTATTCCTGTAGGAACAGATTTGTTATCCCTATTCATGTATTAGGTATGGAAACCCATTTACGCCACATAAGAAAAAGAAATCATGCTTTGGTAAATCATGATTATGACATGAAAAGTCAAAATTATGACATACCAAGTAATTATAAGATAAAGTTGAGATTACAGTTGTAATTGAAATTATTCAACCTCCATTGCAAATCAGGTTTATTGGAAAATGTACAGACTTTCAGCTGTTTGCCTTGAAAAAATCAAACAAAAGTAATTGAAATAGCTCAACACAACACATGTTTCAAGTGATTTCCCCAAATTCAACTGAAAATGCAACATTTAATGACTTTGGCAGTCTCAAACTTATTCAACCCCTTCATGGCAAGCATCTTAAGTACTGTACTTAGTAATAGTAGAACACCCTTTTGGTGTCTGCTGCAAACAAGATGAATAACCAGACACCAGCTTCTGGAAGCGTTTCTGGGGAATCTTTGCCTTCCTCATGAGCAATGGCCTACAGTTCAGTAATATCCTTGAGTGTGTGTGCTGCAACCGCCTTCTTCAAATCCCACCAGAGATTTTCTATGGGGTTCAAGTCTGGTGACTGATGGCCACTGTAGAATCTTCCAGGACTTCTTCTGCACCCAAGCCTTGGTGGAATTTGAGGATGCTTGGGATCATTGTCCTGTTGGAAGGTCCAATGACACCCAAGCTTCAGCTTCCTCCCTGACTGCATGACATTTTTTCCTAGGATTTTCTGATACTTCAATAAATCCATCTTGCCTTCCACATGCTACAGGTTTCCAGTGCCAAAGGATGCATAGCAGCCCCAGAGCATCACCGAACCACCGCCATGCTTAACTGTAGGCAGAGTGTTCTTTTCAGCATATGCTTCATTCTTTTTCCTCCGGAAAAGTTCCAGATTTGTTTCATCGCTCCACAGAACAGAATCACAAACATTCTGTGGCTTATTTATATGATTTTGAGCACTTTTCTTGTTCTTTTGAATCAGTAGCTGTGTACGTCATGGAGTTCTGGCATTGAAATCGCATGCATTTAGTACACGCCTTACTGTGCAAGCTGAAACCTCAGTGTCTGTTGCCACCAAGTCTTGCTGCAGGTCTTTTGCAGTCACTCAAGGGGTTTTTCTGAATCTGTCTTCTCAGAAATCTGATTGCAGCCATTGATAGATTCCTTTTTCTGCCCCTTCCAGATAGTGTAACCACTGTCTTTAATTCTGAACTTGCGAACTATGCTTCCAGTGGTGTCTCTAGGAACATTTAGTGCCTTCGCAATGTTTTTGTATCCTGTTCCTTGCTTGTGAAGGGCAATGATATCTTCTCTTAACTTTTTGGACCATTTTTTTGACTTAGCCATATTTCTAATATGCAGTCAAACGTGACACTCAACAAACCTAGCCAGTTCAGATATTTCATGTGTTCTAGCTCAATCACACCAGGTGCAACTAATGAAGCCCTTCAATAGTTGCATCAGGTGTGTTTGAGACAACACCTGTTTTGCAGATTTGTGCTGTTGTGAGGGATTCTATTCAGGGGTTGAATAATTTTGAGACTGCAAAAGTTGCAATTTCCGTTGAATTTGGGGAAACCACTTAAAACATTTTTGTTCATTGCAAACAGCTGAAAGTCTGTAAATTATGCCAATAAACCTGATTTGCAATGGGGGTTGAATAATTTCGATTACAGCTATAGGCCTATATATGATGTATGTACATAGTACAGTATGTCATAATTTTGACTTTTTATATCATAATTTTGGCTTTTTATTTATTTAGAGTACAGAATGAACAAAATGATTACATTTCATGTCTTTTTAATCTCAATTATGCATGATATTTTTCTTATTTATGGGGAAATGAGCTTTCATGATTAAAGGCAAATTAATACATGAGATCTGATAAAATACTTAGCTGGTTGCAACTTACTTAGCTAAGAGGTTATAAAACAGTGATTAAATAAACATAAAATGTGTGTTATTTGCAGGATAGTTTGAACAAGTATGTCTTAAAATGTTACAAAAACATCTTACTACAGTATAATAACAAGCTTGTTTCATGTTGGTCCATCAATATGGAATAAAAATGTATATTTTAAATTGTCATACATTTTTAGACCAGCAAAATAGGGCCTAGACCCTGAACTCGGTCGTAGCTTTTTCCCTAAACCTAACTATCTGGGTCGTCTCCAATCGACGTTCCCTGGGTCGTCTCCAATCGACGTTCAATATATAGTCTAGTTCTCAGGGAATCTCTCCCAAGAAGAAGCAAGGGCAGAGGATCTCAGACAAATTCCACTGAGAATCCCACCAGTTAATAGAATACAACAGTTTTTATAGAATAGGGAGGTAAGGCAAAATGATATGAATTTAATTGGTTCTTCATATGCAAACCCTTCTGTTACTAGGTAAAGCAAACTTTTTTTTAATGATTTCTTCATTGTTAATCACAAGGTTCTAACCTAGTCATCTGTCTAGTTTCATTTCCCATATTTGTTATTTTTACACTCACACAACCAAAGTCAAAGGGGTATGGCAACACAACATACAACATACAACATTCAAAAACACAGGACAGAACGTTTTAGTACATTGTGTTTCAAAGTGTTAGTTTTGTTTGGCCTAAAAAGGGCAGTAAGGTTAGATGTTAGAGTTAATATTAGTTTGATTTACAGTTTACTATTTTATTCATTAAAAATCCACCACATCTCATATTTAAATTTTTCTGTTGAATCATAAATGTCCTGAGCAATATGAAATCCACGTCTCTCCACAGTGGTAAAGATAAGATGTTTGATGTGATCACGGAGACTATAGAGAAGGACTTGCCACCATTTATGGCAGACATCTTCGGTTATGCATCCAACCCAGGCCTCATAATTTCTGCAGTCCTGCTCATGGTGTGAGTAGTCACCTAATGTGAAGTATAAAGGTAAATGATTTATTTGCATTTAATAAAACTATCTGTATGTCTTGTCTCTGACAGGTTGGCTATTTATTACCTGAATGCTGTGTCCAAAGCATATCAGAACGCTAACATGGAATTAAAACGCAAAATGCAAATGGTTGGTAAAGGTTTTTTGTAAATGATGGTAAAGTTGTCTGACATCAGCAGTGTCAGCTATTGGTTTATATTTTCTGCTCCATCATATAGCAAAGAGATGAGGAGAAGAACAGGAGGAACAACAAGGACAGCACCAACCAGGTGATGAAAGACCTGGAGGATCTTATGCCCAACAAGTCCCTGATTCCCCCTCCATCTGCTGAAGATGCTGGTCAGTGGGCTAAACAACTCGTTGAACTAGTCATGACATGTTTCTTTTGCCGTGTTTCCCCTACTGGTGTTCACATTTTAGGAGATGCTTCCAAACTCTTGTGATCTTCAAACTTGAGAGTGGAACAGTCTTCATTCACAAAGGAGTGTCTGTTTCTGTGACAAACTTGCCATTTTTATTACAGAGAAACCAACTGACCAGCTTAGCAAGTCACCAAAAGTGACTGGCAAACCAGGCGCTGCAGCCACCGGGAAAGGGGTACATGTTCAGAGAGATGTGTCTTTGGCTGCGGCAAATCCTCGGGCACCAGTGACTCGCCCTCCAGGTCCCAGGCCACCCGGGCCTCTCCCAGGTAATGGCCGTGGACCTCCACCAGGTCAAGGGATGGGAAGAGGTAGAGGTGGACCACCACCACGAAGATAAGGCTTTAAGAATGTATATAGACACACACTCCACAGTCGTACTACATATGGATCCAAATCGAATTGTAATAATAACAGTGAGGAGGTGCTGTTGTTGTAAATATTTTTTTGTGTAAAATGTATTTGTATGCTATTTAAAAAAGTGCAATAAAAGGTTTATGGATATACATGTCTGTGGTGGTTTATTCATCAAATCATTTACATTATTATTGCAAACAGATCAGGAATATATGAAATAAACATGTTTTCATGAATTGGATACCCTTCTTACGATCCCCCTTGTTGTGCCTTTATGCTTGGATAGTTGTCAAAAATAAATAAAATATTAAAAATTAAAAATAGTATATATTTAATATCTTGCAGGCATCAAGAGGAAACCTGAAAACATAAATTGAACTTTAATTTGAACCTTTTAAATAACTTTCAGTGTCACAGAACAATAAATGCAACGTTGTTAATATAAGATTTGTTTTCTTAAGTTTATTATTATTATTAAAGTCATTTTAAGTCAAATCAAATTATATGTGCAGTGCTACGTATTGGGAATCCAGTATGCTCAATAGCTTACCCAGAATCCAGTCATTATTTCCTTGTTTCATAATATGTTCCCTTATACCACATATTAAATAATTAAGTAGAACAGAAGGCTACTTTAATTACAGGAGTTTCGTCTATGACAAATGCACTTCTACAGACAAGAATGCAATTACTACTGGTCCACTACTGACAAAAAAAAAGATTTTTTTTTTAAAAGGATAATGGTTGGCGTATTTTTTTACGCCAAGCAATGTCTACCAATTTGATTTTACATGTTTTATTTATTTATTTATTTTCATTAGATTTTACGAATCTAATTTTAAAACCCTCCCTAAAATGCATACAGAAACCATCGACGCAAACAGTCACAGCTGACAGTATTATTTCATTAACAGACTGTCTTATAACTCGATGCAATTTTCTAATCATAATCGAGTCTGCTTTCTCTTTCCTCCTCGATTTGTAAAGGCTGTGAGCTTTCAGGGTTTTAAAACACTGCCATCGTGTGGCTTTCATTCATGCTTGTGCATCGATCATCTCGACGGCCCTCCAGTGTTCTCTGCTTCTGAGAATCAGTCTGTGTTTTTGTGCAGTCATGGAGACACGTACGTTCTTAAAAAGAGTTCTTGCACAGCCATTTTTCAGCTGGTGAAACTTTGGAAGTATTTGATTGCAAACGCGGGAGCCGTTTCAAAGGTAAGATAATGCAAATTACTTGATTTAGTTGACCTATTGTCCTTTCTGTTTCTGCCGGTTTTTCGCTTCTATCTTCAGTGCCGTTTTATTTGAAAGTAATATACATTCATACAATAATAGCTATTATAAAGTTTTAATTTCTCTAAAGTTTATCTTTAAAGCTATTTATAGAGTGTAAAATAGAGTAGTGTATTATGCTTAATGCGTTAAATCCCTATTTTTAAATATACCACAGTCATTTTCTCCTTTTTTGCAGTGTGTGCCATGTATCTTGAGGAGATTTCCCGAACGACTAACGTTACATCTGGAGTGACTCTGTTCCTCTGTGCCTTCGCTCTGCTCTTGCTGGCTCTCCATGGTCGACGGAGAGGACCAGGCTGCTCCTTTCCTCCAGGTCCCAAACCTTGGCCGTTAGTGGGCAACCTTTTCCAGATGGGGGAACAAATCCATTTGTCATTAACAAACCTGAGGGTTCAGTATGGAGATGTGTTCCAGGTGCAAATGGGTTCTCTTGTGGTAGTTGTTTTGAGCGGCTATTCTACAATCAAGGAGGCTCTGGTGCGGCAAGGAGAGGCATTTGCTGGACGCCCTGACCTTTTTACATTCTCTGCCGTTGCTAATGGCACCAGTATGACATTTAGTGAGAAGTATGGCGAAGCTTGGGTGCTTCACAAAAAGATCTGCAGAAATGCCTTGAGGACCTTCTCCCAAGCTGAGCCCAGAGACTCAAGTGCCTCGTGTCTTTTGGAGGAACATATCTGCACAGAGGCCATGGAGATGGTGGAGGCTCTGAAGGAACAAGGAGATAAGGTTGGAGATTCAGGGCTCGACCCGGTTAAGTTGCTAGTGACCTCAGTTGCCAATGTGGTTTGCACTCTGTGTTTTGGCAAGCGGTATGCCCATAACGATAAAGAGTTCCTCACCATCGTCCAAATCAATAATGAAGTCCTGCGCCTCTTTGCTGCAGGGAATCTGGCAGACTTTTTTCCTATCTTCCGTTACCTGCCCAGTCCGTCTCTGCGAAAGATGGTCCAGCACATTGGCAGAATGAACAGCTTCATGGAGCACAACATCATGGAACATCTCATCACCTTTGATAGGGTAATACTGTTGAAATATAAAGATGAGAAGACAAAACATTCCTACAGGAACATGATTATTTTATCCCAGAGATGAGTGGCAGATTGTTAGTGTCAGAAGCCTCAGATTACATCTCTTCTCATGAGATGAGAATGAGATAAGAGGAGAGAAAGAAAATCTGTCAGCATGCTTGCATATGCAGAATACATATATAAAGTTTGGGGTCGGCATAATTTTTTGTGTTTTTTTGGAAGTCTCTTATGCTCACCAAGGCTGTGTTTATTTAATCAAAACACAATACAGTAAATTCAATAAAACAGTATAACATTGTGAAATATTACATTTTTACTTTTTCAATATATATTAAAATTTATTTTATTCCTGTGATGGCAAAGCTGAATTTTCAGCAGCATTACTCTAGTCTCCAGTGTCACATGATCCTTCAGAAATCATTCTGATTTGGTGCTAAAGTAACATTTCTTATTATAAGCAATTTTGAAAATAACTGTCTTTACTGTCACTTTTTATCAATTTAATTCATCATTGCTGAATAAAAGAATAAAACTATTAATTTCTTTAAAAAAAACAAAATCTTACTGGCCTCAAACTTTGAACAGTATGCTATATTGGTATTTTTCTTTCAGAGCGCATGTGAAGTGATGCTTTGTTTCTGTTTATACAAACTAAAATATTCACATGCACAGTTGAATTTGGTGTAAACAATGCATGCATGTGTGGAGAAGGCATGGAACAAGATGGATGTAAATGTCATAGAGAGAGTACATTCACTGTTTATTTTCCCACATTTTAAACATTTTGCAAATCTGATTCTCTGTGTTTTTGTACAGAACTGTATTCGGGACATCACCGATGCCCTTATAGCAATGAGTGAGGACAGGCAGGAGGACGAGCAAACGGCCATGCTCAGCAACTCACAGATCGTCCACAGTGTTATTGACATCTTCGGAGCCGGTGAGAGACCAGGGGGCTGTTCCATAAACCAAGATTAGAGTATAAGCCAGGCTTATTTCGGTTAGTCAGGCTTATTTTTGGTAGATTCGGTTTCATAAAGCAAACTTAAAATAGTTCAAACTCAGTTACCCTGGCAACTTATGCTGGGAAACTAGCCTGGTCCAGGGCAGGCTAACTGTCAAGCTAAGCCTCAGTTGTTACACAGATCCTCTAACACTGACCGACAAGAACACAATGATATTACCACTGACACTCTCTCATACCATTATTGGACTTTATTAACCACTATTAGTCCAAAAATAAATACACAGTATACAGAAAATCAACTTAAATAAGGCTACAATGATAAATTAGACAATATAGACCTATATAGATAGATAGATAGGCCTAAATACAATATATGTACTACAGGTTTTTTTACTGGCTGAATGTTTTGTGCCCAAGATTTAATTAGATTGTTTTAAAGATTTATGAATACATTTCTCTCTGGTTTTGTTTGGCAGCTGTAGTACATGTTTATGATTATTAGAAGAACATTAGAACACAATCTAAAAAAAAGATTTTTAAAGCAGAAGTTAAAATCACAAAATTTAAAATAAATAATTACAAAAGCAGAGTATAAATTTTAACTGGTAAGATGAATCTGAGCTTAGTAATTGACAGTATATTAGCCTACATTTGATTTACCCCATTACAATAGTTATTACCCCTTTACAGTTATTGCTATCATAAAAATACAGGTTTAAAATTCTAAATAAGGCACATCTAATGTCCAAATAACAAATATTTTAGTATATATATATATATATATATATATATATATATAATGTACTTTATTATGTCTTTTAATTCAAACACATTTAACACAATTATACAAATGGACAGTTCCTTTAAAGACATCATATTTTCCCCCAATAAATATTCCTTATTTTTCCTTCTACTTTTTTTCTTTTGTGATAATACCCACCAACACATAGCCTAAAAACACACATGATTAGAACAATAACCAAAAAGTACATAGACACTTTTACATATGATTTAAGGGGGAAAAGACAAAAAAACAAGAAATAAATAGTAATAAAAATTTAACATTAACATATTTATATCAAACTCTTATAATGACACATAATTCCTAATAGTTATTTAAGTAATATTATTTGAATATCAAATATTCAATATTAAATAAGTAAATAAATAAAATAACAAATAACTAGAAATAAAAGGGAGGGAGGGTTATATAAAAATGTAGTTAATAATATATATTCCTTTATTTTATGGAATATTCTTTGATTTTAGAGTTGCACATATCTTTTCAAAATGTATACATTTGCTCTTAATTTAATGTTATCCTCTCCATAATGTACTTTAGAAACTAAATCAAACCACTCATTTAAAACTGGGGATTCTTGCTTTCTCCAAAAAAATATTGCATTAAAAGCTGTAATTCTCAGCTTTCTAAATAAGTATACATCATCTTTATTAAGTAGCATAGGTCCTATACCCAAAACTATATTTTGTATCGCTATATATTTAGTTTCTTAAAATCTTCCCTGACTTAGGCTACTTCACTGAAGTACTTCTGTTCGCTAGAAGTTTACTGCAACTTATCCAACATCCTAAAGATAAATTATTATAATTAGAAGATATTTCTAGTGTTATAAAATATCGCATATTAATTTTCCGAATTTTCCGATTTTAAGAATTATTGCGCTCCTATTTGGCGCGCATGCGTGCAGCAGCGCTCGTTCAATATGAAAATTAGCAGCAAAATGGATACATTTGCATGACTTTCGAACATTTACAGATGGAGAATATAACTGTAAAATGTAAGTTTTGCACTGAGGGGGAAAAAAACATGTTACAAACGCATAAAACAGCACAAAATATACGCTGTTTGATGGTGGATCGATTAGATCCACGATCGACCTCTAGGGCTGCTTCAGAAACGCGTGCACACGCAATTATCTAGACTAGATAAACCTGGATCAAATTAGTGAGATTGCGTGAGCTTCAATTACCTTTTATGGAACCACTTTAGCCCCAACTTATTTGTTAGGCTTATTCAAGTCCGGTTTAATCCCCGCTTTTCTAAGCGTCTTTTATGGAACAGCCCCCTGGAGTCAAGAGAATACATGTGCGAATGTGGCATTGTGCTTTTAGAAAGACATACAACAGAACCATTTACATCCAGAACCAGATGCTTTTCCTGGCTCTTTGTTGTCACAGGGGAGGCTCTGCAGACTGATCTAGAATTAAACATGGAGTTTTTCTGAGAATTTGCTTTAGATGTATGTTCTTCATCTGCTCTTGGCTTGTGCTGTTCATTCCTGTTTCAGTTTATGCATCTTGGTAGTTCTAGTTCATTAAACAGTATTTAACAAACCCCCATGAGGAGCTCAAACCACTCATTTTCATTCTTTTAGCCTGAGAACAGCCTACAACACATCTTCTTTCAATTTGGTTGCCCATATGCTAATTGTGACTTGTGTCTTGGGGCTGTTAACAGATTATGATCATATACAATGCCTTTTTTTTTCCTTGTAGGTTTTGACACTATCATCTCCGGTTTGCAGTGGAGCCTTTTATACCTGATCAAGTTTCCAGACATCCAGGCTAAAATCCTCCAGGAGATAGGTGAAGACTAGAAAGGGCCAATCAACACAACATTGTGTTTACTGGAAAAAACAACAATAAAAAACAATTTCCCATCATGCACCCTTTCTTCAGCTGTGCTGCGGCATCCTGGGGAAACTGAATCTGCATTAGCGGGATTTGTGGTTTGTTGTGAGACAGACACAGGAAACCAAAAATTATAGACAATTCAATTCACAATTTTGAAAATGGAGTTTAAAATATGTTGATGGAGAACTAAAAGTGTCTTCCTGTGCCCTCGCTATATTTCGATCTTTTGGAATTTGCTATAAACAGGAAATGACTTTGTTTTAAATGAGATTTTATCTACAGGGTTATTTGACTACAATCAGAGACATCTGAAAATATATATATATTTTTTTAAAGAAATCTTCCAGCGCTAAAACAGTTTGTGAGGTCCAAAATAATATTGTTAAATTCAGTTCAAAATTCATTAAGTATTTCTTCATCTTCATTTCTGGGTGTTTATTATGCTATATGTGCTTTCCTAGATAATCAGGTTGGTATGAACAGGCTTCCACAGTTTAAAGACAAGCCAAACATGCCGTACACTGAAGCTTTCATATTTGAAGTGTTTCGTCATGCATCCTACGTGCCTTTTACCATACCTCACTGGTGAGTCCATTTTTTCTCTGTTTCTCTATAGTATCATAGTGTTATAGTATCATACTATTAACATATGACTGTATTCATAAACAGGTACTCACATTTTCCTCCATCATGTTATCTAGCACAACTGAAAACATAATACTGAATGGATACTTCATCCCCAAAGACACGTGTGTGTTCATCAACCAATATCAAGTCAATCACGATGTGTAAGTATCACATTCTGATTATATTTGCTTCCTAAGGCTCTAAATATTATTTAGTTTATTAATATGATTATAATATGAAATATAATGTAGATAAATGATTATAAATCATTTTATTACATCATTTTATATATAAAAGTAAAGTTATTTTTATAATATTTTCGTATATATTTTTACATGAATTTTTTTCTTTTATATATGTAAGGGATAATGTAGAGCGAGGCGGTTGTTGTAGCGAATACAACCCCGACAGGCTGATCAGGACCCCGACACGAAGCGGAGGTATAACAACCGCCTCGCTATACATTATCCCGCTTATTACATGGCTACCTACCAAATAAATCAATAATTTGACACAAAATATTGATTTAAAAAGGAGTTTATTGATTTAAAAACGATTGTATTGCTTCCGCTAAAGGAAATAGTCCGTTCCGTCTCTACGGTTAGAATCCTGCGTCCATAGCAACGCTCTGTTTTTCATGGCAACGGTGTGTTATACTTCGCAGCGGTCTGTTATCAAGAAATAACAAACCGCATTCTACATTAGAATTCAACCAAGCCATGTAATAAATATATATAACGGTAATAAATTAAATAACTCAATTGAACTGAATTAAACTCATTATTTGGCAAAAAGGGACATTTGGGGCGATCCTGAGGCTTTCCGACCCCAACGATTCCTCACCCTGTCTGGCCATCTAAATAAAAATGTGACTGAGAAGGTAATGATATTTGGCATGGGAATACGGCGTTGCCTCGGTGACAGCTTTGCCCGTCTGGAGATGTTTGTGTTCTTAACCACCCTGTTGCATCGTCTGCACATAGAGAATATTCCAGGGCAAGAGCTTGACCTGAGCTCTACATTTGGACTCACCATGAAGCCCAGACCCTTCCTAATAAAAATCTCACCTCGTAACTAAACTATTATGCTCTCAGTGTTCCAGGTGTTATGTTTTATGCACCCCAAATCAACCTACAATGCACCTCAGAATCATTGAAGTCACAGCACAAAGCTAATGTCGGCCATCACTGGACTGCTAAGCTAATTCGTCACTAATCATTAATCATTAAGTCTTTTCTCTACCTCTGTTTCAAATGTTAGTGTTTTAGTAGAGTATTCAGCTCAACTGTTACTTTAATGTTTACTTTTGTACTCTGAGCTTATCAATATATGTGATCATGCATGAAGGATTAAGCTTGTAAGTGTTCTGGTTACTGCTTTTCGCAGATATTTGAAACATCAAAGAAAGCCACAATATGTCTGTTGTTAAGCTGCTTTGTGTTACATAAACTGAATCAGCGAGAGAGAATCAGATCTGATTTTGCATTAACAAACAAATATTGTTAATAATGAATAAAATGTAATCCAGTTTAATATAATATATTGACTATACAAAATTATATGATATTTATAATACTTTAAAGTTGTCAAGTCTCTATCATATCACTAAACTGTTGTTATCCGTCTTATTGAACATCACAGAATTTAATAGAATAAAGGACAGTTAAAACCCCTAAAATGTATTTGGTGCTTTTTTTTTTTTTTTTTTTCATTTTCAAAGTTTGTGAAGAGAGATGAGTGATTGAGATCTGTTTGTGTCACTGACTATAGCATGAGCTGGTATTGATGTACACTACCTTTCAAAAGTTTGGGGACAGTAAGATTCTTTATTTATTTATTTTAAAGAAATTGATACAATGTATTCAATTGATTAAGACTTTTACATTATTACAAAGAAAATCCATTTTAAATAAATGCTGTTCTTTTGAACTTTCTATTCATCAAAGAATCCAGAAAAAAATTATGTTTTTTAACACTGATAACAATAAGAAAAGTTTCTTGAGCACGAGTAATGACTGATGAAAATTCAGCTTCGCCATCACAGGAATAAATTACATTTACATTTTAAAATATAGGCTGTGTCCCAATTCAAAGACTGCATCCTTCGAAGGCCGTGAAGGTCGGGCCGAGCGTTGTGAAATGGGATTGACTAGCCATGGAGGACTGGTCTCCTAGCAACTGTGACAGCTGTCATTGATGAGTGACAGTAATGTTTGTACAGGGTTTATGTTCTAAGTCTAAATATGTTTACCATGGTCCATTTCTACATAAAGAGTATAAATCTTATCTTAATCTTATAAATCTTAGTAAAATATAAGTCAACGTGAATGTGTGGCTTAAATTGAAACCCAATACTTAAAAATACTTAAATGTATATATATATATATATATTTTAATCAGGTTAAACTTTGATTAGTCACTCAAACCTATATCTAAACCTCTCACTGTCGGTCACGCATATCCTTTTTTTTTTTGTATTGTAGTTTTTTAACACTTTTTACAGGGCAATATTAGCCTTTAGAGTGTGCATGGATCCACACTTTGAAAATCTACTGGAAATAGTAGACCATCCGGGGACTTCTGGCATACTCTTTTCAACATACTATGCTTTAGGATACACTTATTTTAATCTCACATACTGTTTAAGATGGATATGGACATTGAGACAGGTGAAAAATAAAGATGGCGTTTGAAAGTTGCGGCTGGTCGTCAGTTTGTGTGTAAATGTACATATTTGATCAATGTTTTCCACTTATGTCATTTCTAGCAAGAAATTACTAGTCATTAAATATTCATTTAGTTTTCACCAAAGCTCGCTCTATTTTGCTGTAGATCATTAAACCGCTGTGCTGTCTCAGAAGTCTGTCCGAAATCAATTTCGTGAGGTACAGTACCTCGCCTGATAGGTCAGCTGCCTAAGTTTTCGGACGCAGCCATGGTCAAGACGATTTGCTGAAGTTCAAACTGAGCATCAGAATGGGGAAGAAAGATGATTTAAGTCACTTTGAATGTGGCATGTTTGTTGGTACCAGACGGGTGGTCTGAGTATATCAGAAACTGCTGATCTACTGGGATTTTCACGCACAACCATCTCTAGGGTTTACTGAGAATGGTCCAAAAATGAGGAAATATCCAGTGAGCAGCAGTTCTGTGGGTGAAAATTACTTCTTGATGCCAGAGGTCAAGAGGAGAATAGCCAGACTGGTTCGAACTGATAGAAAGGCAACAGTTACTTAAATATCCACTTGTTATAACCAAGGTCTGCAGAAGAGCATCTCTGAACACACAACATGTCAAACCTTGAAGCAGACGGGCAACAACAGCAGAAGACCACGCCGGTGACACTCCTGTCATCTACGAACAGGAAACTGAGGCTACTATTCGCACGGGCTCATCAATAGAAGATTAGAAAAACGATGTCTGGTCTGATGAGTCTTGATTTCTTGAACATTCAGATGGTCAGGTCACAATTTGGCGTAAACAACATGAAAGCATGGATCCATATCAACAGTTCAGGCGGGGTGTGGGGGAAATTTTATTGGGAAACTTTGGGCCCCTTAGTACCAATTGAGCATTATGCCACAGCCTACCTGAGTATTGTTTGTGACCATGTCCATCCCTTTATAACCACAGTGCACTCATCCAGCAGAATAACATGCCATGTCACAAAGCTCAAATCCTCTCTTGAACATGACAATGAGTGCACTATACACAAATGTCCTCCACAGTCACCAGATCTCAATCCAAGATTTCCCAAGACGTTTGGGATGTGGTGGAATGGAAGATTCGCATCATGGATGTGCAGCTGACAAATCGGCAGCAACTGTGTGATGCTATCATGTCAATATGGACCAAAATCTCTGGAATCTCTTTTTCCAGCACCTTGTTGAATCTATGCCATGAAGAAATAAGGCAGTTCTGAAGGCAAGAGGGGAGTCCTTTTGTTATTACAGTTATTTTTGATGAATTATAATATTTCACAACATTATGGTTTTATTGTATTTTGATCAAATAAATGCAGCATTAATAAACAAAAGGGACTTAAGAAAAAAAAAAATCGTATGTACCCCTACCCCAAACTTTTGAATGGTATTTTATGTGCATTTAGATCAACTGAAATACATTTTACTCTAGAGATAAAATGTTAAAGATTTTAAATATCCCTACAGCTAATGCATAGGCTTATGGCCTTCTACAGTTTCTCTTGCACTTTGTCTACTTGTAACTTTATCATTCTTATTTACAGGTTGTAAAACAGGACTCTAAATTGATTGAGATTACCATTGTCCTCAAACCATCACATGGGCCTTTCATGTCCCCGGACCACTCTGTGTGTGTTTTGCATTGAGATCTGACTGCATGACAGCGTCAATCATCGGCACAACTCTCGCATTCATTTGCCTCCTGTATTTGCCAAGTGAGGCTTCATTCACGCTCATTTCCTTTTCACACATTAGCAGCATAAATTGGCCAAGTGACTTCATAATTGGCGCTGGTTCCTCTGTTCCCGCCGCTGGGCACCATATGCGCCTGATTGGGTTGCATGCGATGGCTGGCCCACCTTTGCCTTCGGTGTTAGCCTGACACGCACATTTAGATAAGGGGTGAAAAGGGACACACTGGGTCTCTTCTCACAGAAAGAAAACACATTACACACAAAAAAGGCCATGACTTGAGCTGCAATTGCTAAAATGTATAGCGAAATGAAAGATATTTGTTAATTTACTTTATTTTATTTGTTTGTTTTAAATTAAAGCTGCAGTTCGTAACTTTGTGTTTTAAATTTACAAAATATATACAGTATAATGAGCGAGTAAATCATGAATCCATTTTTCAAACCGTGTTTTTGTATTAGTACATTTCCAGTATTCATATGTTATGAGAAATGGTTAGAAAGGTATATAACATGCATAAATGGAAACGGGTCTAATTTAAAACAGCCATATCTCCAGGACTATGGAAGTTTAGACATCTTCTTCCACAGGCTGACCTGACTTCAATTTTAAAATCACCTGTGAAGTACACAGATTAAATGAGACATAAATGTGTGCTCACACAATAAATTGGTGTGATTTTGATTAATAATGTACATACCTCTTTCAGCTGAGCTATTTCCTTGCTGTCTATGTTCCTTTGAGCATTGTTGGTGATGGCTTTCACTCGAGTCGCATAGCTGGAAGACATAAACCAATTTTAAAGTGTATATTACTGTATATTCCTTGGAAAACAGCCTTTATGCTGCAAAACTATATACAATTATATGATTAGCTTACTCAAGATTTCAAGTTAAGAGCAGAAAACTTGCTAGAGTGGTACAAAATCTAAAGTTATAAACTTAATCTTGAGAGTTTATTAACGTATGTAACTGATTACCTTTTTTAATTTATTTTTTTAGTTCTGCTAACTATTTAGGGTTTACAGTGATATGAAGTGAGGTCCAAAGTTTTATTTAAACCTGAGGGGGGAAAAAAACTGAGAATATTTAAAAGATTTTAGGACACAGAAGAACTCGCTTCACATTTATTTATAAAATGCTTTATAGAATACAGATTTGTTTCAAAGCAGCTTCATGTTAATAAACAGAACAATAGTGTTATTAATGTAAAACTCAACAATTATGAAACCAGTTCAAATTCAGCTTTAAAGCAGCTCTATAGAAAATAATAGTGTCATTATTCAGGTCAATTTAGTTCAGTGTTGTCTCAGTTTAGTTTTTAAGAAATTGTTGTCTGCCTCGACCCAGATTCCACTCCAAAATATATTTTAGAATGAGCTCATCCCCAAAATGGCTTAATTATCATAGAGATGAAAGAAAGTCAAGTTATATTGTTTCTTCACCATTTGGGTTGATCACATCCTGAACAAATGGTAGTCAATTGTAGATTGGGACTGGGTGTGGGACACAGAGAACCTTCTCAGACAATGGGGTGTCACAACTTCATTAACATACAGACCACAGCTGTTGCAACAAGAGCAACTTCATTTACATTAAGAACAGGATAAAAGGTTTGAGATTCGGATGTTCTGGGTTCATTCTGACGCCGGTGAACCCAAGGTGCTTCGTGTACCTTGCCACTGCTATGCTGTAATAAACTTCATTTTTGAGATCTTCGACGTCCACATCATTTTTTCTTACAAGTTCAATATCATTATTAATGTTGAAAAGTTTATTAATTATGAATCAGCTATAAGCAGCAGAAAGGAAACTTTTTTTTTTTTTTAGCTCAAGTCAGTTAAATTCTATTCAATAACAAAAACAATAAATGTTACAAGGTTCGTGTCATTATCCATCTCAGTAGAGTTGTCAACCAACTCAAAATGTTGATGAATCTGAAATTTTCTTTTTAACCCCAACTGAGCAAGCCAAAGGTGACAGTGGCAAGAAGCAGCCTTGTGCTGCTATTAATTTAGGTGATTGAACATGTGAGATACATGCAAGGTATTTGGATCTCACATGAGCGAGGTGAGAGTCTCGTCCAGGTTGCAGTCGGAGGGAGCGATGTTGAGGAACATGAGGGTCTTGGCATTGCCCCCCAGTGAGTCCTGCATGAGCTGGGTCAGCTTGTTGTTACGGTAGGGCACGTGAGGCTGCTCCATTGATAAAGCTGAAATTACATCTCCAAGAGCACTCAGAGATTTGTTAATAGCGTTTGCCTCCTGGGAAGAAACAATAAATGTTGTCGTGAGAGGTATTAGAAATAAAATACAAGACAAAAGTCAGGGGTGAATAAATACATGGGGGGAAATATGCATTAATAAGTATTTTGACATTTTAAGTCACACTTAACATCTTTGACATAACAAAATATATAAAAAATATATTAAACAGTAGTATTTGCAAGAAAAACAGCAGAAACAGTAAAAAATGGTTTGAAAAATGGTATAAAAAAAAAAACAGTATTTGGATACTGGGGTTGTCCAACTTTGTGTTTTTAAGTGCTGCAAGTGTATTCTCTTATTCACTTAATATACAGTAATATTATTGATTTCACAGCAGTGACTGTTGGATGAGAACAAAACTTGAACTGACTTGAGCCAGATGATAACTGCTTTATTGCTGATTTAACTGTTTCATAATGGAAGAACTTTGCAACATCTGTACTGTTATTGAACTGAATTGAATCAACACGGAATGACTCAAAGTGAAAAATGACTCCATTGTCTTCTGTAGAGCTGCTTCAAGCTGAATTGAACTCATTTCTTAATTGATGAGCTTTACAGTTATTGAATCAAACTAAATCAACACTGAACTGACTTCAGCTGAATAACGGCACTATTGTCTTTTTTTAGAGCTGCTTTACAGCAGAATTTAATTCTGTTTTCATCATTGATTCTGTTATATTCCTGTTTATCACTGTAAAGCTGCTTTGAAACATTTGAATTGTATAAACTGCTATGTAAATAAAGGTGACTTGACTTGACATATATTCAGAGGAACAGCAAAAAAAGGGGTTTTGCCCTAATTGTTTTAGGTTTAGCCACTTATGTATTTTGCTTCTGAATTACATGTTACATGTGACAAGTCATAATAATTACTGTCCAACATCTCGGGTGCACATAAAAGCCAACATGAAGTGTCCAAATACTTTCTGAGGCCACTGTAAATCAGCTTTTAAAAAAACCTTCAGCTGGTCGTCTTTGGCTCCAGTTTTTGCTGCTCGTTCACTTCCTGCCAGGTCCACCAGACTTAGCTTCCCAAAACTCACACTTCCATTGGTCAGATTCCGGCTTTCAATCATGATGCCAATGATCAGGTGAGAGCGGGAACTCTCTACGTTCATCTCTACAAGAAGGTATAATAAAAATTAAAAATGTTTCAAAGTTAATTTGACAGCAAATATTACTTGTATAACCAATAATGAATAGATGGATGCATGCAAAGATGATGTACAGAGACTGTATTAAATCTGCATTTGTTCAAAAAAGACACTTGTCTCCCTTATATAATATTGATGCTCTATATAACCCTAAATCACTTCTTTAGGCTTGTTCTCAGACACATCACACAGTTAAACTCAAGGACCTTCTCCTTTGTTATGAAGTTTGGCATCAGTGCCAGGTCATTATGTTCTTACCATGCATTCATACTGACTGTTACTAAAGCAATTAATCCAAACCATTTAACCGGAGTCTTTTGAAATTTCATTAAGCACATACTTGTGGCCGCAATGTGGCGATTTGCACAGCCCTGCTCAAATAATGCGAAGAGTTCGCCGGCACTAGCTGCCTCCTTTGTCTCTGCTCCCTGGGCAAACACAAGCCCCTTTCTGTCCCTCTTAATTTCGATTCGCTTGCTGAAAGCTTCAGAAGGGCTCACAAAGAGATCCTGTAGGCGGTCGTTGTACAGCTCCAGCATGTAGGCTGAAACCTGAGGACGGACAAAAGAAAAGAGTATGAAGACTGTTGAATATCAGTTCAGCTCAAGAAACACATAGTGTACCTAAACATACCTTAAACTCAAATTTAGACTCATTATCCTGGATGATCTCAAAGATCTTGGTGAATGTTCTGGGAATGATTCCTGGGTTCCTCCGATCTCTGTCTCCAACCATTGTGAAGGTTTTCCCTGAACCCGTATGGCCATACGCAAAAATGCACACGTTAAATCCATCAATTGCACACTGGATTAGCCTAGGAAAAAATTAGCATCTTCATCTTGAGGAAATCTGCACAAATGTCACATTTCTTATATCTTAAAGGAATATTTCACAAAAATGTCATCATTTACTAACTCTCATGTCATTCCAAACCATATGAGTTTCTTTCTTCTGTGGAACACTGATGGAGAAATTTTAAATTATGTAGTTGGTCGCTGTTTTCCAAACAATTATAATGAATTATTAGCATCCGAATACTCAGAATATAGAAAACACATCACATGTACCAATATTGTTTGGAATTTTTGCAGCTTGACAGCATACCTCATTAACTTTCATTATATTGGATATAGCACCAAGGATATTCCTAACAAATTCATCTTTTGTGTTCCACAGAAGAAAGAAGGGTTACTGGCGACGTGAGGTTGAGTAAATGAAGACAGGATTTTAATTTTTGGGTGAGCTATCCCTTTAATTTAGCACATTTTTTTAACAAAATGTATGCAAAGTATGTCTCAGCACTATCACACTTACCCACTGGACTCCATGAAGACCTCCTCTTGCGTACACTCAGAGTTGAAGATCTTGTCAAACTGAAACTCGCGAGGTCCTCGAGGGGTGTCCAGGATCACAGAGTAGTCATCAAGACAAGCAACAATGGTGTGACCTCTTCTTGTCTGCTCTGCAAGAGTCAGTGGTCTTATTCGACAGAATACTCTGATCTTACCTGTACAAGACCAGACATAAAGTTGGACAGAGACAACCTTTTTAAGGTTCAAAAATGAACATTTACGATTAGTGACCTAGTAGTGGTGCAGAAACTTTAATATATGTCTCATGGTAAATGTTTTATCAATTTTACACCATGACTTGTCTATTTCTTAATTATTATTTTTTGGAAATGTCTAGGTTTAAATTTTCAATGTGGGCTCAGACTGCTGCACCTCATTGTACTTTACCTTTGAAAAGTTTGGGGTACTTTTATAACACTTTTATTCAGCAATAATGCATTAAATTGGTCAAAAGTGACAGTAAAGACATTATTTTACTGTATTTTTGATCAAATAAATGGAGCCTTGGTGAAAATAAGAGAACACTTAAAATAATCCGCATTTAAGCCTTGAAAATCATTAAAAGCCTTGCATGGTCAAAAATGCCTGTAGCTTTTTTTTTCTTTTCTTTTTTGGCTTTCATCTGTAATACTATTGGATTTGAACACAACTGATTAAATAGGAAATCAGTCAAGGGTCTTGGAGATATTTTGCCCAAAGACTCAGATTAAATTGTATACCCAAAAAAGGGCTATACCAGACCATGTTGGCAACAGTTCCTATATCAACTAATTTCTATGTTTTAACCGTAAAACTGTGATAATATGCCTTTCAGCATGTCCTGGTTTTGCAGCGTTAGACATGTTCTTGGGTCAACATTTTTAGTTGATCCTGGAACAGCATTCCTGTCCAAAATTTTTATCCTAACCATATCCCTACCCCTAAACCTTACCCATAAGTTATCTCTAAAATCAGAATGAAATTATAGGTGAATAACACTGATGTAGAAGTACCTAACCCTGGCTGTAAGCCTAAACTTGACATTAACCGTAAACATGTCCCTAAAAAAATATAATTGGTTGATTGGATGTTGTTCCAGGAACATGCTGCACTTGGTGAAATCAGGTTCTACATGCCTTTCATGTCCTCCACCATGTTGTAGTACTTCTTCCTCAAAGTTCTTTCAGCTGAGTAGGTTTCAATAATCTTCTTGTTTTCATCTTTGATTTGCTTCAACTAGATAGACAGACAAGAAATATGAGGCCATAAATGGCAAAATAAAAAAAATCGACTCCCATGCAATTCAGTCACTATGACATTTTAGAGAGTCTAATTTTAGTCTAGATTATACATTGAAAGATATTTCCCTTGGCTGTGGTCACCTCAGCTTGAAGTAATAACAACTGCTGCCCCACACTTTTAGCAGTTTCAGAGTTTAAGAATCCATTGTTTTGGAAATCCTCCTCGAATTTCTAAAATGAGAGGAACATTGTCTGTATGGAGTGATAATGAGTACAGAATATGTTTAGTGTGTGAGTTTGTGCCGTACTCGGATTCTTTCATCCAGCTCTGCCTCCCATGCCTCATTCATGCCAGTCTCTAAGAATAACACAGAATTAACTTATCATCCAAAAAAGAGACATTAATCATTTACACAGTTAACAATTGACTATATTTACCAATGACATTGGGTTTAGCCCCCGCTCTGATGCACTCTAAAGCCACCTGTATGACCTGATGATGGAGTAAACTGGCCTGTGATTCGTCATCCGCCTGTGGCTCTGCCCTGAGTTAACATGCGTAATTCAGTTAGCCGATGCTTATTCTGAGTTTGACAGTTTTAAGCTATATTCTGACTCTTTAGAAACCATTCCATGATCCTACATTTTCTTCTGTGCATCCTCTCGTTCCTCATGACTCCTCTGGCTGGACTCTTCCACTGTTTGGCCAAGACTTTCTTTAATCTCGGCCAGGATTTTTTGGTTGTCTTCAGCCATTTGGTCAAACTGCTGTTTAGCCTCTGTCAGCTCAGCATAAACATGATGAGCCTGGAATACACAATGCAGGGAAGCTGTTTTGTTCAGTCATGGTCCATTTGAAGGCATAAAGTAGCATTTTGTTAGCAATTCATGTTCAGGTTTAGTACACACTATTTTTCATAGACCTTATTTCACTCAAAAACTGAAAACTATGTACTAATAAAATAAAAATGACCTGTTGTATAACAGCACTGAGGAGGCGAAAATATTCTGACTGTTTAACAGGATCTGTCACACGCTCTTGTTCTTCCATGAGCATTGAGATCTCTCTCTCCCTCTTTAGTAGATTATCCTTCAAAATTTCCAGACGTGCTTGTGCTCCATCTAGTGGAGCATCTGAGTCACTACTGTCCTGATGGCAAAGGCACAAGTTAACTCACGGAAATCACATATGCCGTTCCCTCACATCACCAATGGTAAATACCACAACATGTCTTGCTTTCCAACTCTCTGCAGGGAATCTTTTAGAATGAAGATGGTCTTAAGAGCTGGAAGAGACGTTTTTATTGATTTTCTACCTTTTCTTCAGATGTTATTTCTGGTTCTTTCTTCTCCTGAAAGTCCTCAAGCATCTCCTGGACCTTCCCCATCTCTGCTCTGGCCAAATGCAGCTCCTGCAGTGCTGTTAAAGAGACGGAGACATTTGTTAATCTTCCCATATGTTTTTTTTTTTATCTTGTAAACATCATACTGTCACAATTTTACAATATTAAATTATCACATACAATATTAACCTATACAACTCTTACTTGATGCCTGGTGGCTGTGAAGGAGGTCCAGACGTGAGGAGAACAATTCCATCATATTGTTCTGTAAAAGTTTCACTAGATTCCTTTAGTCTATTAAACAGCCAATCTCTAATATATTCTCTCATGTAAGAGTCTCTCATATATATATACCACAATTGTATAGCCTACCTTTTCTTTATCCCATGAAGCCAAGTCTTTTTGGTTTCTCTCCTGCAGCAGTTTGTGTTGCCCCTGAAGTTTTTCATTCAGATCCTCCAGAGTCTGATCACAGGAAAAGGAAATATTACAGTTAAAAAA
Organism: Squalius cephalus; assembly: GCF_949319135.1. Lineage (NCBI taxonomy): Eukaryota > Metazoa > Chordata > Actinopteri > Cypriniformes > Leuciscidae > Squalius > Squalius cephalus. The sequence goes on from NC_137126.1 coordinate 36,118,103, forward strand.
AAATAAAAAAAGACAAATGACAGTAAACATGTAATACAAATCCTATACAGGTTATCAGTTGACTTAACTTAAAAAAAAGTGAGGAAACCTGAAGTAAGTAAACTTGACAATTACACATAACTAAATTTTTTCAATTACGCATGAAGTTTATGTAGCCTACTTAATAAATTTAAGGCAACAGATTTCCTCACTTTTTTAAGTCAACTGATCACTTTTTACAGTGTACGATTAATGAGTTTAGGTTTAGGCCTGAATTAGGAATTACATGTGCTGTGATCAATCCAATAAGAATTTGGGAAATTTGAGGAAGTAAAACAAATTTGATGATGCTTGTGACTCACCCTGACCTTCTCTTCCCAGTATGTGTTTTTTCTGGCCACCTTTTCCTGGTAAATATCTAGGATTCTCTTCAGGGTGTTAAGCTTATTTTGGTAATACCTCTTAATTTTAAGAGCTGTATTTTCCTACACACACATAAATAAACTTAAGCATCCATGCATACAATCAGTTGTTTGTCTGAATAAATGAATGATCAGTAAACAAGCTCATCACCTGATTCACTCTTGATGCAATGAGAAAGTTCTCCTCCAGTTCTTGAATCATCTCCTGATGTCTGCTCTTCATTGCGATCATATCATCTGTTATCTGTTGGTATAGAGAATAGTCATTTACTATACTGGCGATAAAAAAGATCTACATGATCGGCCCATGCCAGCCTGTCAAACATAACGTTAAAATAGTTCACCATTTAAGCTCTCATTAAAGAAAGAAGCCTATTGGTCCATTTTGTTTAACCCAAAATATCGATTATTTTTATGTAAAAGTGAATAATTGTGACCACTTTAATACATTTTATTACAACACTGAATTATATCCAGTATAATACTTATTAAAACTAACATATTTCTGGTTTGGTGTTCATGAAGAGGTAATCAATCAAGGTTGGGAAACATTATTATAGCTGTCTGCATACAAAAGTATATACAAGTGAGTATACAGTACGTGATGGCATAATGCTAACAGATCTACATTTAGCAAACTAAACAAAGATTACATGGGGTGTGTACTGGAACCTGATGAGATTTGTCCTTTTGTGAATCAATATGAATTATGGGGTTTGAGTTGTTTAATAATGTGTAGTTATGAAAGGGCCTTGCTCGCAGAAGAATCAAAAACACATGACATCAGATGAGATGTCTCCTCCCAACCCCATGCTCCAGGGCTACAGAGGGAGTGACAGACATGTGACTAATGCAAGAAGCAAACCAAAACTCTTGAGAAACAAAATTTCCTGTTCCAATGTCTTGACCAAAATATATTGGCTTAGGTTACATTTAATGGATAAAAAAAAACTATGAAAAAACAATGCCTACACAATAATCCATATACGAAAGCAAAAGGAATGACATCTACATACTTGGGTTATGCATAGCTTGGCAGAGTCGTATGGGATAAACATCTTGACATCTATTGGAGCCTCATCTTTAGGATGTCTTACGCTTGCACTCATAGAAGGCACATTGGGTGCTGTAATTTGAAAATGCAATGACAATGAAATAACTTTTATCGGCACTTAAGTATGCCCAATCTCCACTGCATGGTAGAACCTATACCTTTGCCACTTCGCTTTGGATCCCGGTGCCGGTCTGCGCCGATCCAGTGCCTGAACGTGTTCCATTTGAGTCTACCTTTCCTCAGCCATGAGAACTCACAATTAGCTGCACCTTTAAATATTAACATGCAGTTACAGGCAGCGATACTTCACTCACTGGACTCGGTTGGGGAGTCTGGAGATTTTTTTTTTTACAAAGCCTTGATGAACATTTCCTTTAGATATGTGGGATAGATCAGTGACAGTTTTTGATGAATGCTAAACAATAGGGTGCAGTAAATGTTAATTAGTTAATTAGCTAGACAGGGTATTCATCTTATAGTCACACACTGAGACGCATCGGAATAAACAATACCATTCAGTACACAAATGTATTAAATCTTTAATTTATACATTTTATCATTCAAGTTATACATTTCAAGTATTGATTTATTTCTTAAAGTGACAGTTTTACAAACACATCCATTTTAGTTTTGATTTATTTATTCCTTTGTTTAAATTTACATTAACAGATTTAGGGTGTTTAATTAAATATGCAATTAAGCGAGAGCTGAGCACAGTCATTACCGGATGTACTTTATTAAATAAACAATGACATCATTATTTATCATAAGATTTCCACAATAGCACTGAATAGACCTTTTAAATCACTTAAACATGTCTGTACATGACAAAACACAAGTACTTCCTTAAGCACTTCACAACAGAGATTACTTTCACTTATTTTTTATGCAAGTAGTTTCTTCTTCTAATATTTTCAGCGGCATAAACATCATGATGAAACGTTTGTTCCAGACGTACTTGCTTAAAAGACAAAAAAGAAAAGAAAAACCGATGTAAATAAATTAAACTTTTTTTGAAGAAGTTGGCTGAATGTCCTTTTTAATGTTTTAAAATTAGGTTTAATTACAAGTTTAGATGAATCAGAAGTTATTTTAGTGAGGTGGTATTGAGATTATTACGTTATTATGATTAATTAGGTGTTAGTTTAAATGTAATGCAAATATTAGATTCTTTAGATTCTGGGAGGTTACAGGCACACTCAACTCACCTCTATCTTTACCCTGGTCTAGGAGTGTATTATGAATGTTACACGGTCTACGCCACTGAACCTCTTCTCTCAGATCAGGCACGCTGCCTGGAAGTTCCTCTGATGACATGGGATGATAAAGCACCACTCGGGTGGAGACCACTGAATCATCCTGATATCGAGAAAGGTCAGCGGTCTCCCACGCACCTATATAGTTAAAGAAAACACTTAGCCTGTCCTCAGACATGTTCTTTAACAAAGTATAAAACATTTAGACACTTAAAAAGGTGTCTGTTGGTATTATAAAAGCCAGTAGGTTGTAGTTTTGGAAATTAATCCTCTGCTTTGATGCAATAATATTCAGTTCCATTTTTCTTCTAAAATTACTCCATTAACAGGAACAATGGAACATTGATAATGACTCCGGAGTAGTTTAGGAAAAACTATTTCACAAACCTTTATTGCACAAAATATAACACACTCAAGTCTGATTACACGACTCAAATGATGTATTAAGATGAACGGCACTTGTGTGCATGTGATATTTACTTACGTTGTTTTGCTGCTGGGGCAACAGTGTGGTTACGTAACTTCCTGCCCATGAAGTTCAGAGACATGGACGCATTTTCTGCTCCAGAATTGACATACATGATGCCAGAGTGTTCGTATCTCGAGCTGTTTTGTTTGGAAATGGTACAAAGCACCCGATACGTTGAAACTCTGTAGGTTACACTCAGAGGTGACTGTACCAGCCGGATTCCTTCACACAAACAAACATGTAAACTGAGCAATGCAGTTTAATAAGGTGAATGGAACTTAACTGATAGCTTTTTTTAAAACATATTTTAAGAACTATTTTATATTATATCCAGTAAATACAAATTGTAAACTTTCTTAGCATTTTACTATTCCACTGGTTAACCAGGATTAAGGGTGTGAACAACCTCTTCATACAGGTTATATTAAAAAAAGCTACCTCTGGCTATAACAAACATAGACTTGCATTTAATAGCTTTTGTTGAATCGGAGAGATAATCAATAACATAATCAGTGAAACCATCACTATCCGCTTTATGAATCAGATTAAAGAAATGAATGAATCAATAAATCAGAGGGATTACCTGGATTCAAGATGACACTTGACTGCGGAGGAAGACCTAACTGGTAGACTGGCAAAAAACTGGAAAGATGCTTGTTTCTGTGAGGACCCAAACTCTCAACACTTGTTAAATATTAACCTCAGTGGATGAGGTTTCAGGTGCACAAGCTGCATCAGGTTTCCAATGTGTGCGATAGAGATTGTAATGAGATCTACACTGGTATATCTCTCTGGGACAATGCTAATGAAAAACCTGCATTGTGCTCATCTGTCAGTTTTGTGAATTACTGTCTTCCCTTAATAATGATTGGACAGCATGTTATTATTACATGTCTCTATGGACAGGTAACCCATACAATCAATTAGCCTACTTGTTTTTTATTGTAGCATTTCCACATTATTTTTGGTTTAACATTTTATACAGGATGTATGCAGTCATCTGTCCTGTTTGAAGGCAAAGAAAATATAACACAGGTCTATAGTTCATCTTCCCTCTGTAAAATATTACAAGGATTTAATATGCTTACTCAGTGAAGTAAGAAAAAAATTAGCTGTCAAGTGAGTTACAGTTGTTGGAATAAACCCAGATGATCTCGCTGAGTTGCGCAAGTGTTGAAAATCATGCTCCAATATCACACTTAGCAAATAGTAAATCAACATCACCCGGTTGTGCTAGCGGATGTTAGGCAGAAATGTTTGAATATCAAAAAAATTCCATAGTAGATGCATTTACATGTCTAAAGAGTTTACAAGACCAGAGGTTTACAAGTAAAAGATATGAGGAAATACTGAAGAAAATGTAAAAGGCAGAAAACATGTCACAATCTGTTTGGGCAGTGTTAGGTCAGTCCTGTACATAAATGCATGCGCTGACAGGTCTGCATTCACAAAACAGCAATTACTGGTTGTATCTTTCCAACAGTCAACCTTTTGTCCTAAGAATGTGAATAGTAAGATGCCACATTGCGATTAGTTGGTTGGTGTGTGAGGAATGCAGGAGAACTAGAACCTCAGAAGCATTGCCTGTCTCTGTTTGTTATCCCATTCCCTTTTCTCACAAATTCAGTTAATTAACCAGCTGTTCAAGGTGATCATAATGTGCTATCGTAGCCACTGAACCATGGTTAAAAAAACAACATTTGCGCAACACAGTAAATAAATGCAATAAAAAGCTTCACATAAATTGCTTCCAAGAATTGTGCAAACTGCCTCCATCTTGCATGCTTGATGGCGTGTAGCAGAGTATTCACATTGCAGACTTTTCGCAACAGCATTTTCAGTTGTTCTCCTGAGAACAAATACATTCCTGAGCAAAGGGTGTTTAACATGTAGGCCTAAACCTGCAGAACACTATAGACACTTTAAAAAAAAAAGAAGAAGCAATTTTCACATTTTACAGAACAACCCCCACCCAATGCCAGCAAATCAGTAACAAATAAATAAGTAAAGTAAATAAAAAATTATAAAAAATTATAAAAAAAACAACAATGATGATAAATGCCTATACATAAGTACATATAGCACACACACAAACGTACAATATCCAAACATATGCATATATACAGATACACATATACTTAAATATACTTAAAATAAAATGCCTATACCCAATTATAGAAAAAACTGAGTTACACTGCAAGACATTATATAATCTACATCTTTAAGTGTTGTGTTGGAGGAACTCTGGAGTCATTTAAACATTCAACAAATTTAGAAACTTGACCTTTCATGTCAAGTTCAGAAGTTATACAAAAATAAAGATGTTCAGGGGGTTTGTAAGTTTCAAAGTTAGGTATATTACTTTTAACATAATTCTGTACTTGTAAATATCTGAAAAAATTAGAGGGGGGTAGTCCAAACTTTTGTGACAACATTTAATAATTAACAACATAGGCCTACATGTGAATGCACAGAAAGTGTTCATTCTGGTTTTACACGGGGTTGCACTATTTTTTAAATAACCTAACCTATTGTGATAAAATGTGAAATGAAATGCATGGTAGCAATAAAACATGTTCATCCAATTATGTAAAATTATTTGTTTTCTGAAATGACTGGTGAAAATAAATTCACCAGACATGCCTTGAATTTGTTGGGCTCTCTCCCAACAACAACAAGAATGCACCTAATGTCAGGTTCAAGTGTTGCATGAAATAAGAAGACAATGGCTATTCTTTATGACTCATTCTGTCTATACCATGACAATGGAAAATAATATAGCCTACAGGTAGGAATATGCAAGCTGGGTTGCTTAAATTATTAGTAATATGAAGTGAGTTGGCCTATGTGATCATAACATGTCTAAATCTGAACCTAAACCCATTAAACTACAACACAGTTTGGCCTAACGGTATATCAAACCAACTGTAAATTACTCAGAATATTATTCCCTATTGATTTGATAGTAGGTCAAACAGTGTTGTAGTTTGTTAGATTTAAATGGGTTCAGTCGCTGTAGGCTATATAAAAAATATCAGATTAATAATCTGAAAAACGAGCCTTTTGCATTATAGGAAACAATATTCTGAGTAATTTACAGTTGGTTTGATACCTTTAAGCCAAAATATTTTATTTTTTGAAATTAATCCTTGTGCTATGCAAAGGGAACTTGTAAATCTGAGCTGGTCTGGGCTGAGAGTTTAATGGGTATAAACCGAATGTCTAACGAATGTCAACGTTAAAATAACTTTTATTATTTTTATGTGCATTCCACAGATTTTCTTTTTGCATAGGCTACAATGGAACTGGGTGTTTAATACGGGAAGGACGGAGGAAAGTAGACTTGCGGAGACAACGCCCAACTGTAGCGCAAGAGTTAAGCTGATGTTGCTAGGTGTGGTTCTGTGTATAAATACAGCTGAAACTTTTCCTCTGCTCGCTTGCTGTGCATTCGGTCTTGGTAAGTGGCGAACTGGGATTTTCTTTACTTTTCACACGTCGTCTAACTCACGACAGTGCTGTCGGTTTTTTGTATTTAAATAAATAATTGTTGCATTTTTATGACAGCGTTGTTTTTGTTTACTGAAAAATAAGATGCAAATGAGAAAAGTAAATGAAAAAAATTGCTAATGAACATTATGCAACAAAGTTATGCAATGCAGTTGCTTAAAGTAGTTCTAAACAACTTAAAGCTCTTAAAACTCATCCTGGTTTTGTGAACTGTTTTGTCGTCTTCAATATTTTGATGTGTGGCGCTTGACAGTCTTTCATGTTCTGTTTTACTGGAGAATCATGTCCTTCTTATAAGATTAAAACTGCAAGAGAACGTATATAAAATATGATTAATTTTAAGGATTCGGCTTTTTGATATATGTATTTATGCCAACATGTAGGTTTGTCTGTTCAGTTCCAAGTGTCAACATGTCCTTCATCAGTGCTTTTCTCGAGCAGCTTGCCTATCAGGGCATGCAAGAAAACACAGTACAAGACATCTCAGTAAGTTTGCTTTAACTTTCTGGAAAATTTGAGCAGCTCCAGACTGAATGAGTCAGTGATAGGAATGTACTCCACTCCCCATTCTAGTCACAGCCATCCTGTTAAAGGGCAAGAGCTTCAATATTACTGCTTTACTTTCCTATCTACTTTCCTTGAATGTTTTATAGACTTCTTAAATTGATCTGCTTTTAGTTAGTTTGTAGGCTATGTAATATGTAGGCTATGTTTAAAGGATTTTATTAAGTGTGTCTCATGTCTTTAGGAGGGACAGGGGACAGTGAAGCCCTTTGCTCAGTTTAATGCGGCTGCAGATGCGGGTGTCCTGGACAAAGCTATCAAGGCAAAGGGTAGGTATATGTTGAAAAGTGAAAATCTATAAAACGCATGGATGTCTGTTTATCTGTTTGCTTTATTGACACAAATGTTTGTGCACAGGTGTGGACGAGGCCACAATCATTGAGACACTGGTCCACAGAAGCAATGCCCAGCGCCAGCAAATTAAGGCTGCTTACCAGCAAGCGACCGGCAAGGTATTACATTCAGTGGACCTGAAATGAACACATTCTTTCTCTCTGGATTCACCTTCATCTAAATTACCTCTTCTCCTCTGTGCAGCCTCTAGATGTAGCCCTGAAAGCTGCCCTTAAAGGTGAGCTGGAAGATGTGGTTCTGAGCTTGTTGATGCCTCCTGCTCAGTATGATGCCTCTCTGCTAAAAAATGCCATGAAGGTAACATTATTTCCCAACTGTAGATAAAGATAAACTTCACATTTTTACCCTGTATTTGGTGAATATTTAAAATATATTTACTGGACTTGCATATCTTCTCAATTTCACAACCCCTCCTGATAACGCAGTCTTTTTCTCTCCAGGGTTTGGGCACAGATGAAGATACACTTGTCGAGATTCTGGCCTCTAGAACCAATAAAGAGATCCGAGATCTTAAACAAGTTTACAAACAAGGTAACATTAATGCTAATTATTAGCCAGTTGTCTTTTAAATATTTTAATAGCAGGAGTGTCCAATCTTGCTCCTCTAGGGCCAACGTCCTGCTGAGTTTGGCCCCAGTCTGCTCCAACACGCCTGTCTGGAAGTTTCTAGTTATCCTGAAGATCTTGCTTAGCTGGTTGGTTCGGGTGTGTATAATTAGAATTAGAGCTAAACTGTGCAAGATAGTGGCCCTCCAGGAGCAGGATTGGACACCCCTGGTTTATGGCATCTGAATAGAGTATACATGTAAATTAATGTATGGCTTACATTTATAGATTATAAAAACGATCTAGAGGCGGCGATCAAGTCTGAGACAAGTGGAGACTTCAGGAATGCCCTACTTGCTCTCTGCAAGGTTGGCTTTTCTTACATAGATGATCCACCTTACATTTTCTAGTAGTGTTTCTCAATTCTGCCCCTCCCAGTACTGCATGTCTTGGATATCTGTCTTATCGAACACATCTGATTTTGCACTTCAATTCACTAGTAGAGTGATTTGTGACTTGAATTGGCTTGTTAATAATCTTTCTTTTAATTTGAATTCATAGGCTGTCAGAAGTGAAGACAAGGTTGTGCAAGATGACCTTGCTGACAAAGATGCCAGGGTAATCAAGTGTTTATTGTGAATATTTGGTGGGTTGTGTCGTGTACATGTCTCTTTAACTCTGATTCTGCCTGTAGGCCTTGTATGAGGCAGGAGAGAAAAGAAAAGGCACAGACTGTGCTGTGTTCATTGACATCCTCACTACACGGAACGCTCCTCAGCTGAGGAAAAGTATGGTTGACCTTCCTGTTTTCAAAATAAGTAGAGCAGTTGTCTTCTAATCCACTTAATACATAATAATGTCATTTTTTTCTTTATATTTAGTTTTTCAGCAGTACGCCAAGTACAGTAAAGTGGATGTTGCAAAAGCCATTGACCTGGAGTTGAAGGGTGACATTGAGAACTGCTTGACTGCTGTTGGTGAGACACTCAAACCTTCATGACTGTCTATAGCTTTACATATCTCATTATAAAATGGTATGACATGAAATAATGTCACTGCAAACTTCTCTGTGAATGGCCTTAGATGAATCAAGACTTTAATTACTTTCTTAAAGTATGACAAGAATGCCATTTTATTTTTACTGTGTGCAACAATACGACAAGAATGTTATTTTAAGAGAAAGCTTTGAACAATGAAACAGAAGCTGCATGACATTTCTGAAAAAAAAAATATTGTCAAGTTTTCATAACACTGTCACTTGTCATCTTTTCAACAGTAAAATGTGCTGGAAACAAATCTGCATTCTTTGCTGATAAACTGAATCTAGCAATGAAGGCAAGTGTAACTCGACAGATAACTGATACATTTATATCACTAGAGTCTAAATTGCACCTTTTTATAAATGTGTTGGAAATACAGCAGCAATCCATCAGTGTAACTTTGTGTTTTCACAGGGCTCTGGTTACAAAGGCAAGATCTTGACCAGAATATTGGTGAGCCGCTCTGAAATAGACTTGGCCAAAATCAAGCAAGAGTATCAGAAAAAGTTTGGCAAGAGTCTCTACCAGGACATCCAGGTAAATACTGTAAATCTCAGTTAGCAAATTTAAAATATTGAATTTCTATTCAGTGCTGTCATTATTGTACTCTTCAATACATAAACACGAAATAGTGAGTGTGATACTGTGGTCCTTTCCTGTAAAGATTCAATTGTTAAAGATTGTTTGTTTTGTTTGTTTTAGGATGACACCAAAGGAGACTATGAGGCAATCCTGCTAGCCTTGTGTGGCAATTAATTGGTGCCAACAATGAATGTATACAAATGAAGACCTACCAGCTATCAATATACCCCATGTAACAACCATATTGGATTAAAAAATGTTTTTTAGAAATAAAAAAACTTGTCTTAATATATATGTTTGTGTGTAAATTATGCAACACTTCTAATGTGGTGTGTATCTATGAATTTCTATGAAAGAGCCTATTGAACAACACAAGTCTTTAACCTCCTGAGACCCGAGAGTTTTTTTTGGTGTGCATTTTATAATTGTTCTTGCTATTTGGGATAAGTAGGACCTAATAAGTATAATAACTAAAATTTGTTTTTGTACAGGAAGTAGTTTTTGCAGAAAATGATGTCCTCATGTGAAGACAGTGGGTCTATGATTTACCATATGATGTCCTCATATGAGGACAGTGAGTCTATGATTTACCATAGTACTAGCAATTATGTGAAGTGTCAGTACAAATGAAGTGATAAACACTGACAAAATCTGATTGTTATAATAGTAATGGTAATGGCCAGCAGAGAGCAGTAGAAGACCACTTATTGGCTCACTTTCATTTTAAACTTCTTGATTTTTACCAGTTTTCTGCACTAAAGCAAATCAGTTTTTCCATGTTAACTCAATAATGCATGCTCTCTCTCTCTCTCACACACACACACACACACACACACACACACACACACACACACACACACACACAGACAAATGTTGTTTTTTCAATGCTATTGTGATCCATCTAAATATTCCCAAGTTTAGCTAACCACATGGTAGAATAAATAACGTAATATAGTCCCAATGTCCTCAAACGAGTGCTTCACATTTACTGATGTCCTAGAGTGCTACTATTACTAAAATATGTCAAATTTTAATCCCCATATGATGATAGAGACAGTATTGTACATACATACATTTGTTTCATTCATATAATTTGAATAGATTTTCTTACCTGGGTCATTTTTCTTTCGGGAACTGGTGTAGAAGTGTTTTGCTGATATTCCAGCCATTTTCTTCTCACTGACATTGGTGTAATGTTGTGATATCACCATAAGATGGTGTGGGCAGTGTCCCTAAATGTGGCTAACACGTCTAAGATTTACAAATTTGACTATCATTGTGTCAAGAGGCAAAAATGTAATGTCCTCATATGAGGTCGCAGGGTCTCAGGAGGTTTACTTTTAAAGGGTGCTCCAGAAGGTTCTGCCAGTGTGTCAATCTGAGAAACCCCAATTGGTGCTTCAAGAATTGGTGCTTCTTTGTCATAAAAACAAAGTGCCTATTTACAGAGAGGAAAATGTGCCTAAAAGTTTTTAAGTAAACAGTCCCCCCTGACTTATAATAAATACATTTGCTTATTATAGACAGAATTACCATTTGATTCAAGTGAAAGCCTACATATTTATTTTAGATGCCTTTATATTTATCAAGTTTATTTATCTAAATTCTTTAAAAGTGAATTACATTTTCTTTGCAACAGGGTTTATAAACTTACCTGCAGTATAGAAAACTATTACCACGAAAGATTGAGGATTACAAAGAGATGTGAGATGTCAGAAGAAACATATTTGAAACATATCTGGAACAATGGGAGAGGTGGGAAAAAGATAAATATTGACTAAGTTGCGTATTGACTTACTTAATGGACTTGGGAGAAGTACAGTACTTCATAATGTCATCGGATAGACTAGGTGTCAGCACAAACCAAGTCTTGCTGTGATTCCTGGCCTACGCTGACTGCAGTACCGGGTGGCGCTGTTCATTTATTGGCTGTGAGACAGGGGCTCTGTCGAGGGCTATATGTTGATTGGTTGAATGGGTGCGTTACGTCACGTGCTTCCGCGGAAGTAACGAGGATTGTAAAATACAAGAGGTTATGCAGCATTGAGCACAGCGGGTTAAGGAGACATCTACCTGTAAATACAGTAAGGTATTTGCTGTACTTAAATTGTATCATTTGTTCATTGATGTATCATTTCGGTTGTTCGTACCAGTCCTAATCGGAAGTCTCCTTCAAGTAGAGCAAATGTAGACAGTGATGGACTGTTTATGACTGTGAATGAATCGTTCTTATGCTCAATGATTTAATTGCAGTGTAAGCAGTTTGCAGAACGTCTATGAAAGATATCTAATGACATTTGCACATGTTCTATCATTTATATCCAGGTGTGACATTATGTCAGTGTCGTGAATGAATGACATGTCCATGTCCATGTCAAACCCTCTACTTGTATTCGTTCCAGAGTGCAGCCATGAGCTGAGGCTCCCCAAACCCGCCTTTCTCGATGATGAACGACAAGCTGGTGTTTCTGGGTCTCCTTTACTTCATCCAGGGTATTCCATATGGCTTGCAGTCATCCCTGCTCCCAGTGTACCTGCGCGGTGCCGGTCACTCCCTCACCCGGATCAGCCTCACCAAAATCCTCTACTTCCCCTGGGTGCTCAAGGTGCTCTGGGCCCCTCTGGTGGACCGGACAGGCACCAAGCGCTACTGGTTGGTGGGCACGGTGGCTGGTCTGGCCCTCACCTGTTTGGTGAGCGCTACTATTTCACCTGATGTTCAGTACATGGTTGTAGCGGGCTCCCTGCTTGCCATGAACTTGCTGGCATCCGTGCAGGACATTGCAGCTGACGGGGTGGCCGTGCGGCTGCTCAGGGGGCAGGGGGAGCTGGGTCTGGGGAACACTGTGCAGGTGGTAGGCTATAAAGCTGGGTCTGTGTTTGCTGGAGGGGGGCTGCTGGCTGTGATTGATGTTGCAGGCTGGGGCTGGATGTTCACACTGCTGGCCTGTGTGTACGGTGGTGTTGCTCTGTTTGTGTGGGGCGCCCCTGTGTTGGACGGAGAGTCGGCGCGGGGACAGGGAGAAGGACGGAGAGGGCCGAAGGATGTGATGCAGCCCTGGAAGGTGTGGAGGAAGCTCTTGTCTGTGCCAGGAACGCCATGGACGATGTTCTACGTCCTCACTTACAAGCTAGGTAAGAGATATGTCATAATTCATCACAATTTACATCATTTACGTTTTTACACTAGTTTTCACACAAGTTGACACTAACCTATTGTTTTGTAGTTGTCTACTGAATAAATTATATTCAGACAGTTTAATTTGTAAAGGTGAAGTGTGTTGTTTCTACATCACCAGAAAAAATTGCCGTTTTCCCCAAAACATCTATAACTTTGCCCCACTATTCTGACATTCTGTTGATTTACTAGTCACTCTCCTGCTTAACATTTACAAATAATTTTATTCAAATCTATTTTGTTTTTATGTGTGTATATATACATTTTATTTTAATACAATTATTTGTAAACGTTAAATATTATTTATGTGCTGTGATAACTATACAGCTATAAGTAAAGTTCCTAAAGTTATTTAGCAGGAAAGTGACTCATTTATTTTAGAATGGTGGGACAGAGGGAAAGTTATAAATCAAAAACTACAGCAACAACAGCAACATATTACTGTGACTGATCATGAACTTAAAACTGAGCAGAATATTTATATATATATATATATATATATATATATATATATATATATATATATATATATATTAGGGCTGTCAAACGATTAATCGCGATTAATCGCATCCAAAATAAAAGTTTGTTTTTACATAATATATGTGTGTGTATGGAGTATAATTATTTTCTATATATAAATACACACACATGCATATATATTTAAGAAAAATGTGTTATTTATATATAAAATATTTATATATAATATAAATTATATATAATATAAATATATATATACACAGTATATACATGCAAATATTTCTTAAATATATACATGCATGTGTGTGTATTTATATATAGAAAATAATTATACACCGTACACACACATATATTATGTAAAAACAAACTTTTATTTTGGATGCGATTAATCGCGATTAATTGCTTGACAGCCCTAATATATATATATATATATATATATATATATATATATATATATATATACACACACAGTGGTGGCAAAAATTATTAGGACGGTAAGATTTTGTAATGTTTTAAAAGAAGTCTCTTCTGCTCACCAAGGCTTCATTTATATGATCCAAAATACAGCAAAAACAGTAATATTGTGAAATATTTTTACAATTTAAAATAACTGTTTTCTATTTGAATATATTTTAAAATGTAATTTATTCCTGTGATCAAAGCTGAATTTTCAGCATCATTACTCCAGTCTTCAGTGTCACATGGTTCAGAAATCATTCTAATACGCTGATTTGCTGTCCAAGAAACATTTATTATTATTTAATTATGTATTGTATGTTGAAAGCAGTTGTGTACAATTTCTTTTCAGGATTCTTTGATGAATAGAAAGTTCAAAAGAACAGCATTTATCTGAAATAGAAAGCTTTTGCAACATAATAAATGTCTATACTGTCACTTTTGATCAATTTAATGCATCCTTGCTGAATAAAATGATTAATTTATTTCCAAAAAAAAAACAAAAAAACTTACTGACCCCAAAATTTTGAACGGTAGTGATAATGTTACAAAAGCTTTCTGTTTTTTACATTGATAATAATAATTAATGTTTCTTGAGCATCAAATCATCATATTAGAATGATTTCTTAAGGATCATGTGACACTGAAGACTGGAGTAATGATGCTGAAAATTCAGCTTTACCAACACAGAAATAAATTGCATTTTAAAATATATTCAAATAGAAAACAGTTATTTTAAACTAAAAATATTTCACAATATTATTATTTTTGCTGTATTTTGGATCAAATGAATGAAGCCTTGGTGAGCAGAAGAGACTTCTTTTAAAACATTAAAAAAATCTTACCGTTCTATTAACTTTGGCCACCACTGTATATATATATGTATATATATAGAGCCTATATAATTTTTTTAGTTCATGGCCAGTCATGGTAATGTGTTGTTTTGCCACAAGATGGCAGCCTTGCTTACTGTCACATTATTCACTATGACTTTGAAGCTGCTAAACATCAGGAAACCATACACAGTTGGGTCATCCAGTTGTTCAGAATGTCTGCACTGAAACTGATATTGAAATATTTCATTCAACTTTGAGCTAGCATTTAACTACAAGCCTAACTTCCATGTTATGATTTGAATCAAGAATATAAGCATACATAGCAGCTAATGAATCACTTTCAATAAGCTGAATGTGGTGTTTGGCACCAGAAGGGGATTATGTCCAGATTAGTCTCTTTGTGTCTGTGGTATTTTCATTGAAAAGGTTTTTTTTTTTTTTTTTTTTTTCATTTGAGTGCAATATTTTTTGTCAAATTTGATCAATTTAAGCAGAAAACCAGGCTTTGTGCAACTTGTGTATGTATATGGGTATGTGTCTCTGGCAAAGAGAGAGAGGTGGCACTGTAATCGGATGAGCTCCAGCAGACAAAATCAGACAGGACAAGCGGCAGCCCCACTCTTAATCCGTCTTATAAGGTTTCCCCCCCTGATCATCATCACAATCATTATTAAACAGCACTTCGGATGACACCAATTACTTTAAATGCAATAACATCTTTCGTTTACAACTGTGCTAGCAAAGTACACTGCAAAAACATCATTCTCCTAATCAGTATTATGTCTCATTGTTCAGTAAAAATATGTACAAATCTTTAAAATAAGATACATTTACTTTGCATAAGATTTGTTTTAGAGAATATGCATGAATTGACATGTTTATTTTCTGTTTTCCATTGACAAATAGTTTTTTCCTTTTTAATAGAAATCTTAATATTTTTTTTAGCACAAGTCTAACAATTTTGTGCAGTTCATGTTTAAAGCAAACAACAACAACAACAACAACAAATCAATTTGCCTGTGGGATGAGAAAATCTTTACTTTTTAGTCTCTAATAACAAGTCTTATCTAATGGCGTTTTACATCTCAATGATTAATTTTAAATGTTAGTATGATTTTTTTTCTTCTAGAAAACAAGACAATTTTTGATTCAGAAAAAAGTTTTGCTCTGTTTATCTGCAAAATATAATTGATGATCTACAACACACATTGATGTTGAGTGGAGATAGAAAGTCTTAAAATCCATGCATTTAAATGGTCGTTTGCAGTTGTTTATTTAACTTCAATTGATTGTTTCTCGAAAGCTTTATATGATCATATATATTACAGTACATGGGAATTCACAAACTATAGTTCCCTGTTATTTACTTCAAGATTTTAAAAACAATTGTAGAATAATGTGATTGTCTTACTAAGTTATCAAATCAATCACACTTTACGGTGTTGTATGTCATCTAGAGCATATTGCATCACAGGTTGTTACCAAAATGTGTTCAGCCCAAGCGTTGATAAAGGGTCATGGAGGGACAGTGATGGGATGGTGGGGGCTGGGATTTTGCCAGACGTGGTGCTTCTCTGGGAAGAGTCCAGCTGGAGATGGGAGTGTACTTGTGGGGGGTTCAAATTGGACTCTGTATGGGAGTAGAAAACCACTTTTGCTCTGTGTCTCTCTGTCTTTCACTCTCTTTCTCTAACTATATATACATAACACACACACACACTCATACACGCTTATATGCATGTATATCGCCTGATGCTGCCCTCCCTCTGTCCCGCACAGCAGGGGCCAGGGGAAAGGAGGGGCTTGCAGGGGGGGTGGTGGGGTGACGCGAGCAGGAGGCAAATATTTTCTAGAGGGAACGCAGAGGACTGCAGGGGGGATGAATTAATGAACACCCACCACATGGTCAACTATGAGAGAGAGTGAAAGAGAGCGAGAGAGATGGTGGGGTGCAGGGGGCATCGGGTATGATGAAAAAGCGTGTGAGTGGAGGGTGATAGAGAAAAGAGAATTCCAAGGAAGAAGATGAGTAAAGTATGTGATGTCTTTTAGTTGACCTACCTTGTTTTCCCATTGTCTGGACCATTGTGTAACTCGGGTGTGAACATTAAAAAGCATTCTGTTTAGATATGTGAGCTTACATCACACTATGAATAGGATGCGTCTCCGTTCCCTATCCTTACCACCGTATCTTCGCTCATGATTTTTGCTATGCTTTTGTGTCATCCGAACAATTGTTATTGTGTCCCAGAACGTAAAGGGAATAACCTAGACCTTTGCGTATTCTAACCTCAGAGGTCCGTAGAGACTTGGTACGGAGCTTGTCGTTGGTTAAGGAGCATTTACAATGGAGTTGTGTGACCTGCTCAAGTACACACAGATGCAGATACACACGGCACAGTGACCTACATGAACTGGGAGGGACCCAGGTTCCTCAGGCTGTTCCCATGCTGAAGACTCTAGGGACTTTGAATCGTAGAGTTGGTTTTAGTCAGCATGTTCAGGTGGCGTTACATTGAAATGCACGCTCATGTTGCTCCAAACCCGTATGGCTTTCTATCTTCTGTGGAATACAAAAGGCGAATACTTATAATACCCTGGCCTTTCTTTTCTGTGCAATAAAAATAACTGAGATCTGGGGCTATCAAGTTTTAACATTTGAACAACACATTGGATTGAAAGATCTCTGTTGATAATCAAATGCATTTCAGTGCTTTTTTGTCGTTTCTGAGACTTGAAAGGTCCAGTCATTATTCATTTTAATTGCATGTAAATAACCAGTATGTTCTTAAAAATATCTCTTTTTCTTTCCATAGAAGAAATAAAGTTTGGACCAACATGAGGGTGAGAACAAGAAGACAATTTTCTTTTTTAGCTTGAACTATCCATTTAATTGTAATCCTTAACAGGTTTTCTTTATATATATAAATGCAGTGGCAGAAAACTTTTTAAAAGGAGCCTCAAATCTTTCATCGGGTTTCAATCAGTACCACTGTAGTATGATTTTTGTAGTTCTTTATTTGCTGTCATAATTGTTCAGTCTCATCCTGAATCTGTTGTCCAGTTTTGTCTTCATCTGTTCCCCATTATCTATCGTTGTTAACCGAAGTGAACTGATATAGCATCTCTCCCCACTCTCTCTCTAACTCCCCCATTTCTCCTCCCAGTGCCTCCCCTCTTCTGCTGTGTTTTTGTGGATGTCTAATGAAATCCCATGTGAAATGGACAATTGTTGCTTTGAGATTATTTATAGACATAAATAAGCAGCCTTGTTGTTTGTTTTCAATCCCTGCTTAAAAAATAATTAGTTTGAAGCAGCGTAGGAGAAAATAAAAAGACTGAGACAGAACGCTGAAGCGCATGTCCAGACTTCACATACGAGATGATCTACAGCATCTGAACTGTTCAATGATCATTTTTGGCATTTTGTATACATTTAGACTACCATGTTGTTGACACCGATCACTATTTGTTTCGCAGTGTACCCTTATTTTCAGCTATAATAATTGTGATATTTTTGTGGAAATGCAGATTCATATTATCTTTTCATAAATTAGGAAATTAATTTTAAAAATGTAAAAAATAGTAAAAAATGTTAAATGGTTGATAATTTTTTCCCCCTATAATACAGTGCAAGTGTAGTTTCGATTACATTTTTACTATGGTAATAGCCTCCGTAGTTCTACCTGTGTTTACTGTGCTCTTAAATAAATTATTTAATTTAATAAATAAATTAAATTTTCACAAGGGTTAGGTTATAAATGACTACTTTGACATTAATCAACACACAATATAAGCAAAGTAACATGCAGTTTCAATGTCCTGTGTGCAAGGTACAAACACACACTACCGTTCAAAAGTTTGGGGTCAGTAAGATTTTTAATGTTTTTAAAAGAAGTCTCTTCTGCTCACCAAGGCTGCATTTATTTGATAAAAAACAATAAAAAAAACGTAATATTGTGAAATATTATTCCAATTTAAAATGACTGTTTTCTATTTTAATATATTTTAAACTGTAATTTATTCCTGTGATCAAAGCTGAATTTTCAGCATCATTACTCCAGTCTTCAGTGTCACATGATCCTTCAGAAATCATTCTAATATGATGATTTGATGCTCAAGAAACATTTATGATTATTATCAATGTTGAAAACAGTTGTGTACAATTTTTTTTCAAAATTCTTTGATGAATAGAAAGTTCAAAAGAACAGCATTTATTTAAAATAGAATATTTTCTAACATTATAAATGTCTTTACTGTAACTTTTTATCAGTTTAACTCATCCTTGATGAATAAAAGTATTGATTTATTTTATTTATTTCCCCCAAAAATAAATTTAAAATTCTTACTGACCCCAAACTTTTGAACGGTGGTGTTTAATGTTACAAAAGCTTTAGATTTCAGATAAATTCTGTTCTTTTGAACTTTCTATTCATCATAGCATCATGAAATAAAAATGTAAATAACTGTTTTCAACACTGATAATAATCATAAATGTTTCTTGAGCATCAAATCATCATATTAGAATTATTTCTGAAGGATCATGTGACACTGAAGACTGGAGTAATGATGCTGAAAATTCAGCTTTGATCACAGGAATAAATTACACTTTACTGTATATTCACATAGAAAACAGCTGATTTACATAATATTTCACAATATTACTGTTTTTGTTTGTATTTTAATCAAATAAATGCAGCCTTGGTGAGCAGAAGAGACTTAAAAATCTTACTGACCCCAAACTTTTGAACGTTAGTGTACATTATGTTCATCCTACATAGAACTGCATTCTTATTCCTTGAAGGCATTGGACCTGGGTGGCGTAGCTGCCTTATGATTCTCTAAGGAAAGATGTGCTGAATGTGAAAAATGAGTTCCATTGTTCATTGTTGCCCCCACATTACAGACTTTACAACATCCTTTACAAATTTAGTTCTACTGTCAGACTCAATCCTCCACAAAGAAAGCAATGTCAAAGCGCTCACGTGCCACTGTCAGCGACCGTAGCAGAACTCAGGCAGAAGCGTCTGATTTTTGATTTGATTTTCTGTTTTTGTTTCTCACCGGTTTCATCCCGGGATCCCCGTAAGCGCAGTTTCTGTTTGACGGCGGTCTCAGAGCTGTCAGTCAGCGGGCTGTCTCGCTGTCAAACTGAAGGCAGACTCCATAAATAATGACAATGGCGTTAAATAATACACGGCGGCGGGTTACCGAGGCCTCTGTGCACCCACTATCATGCAGCGAGGCAGCCAGGCAGGACTCGGCGCAATGTAACGGCAACGTTTTCTCTGGCAGCTTTTGTTTTTGTCAGAGTTTAAGTGACAAACTCTCAGGAAAAAATGACTGGAAGGCAATCCAGGCGCTGATCCTTTGAGGAGTAAAGTGCGAAAAAACAAAACAAAACGTGGCCTCTGCTCAGGTTATCATCACTTTTTTTCCATTCTCAGACATGGCTGTGTTTTATTTTGATTAAGTTTGTGCTGTGATATGTAGTTAATATCAGGTTTTTAACACCAGTTTTTGAGAAAAGTCTGATGCAATGTCATAAGAATGCAACGCATTTTCAGTAATCCGGTCAATTTTCTTGGTCTTTTTGTTCCCTCTAACTAAAGTCCAGAGTTTTCCTAGAAAAGAGCATTTACAATCGAGCGTGTGTGTGCCCTGATGTAATCCTATATTTTGTGTCCAGGCGAACAGGGGGCTATCACCATGTTTCCTCTCTTCCTGCTGGACCACCACATGACGGCCAGAGAGCTGGGGGTGTGGAACGGCATGGTTGCCATGGCATTTTCCATCTGCGGCTCATCAATCGGGGGCTTCTTGCTCTCTCAGTACAGGTAGGGAGTGTGTTTTGTTATAAAACGATGGTGAAACTGACTCAGTTCTAGCTGCAACACCCTTTCAGCCAAGTCACGCTTTGCCATTAATGTTGCAGGAATGGTGTTTGAAGACTTTGGTGTGTGGATTTCACCTTACATCTTTTTCTAAACCCCCTCTTGCTTTATCGGTTTTTGTTGCCCACCATCTCTCTGTGAAAGAAACACGGCCCTTTTCTTTTTCTCAGTGTTTTCTCACTATATCTCTACACCCATCTCAGCCCCAGGTGCGAAAGAAGGAGAGAGAAAGAGATAGAGAGTGTGTGTGAGAGATAGAAAGAGTGATAGTAATGGAAGTAAACACAGCCTTTTGTGGGAGCTGAGAGTAAAGCAGGCTCAGGTGTGAGCTGAAAGGCCTCCAGGATGCATAAGGTTGGACTGCGTGAATGGAGATATACTTGTTGCTGATACGTCGCCCTTGTCTACTGACCTGAGACCGGTTTTTACCAGTTATGTCTTGTAATAGTTAAGATAGGATTTTGGTGGTCTAACCCGTTCCAAGAGCAGTCGAAGTCTCTTATCTTCCTGGGGCGGTAGACTGATAAGCCCACACACCTGTTAGTGTGCTCAGAGAAAGGCATGAGGAAGAGGATTTTGGAGAAAGACAAGTGCAGTGGTTCTGTGTTTATTTTGTTCCAGACTTGAGGGCAGACATCTAGTCATGTATCAGAGTTTAAAGTGAAATGATACTTTAATGTTATTATGTTATACCATTTTAATGCAGTTTTACACACCACTGGAATGCATTACATTATCTTCTGCACTTGCCTGTTGGTGTGTACTTTAGTTAAAATGATGTAATGTTGGTCTATTATTAGCCTGACAGTAACATCAACCTTAGTCTACTGTCTCTGTGAGCTGCAATTTCCTAACCATCTAAACAAGTTAGTCATTGAGGTGATGCAAATATTGGCTAGATCAGAGGCCACCAAATCCAGAACAAAAAGTTTGGGGTCAGTAAGATGTTGTTGAAAGAAGTCTCTCACCAAGGTTGCTTTTATATATAGTGTAATTTATTCCTATGATGGCAAAGCTGAATTTTCAGCAGCCATTACTTCAGTCTCCAGTGTCACATGACCCTTCAGAAATCATTTTAATATGCTGATTTGTTGCTCAAGAAACATTTATTATAATCAATGTTTAAAGCAGTTGTGCTGCTTAATATTTTTAAGGAATCACATTGGAATACAGTGGAAACTGTGATTCATTTTTCATGATTTTTGATAAATTGAGCAGCATTTATTTGAAATGGATTTTTCTATAACAATAAACATCTTTACTGTCACTTTTAAGCATTTTAAAGGTAGGGTAGGCAATGTTTTTCAAAAACTTATTTTATACTGGTTGAAACTCTCTTCACATCCTGATAGCAATCAATAACAGAAGCAATGTTTAGGATGGTCTAAACATAAACACATGTTCGTCCAATCATTGCCTTTAGTCTGAATGTAATGCTATGATGTCTTACCTGCCTGTAAACCTATGTATTTCCATACCTCTGCTCCAGTTCCATGTGAATATGCAGAGTTGTAGACAGACAGTCACTGAGTGCCACAAACAAACAGCAGCCGGCTTTTACGGTTCCTCCTGAACCAAAACAACAAGCTTATGCTGCGTTCACTCCATGTCTTAACCATAATTACAAGATGGCAACCCGTGACTTTCTACTCAGAGCTGTTCACGGATTTATGCTTTTCTATCTCAACACTTATCAACGGTGAAATGAATCTTTAGCAGTCAGGTGGTACAAGTCAGAGCTCTGTTAGTTGTTTACGTTCATTATTATTGTAAAGCTATGTGCTTTGAAACAGGTAATTTAACACTCTTGTGATGCTTTGCAGACTCTGCTGTGTGTGTTCATGTGTTTTGGAGGAGACGTGGCTTTGGAGACGCTCTGAAGGGAGGGTTTGATCTTACGCTTTCAAAGCTAGCTTGCTATTGCTAGCCTCTCCAAAATTGCCTACCCTACCTTTAATGTGTCCTTCTCAAATAAAAGTTTGTATTCCTTAAAAAAACAAATATTCTTACTGACCCTAAACGTTTGAACTGTAGTGAATATTTATTGTACAAATAGTCACTAGCCTAGTATTTAATTAACATTTCAGTAGGTCCAGTCTCTAAATTTCCTTCAAGGAAATATCCAAACAATCATAATCATGTACTGGTTAGCAAGCCAATATGTTGTATGGATATGAAATTAAATGTGCATTTAAGTATAATATTATTGCTAGAGTGATTATGGGGAATATTAATTTCAGGGGCTCGCCAGGGGCTTTGAGATGCTGTGGTCTCTAAGAAATGTAGATGGATACTGTAAAAATGAGAATGCCTTCAAAACCCCAGGGGACTCATATATAAAACTTTGTGTGGATTTCATCCTAAAAAGTGTGCGTGCGCACAAAAGTTTTCAGATTTGTAAAACCGGATGTACATGATAGACTGTAAAAAAAAGTGATGTACACCAGCCCAGAACCTGTGCAAAATTCCCTTTAGAAATCCTAATCGGCGGAAGACTGTGCGTACATGCATCTCCACCCCGCCTCCTCCCCAAAAATAACCATATAAGGAGTTTACAACTCTACTATTCATATCCTCACCTGCATATCATTTCCATATCCATATTTCCTTCCATGTAATAGCCTACTACTGCTTTCAAAGACACTTGGACAATATGAGATTGAGATATACGAGACTGTAAATGCTGTTTGTGCCTCACATTACATTGCTAAGACTCATTTAGTATCCTTGTCTTGTTAAAAATAAAAAAAATATCTGTAAAACAAAAAAATGTCCACCAAAATTGTAGGTATAAAATACTTTTCAGAAAATAATTCTTCTCATTCATTCCTCTTGGCAAAATAGACGATTTTTAATTGTTTTAAACAAATGTATGCAGTTTTGTGCATAAAATAAACATATATATATATTAGAATGTTCAGACTGAAAAAGATACTTATTTTTCAATGTAACAATTTTCTGACATCAGTGCTTCATACAGAACATTTAAAAAAAAAAAAAAAGTGTAAATCTTACCATATAAATAAATAGACATTTTCATGATGCTTGGAAGACTGCGTAAGGTGTTATCAATAGGCTACTGTCAGTCTTCACAGGAAAAGCCGCACACCTGTGTGCAGTGTGGCAGCAGTTGTACAGTACTGTGTCATCGGATCATTCGAACACCAGAAGAGTCCGTGAGCGTCTGTCGTTATACTGCCAGTGTTGCTAAGCCATCTTAGTCAAGTGCGCATCACTGATCATAATTCGTGTGGAAATATTTTGTTCTGCTATTTAGAATACAATTTAAAGCAGAATTATGTTGCGTTGCACTGGAAAATTGGTAAAAAGCAGCACATCAATTACAAATATTCACATTTAAACTTTTTAACTTGTGGATAATGATTTAATGTAATTTGAGTGCTTAACTCCATTAATGAGAGTGGCATATTTAATATGTGTAGATCAAATGGAAAAAAACAGATTAAAATCATTTAGTTTACTTCATTATTTCACTCACACCAGTTAACAAGTGTGGTCTGGAGTGTGCGGACGGTTTGACATATTTACGGCAAATTGATTTTTTTTACAAGTCCCGATATGTGCGTGGAAAATTGAGTATGCATATTTCAATGGCCATTTTGTGCAATGTTTATACATGAGGACATGTGTGCAGTTAAATATCTACTGTACTCTATCTCAAATTTTCTTACCTTTCCATCTCTCCCTTTCTCTCTAACCTCTATTATTCTCGGCCCCTTCGTCTTTTTCCTGCTTTACCTTTCTCCCTCCCTTTCTCTCTCTCCGTCTCTATGCTAAAGGCAGTGTTGGTGAATGAGGAGGGATGTAAAGTTTCACACGCAGAGGGCTTGTTCATTCGACACAGTCGTGCATTCAGGCCTTGCTTCCCACAGATTGGGTTTCTGTCGTTGTCTGTTCAGGGCCACTAAAAGCTAATTTGGACACTTATCCCGGCCCCATCTGAAATGCTTGAGTGGCCAAAAACTGACCCCCATACACTGATCGCCATCAGCAATCTGAGAGTACGAATCTTATCGGGCCTAACTGCTCGTGTGATACACCTGTTTTAGACTTGCTTTCGATCTCTTGCATCCTTCTCTCTCTCTCTCTAAGTTGCTTGTTTTCCTCTTTAAGACTCTGTCTGTCTTTCTTACAGCTCTCTTTTTCTCTCTCTCCTCTCATCTGAGTGAAATATGAAAGAGTGTTATTGAGTGGATGCAGGGAGGGTGTTTGCATGAGAATGATGGCAGATTGGCTTTCTGTCTGACCGGCTGCTGTTGTTGACTGGGTTCATCTAGATCTAAAAGGCTGGTTTAAGATGACAGACGATTCCTTACTCTTCTCTTAAAGTTCAGTTGACCTTCACCCGCATCCCCTTCTCTCTTTCTCGACTTGCTTTCTCTGTCAGAGGCCTTGGATTTTATTCACATGGAAAGGATATTTATTTGATGATGCAATTTTATACTTTTTTTTTTTTTTTACAACCTTAGGGACAAGTCAAAGTAATTTTCAGGCAACAGATGCTGTCACCAGAGCTTAACTCAAGCCTGGTTATTAATCTTTCTGCCTGACTGCTTGAAGCATTAATACATTTGTTCATTTTAGAGAACATGATGTAAAATTATGTTAACTGTACTGATAATTGGAAATATTAACAACTGATGTGACTCCAGACCCTGTGTGTGATTGACAGGGCCCCACGGGTGTTCTGAATGAAACTGGGAGAAATTGAGGTGTGTGATGGTCACTAATTAGCCGGGGGGTTAATCAGCCCGTGTCTGTGGATCTTGTCGGGTTATTGATTATGTCGTGACGGAAGTTCACCCAGTGGGATTCTTAACTGCTAATAGAGAATCAATTAGAGTGTGTAAGCAAACACACTGCATGTAAGCATGTGTACAGGAGTGCTTCTCTGTCTCAGTGGGGCAGTCCTGTGTGGTTGACCCTCATTAATGCCCAACAATGATTGATCTGTAAAATATTAGCCTATAGTTTGTTTGGTATATATTTTTTATATATGTCTTTTTTAATGTTAAATTAAATTGCACTACTGTTCAAAGGTTTAGGGTTGGTAAGATTTGCCCAACAAGGCTGCATTTATTTGATTAAAAAAACATATTGTGAAATATTACTATTTTAAAATGTAATTTATCCCTGTGAATTTTCAGCAGCCATTAGTCTTCCTTGTCACATAATCCTTCACAAATCATTCTAATATGCTGATTTGCAGCTCAAGAAACACTTTAGTGTTGAAAACATTGTTTTGCGTAATATTTTTGTGGAACCTCTACCTGTGATGTCTAAATGTCTTTACTATCACTTCTGTCCTGTAAAGTGTCCTGTGACTCATGAAAGTACATGAAAGTAACTTTAATATATATTATACTATTCATATTTGTATTTGTGTAGTATGAGATGATGTGAACTGAACTTTCTCTCTTTTCTGTCCTCAGTATTGGCCTGCTGATGAGACGTGTGTTTATGATGCGGACTATCGGCATGATCTTTCAGAGCTCACTTCTCGTGGTGCTGGAGCCCTCGCCCTTGATGAAAGGTGAGAAATTCGTATACATGAACATTCTATAGGACCAGCATAATTTTATTTTTATTTTTTGCATTTCTATTTATTTTACTTTATCTCTTTGAATAGTCAAGGCCAGAAAGGCCTAAATGAAAGGCCAGGGAAAAACTCAGTACACTGTAAGTTTTTCAATGCATTCAAAACAGGTTTATGACTGCCATGTACAGTTTGTTCTTAAGAGTCAAATAGCTCACGTGTAATTATGTATATATAGAAGTGAAATTGACCTGTTCTCCGCTGAGCTTTCTACTGTTCCCCTGCATTTAAGAATCCATAGGGCCGTCTCCGGTTTCCCGCGTTTTCCACTGACAGGCTACAGTGTCCATTTCAGCACCTTTCACAGAGTAAACAGGTGTTCAGGCAGAGTGTGTCTGAATAAAACTCTCAACACTGCATTAAACAACAGCATCTGATAAAAAGGGAGAGTGTTAATATGGATGTCATACAGACCATCATAGAGTTCATCTTGCTGTATGGTGAGATCAGAATAGAAAATTACAAAAAATCTAAAGTTGACGTGTGCGATTAAAAATATGTTATTTAACATTGCTTCATTAAGTTAATTAATTTAATTTATCTATAAATCAAATCCAGATGGGTAGGATAATAAAGATATTTACACTCTTTATATGGCAGAAATAATTCATTATCAAAGCTTAACATGTGCAAACATTAATACGATCATCACATGATAAAGGCAAAATCTTATTTGCGACCTCTGGAGAATCAAAAAGGAAAAATATAGATTTTTTCTAATTAATATAATATATTTAAAATATATAAATATATTTAATTTAAATAATTGGCAATTGTTGAGTCTGTTAACAGACTTGGTTTTATTTCATCAGGTGCTCAAGGCTGTTTACTTGTTGCCTTAGGTATCTGTTTTAATATATAATCCATAGTACCAGAGGCTGATATCTTACCGAAGACAAACTTTCAGTTTTGATCCAAACTTATATCAGTGTGCTTTCTTTTCTGAGGAATTATCTTGAACTTTTATTCCATAAATCTTCTGTAAGACTCCTGTAGATCTGTTCTGATAACCATCTTCATAGTCCTAGTGCTTGGATTCAGCATAATTCAAGCAAAATTTTATGCATGAACTGTGTAGAAGTGATCATACAGAAGTTATGTCAAACATACTCTCTCCCGGTTCAACTTGCTTAAGTGGATTTGCGTTTCTGTTTCTGTCTGTGGAAGCTAACGCTATTTTACCTTGAGTATTCTCACGGCTCACTTTGATAAATGAATAAACCCATATTCATACCCTCTGCCTGTTTCTCTTATTTTTCCTTGCGCTGTCTCTTTCTCTCACAGGTGCTTTGAATGTTTATTTAATGAAAATGAAAAAAGGAAATTCTTGCGTTTTAGCTGTTTCACTCTGTATTTTTTGCCACTGTATTACTTCTTCCCCAGGATGTCGTTGCTTTTCAGTCAAGATGTTTTTGTCAGCGAGCTTCTGTTTGACAACTCCCTCATCTCTCTGTCTTTCTTATTCTCTCTCTGTCTCTCTTTTTGCCACTCTCCCAAACGAAATGGAACAAAGCAACTCTGCACCCCATCTAACCCCCCTCAAAAAAAAAAAAAGAGGAAAAAAGAATGATAAAGTTCTGCAGAAAATATTTTTCAATATTGTATGAGACTGGATGCCTCAGAAGAGCTGATTTTCCTTCCTGTGGTTCCTGGATAAGTAATGGAGAAGTCTTGTTAGGCAGAACTAAACATTTCCAGTGAATAATTCAGATTGAGCTGGATGTGAAAGCTTCATGATTTTTTTTTTTTTTAAATGGGCTCTGGTAATGATTGATTTGAGATTCATAATTTTTAGAGGCTTTAATGGTAGACGGTCTGTCTCATGCTCTGGGTGGACGTTACTCAGGTGAATTTAATAATCAGCTTCAAAATGGCCAAAAAGACCGATTTCTAAGCGTCAATTGTGGCAACATATAAAGTCAGATTTGACTGTGTCTTAAGTTAAACTGCTAGTAGTTTGACATGGTTCTGTCTGCATAAATTATAGTCTGGGAGAGCTCAGTGTTATAATAACAAGCTTGTACAGTACTGTTCCTGCTAACACAGGTTTGACAGTGTTGAGTCTGAGTTGAGCTGAAACTGGATGGAAGTGTGCTGGAAATATTCAAAAAGTACTCATACGTACACTGAAATCATGTCACCAAGTTTTAACCGACAAACAACAAATAATATTAGCACTATGCACTTTTTGTCTGCATAAAAATAACATGAACTGGTGAACTTTCAACATAAATCTGAATATCAAAAAGAAATAAACACTACAAAACAACAGTAAAGTCCCCCATGGATGACTGCTGCATATAAACATCATAAAAACATAAAGTCCAGGCCTGGGGTCCTCTCTCGTCTTGCACTGTTGTCACTCCTCTTTTTATCCTTCCGGAGCTCCTCCGTGTGACTCGAGACCGGTGTGGAGCTCCGCCCCCACGGCTCTCGGTCACGCCCTGCTTGCCACAGACAGATTTTAAATTAACGAAAAATATTACTTTGGTGACTTACAACAAAACATGATAT
Source organism: Squalius cephalus (assembly GCF_949319135.1). Classification (NCBI taxonomy): domain Eukaryota; kingdom Metazoa; phylum Chordata; class Actinopteri; order Cypriniformes; family Leuciscidae; genus Squalius; species Squalius cephalus. Next base: position 36,146,851 of record NC_137126.1, read on the forward strand.
CTATCTACTAATATGGGCCAAAGACTATAGATATAGAAAGACAAATAACTTCTATTAGATATGAAAAAGTTTTATTAAAGTTTTTTTTTATTGTATTCTGTTTAATGTGTTTATATTTTATTCGCTGCATATGTTCTTTTTATGCTTTCTTTTTACATGCTCAATGTTTTATTGTACAGCAAAGAGCCAATCGCTAATTGATAAAGTCATTGTGTCACTGCAGCTGCCGTTAGAAGTTCCGGTTCCCATAGAATCCTGAGACTCGCACTTAGGACTGTATATGCGCATTGGCTCATCTAACCTGAAAAATAAGCTTTTTTAATGCTATTTGAGCATAAGAAACAACATTTATGGGACAATTCATGTCAGATTGTGTTGCTGATTTTGAAATATGTTTCTATGTTTATATACTATGCAGAGGGTCTGTTCTTTCTTTTGATATATTGCATATTCAGATATTTATACAATTCTGGGGGCCATAACATTTTTGTGAAAATGACCAAAAAACGCTTTTACTGGCTGGCAATTTTGTTTTATTTTTAATGAAAAATTTTGTAAAAAATTAAAAACTTGTGGGGATAGAGTCTTTTCCTTTGTATTTTTGTCCGATTTTCAAATACGTTTTCTCTTCAAATAAAAGTAGTATTTTTGTTATTATTCCCCTTGTTGTTGGTTGGCTTTGTTCATGGCTTATAGCGCTTTAACAAAGACTTTTTTGAAATCCCTATGGGAGAGATGAATGGAAAAAATACTTCCGGAACCAGCGCTGCTGAAAAACTGTCAATCTAAATTTTTCTGAAGACAGTAGGTTCCATCTTATACATTCATAGAATTCATTCATTCATACACTCTTTCATATAATTTCTCTCAGCACCGTTCCTTCTGTCATGTTTTCACACAAAACAAAACCCAAGCTGTGCCTGCGTGAGACTTGCTAACTTTGCTTAATGCTGAACAGTATTTACCGCGAGTTTTTCAATCACCATAGTCAGGTAAATTAAATATGAAAGGTAATACTAAACGTCTGGAATTTTTAACATGGCTTATCGTCAAACCAGTAAACGCTTCATCCCTAAGTCTGAGTAAGGCCAAGCACAAACTACGAGACAGAAACTCATCACCCTGCACACATTTCTTCCCACAGGCCATCTCTCTCAATTAACACTGCCAGATATTCAGTGCAATATTTCAGAGGCATTATGAGTTTTTATATGCAATATCTAAATTCAGAGTCACAAATTCAAACTTGAGGTGTGTCTGCGATCTGAGGCTTTTTGGCGCAGGCTTAAAACAAGGGCAGAATTTTAAATGTTGAATTAATGCGTATTGTGTCCGCTCTTCCTCAGGTATGGCAGTGCTGAGTCTCAGTTTGCAGCATTTCATAGCGGGTCTTATCACCACTCTCACTTTCACCACGATGATGAACTGCACACAGAGAGCCGAGGAGAGCATACAGGTATCACACACCACTCTCTTCAACTGACCACTCTTTCTCCCTGACAGGTCAGAACAGGCTGCTTAACAGCATCACACGTGTTCACCTGAGGTCAACAGCAGGACAAGTCTGTTGTGTTTTCTCTACAGTTTCAGCAGCCAAGCTCCAAAGACAACAAAACCTGCATCTTACAGTTTTTGATAGTTGTTGACAGGTAGGGTCTCACAACAGGCCGTGAGCTGCAGAAAGCCTGAGAGTGTTTCCTGTCTGCCACATACGTGAGCACATCACAGCAGTCAAAATCTCATTCATCTGTCAGTCAATATCTCCACTCAGAGAACTGAGCAGTTTTAACACTCTCTTTAGCTCTGCACGTCAACTCATTTCAACTCATCAATCACCTACAAAGCATGCTCATCAGAAAGTATTTTCAAATTCATAGATTTGACATTTTGATTTCTTTCTTTTTCTTTTTTTAATGTGTAGCCCAGTGGTTAGTTTGCATGCTCTGACACATTGTACATTAGTGCTCTTGTGAACGATGCAAGATTGATTTGTGTTATTTCCAGACTCCGTTCCACAAACGGTTTCAAAACTTTCTTCCTAGCAAAAGTCTGCAAAGGTGCAATTTGTATATACACAACCGTTGAAAAAAAATTCGATTTCAGATTTTATGGAGTCAAAAACTCTAATGCTCACTAAGGCTGCATTTATATTTGACAGAAAGCACAGTAAATCATTTTAATATAATTTATTCCTGTGATGAATTTTCAGCATCATTACGGGCATATGGGCATAAGATGAATAAACAGCAGATAGTTTGTGAAACAAACCTAATGCACATTGTATTTCTCTTCAGATACTGCTTCTGTGCAGTGTACTGTTCTGTGCCACTTTTATAGTGTAAAGACAGCTTACTTGTCTATCAAAAACAGTCCATCTATATCACCTCTGTTCTTCACAACACTCCACTCCCTATAATGTCCCACTAATCTTGTGTTGTCTAATTTCTCTCTTTGTTAGTTCAGTTGTTCATTCTCTCTATTTGTTTATTTATGTGTCCCCTAGATGATAAACGGTAGTTCTCACTGTTCATATATCTCTCCCCTCCCATGTTCTCTCGTTTCGTCCCATCGTTCATCTTTGACATGACAGTATTGTCCTGTTTAAATGGGCCTGCGCTGCTTGCATGTGATCTTTCACTGCTCTCTTAGCTATTTGTCACTTCACCAGCTCAATACCTGCTGAATTAATGGTACTAACGAAACTCATTACACAATAAGAGAAAGCGCTAGTATGTTTTTCCTCAGCCTCTAAGCAATTAAAAACTTCAGATTCACATTTAGAAGAAAATAACCAGGAGGGTGATTGTAAACTGTAGGTTAATTCGAAATGTCCTTATAACATACTGTACATACTGTAGCGAGAGCAGCTTGTGTGTGTTTGTTTTAAGGTGGTTTTAGATGACCGAAAACCGATACTGTGAATGTTTGTGAAAAGGCCCTAGAGGGAGAAACTGAACACCTTAAACAAGTTTGTAGGAATAAAGGTACTTCACTTAACTTTGGTGGCGAGGCCATGTGAAGGAATGGACTTGGCTTTGCTTTCCCATTCTGCGTGTTAAGTCGAAGGACTAGAGTATGGAGACAGTCTCTAACGTCCAGACAAGAGAGGGATTCAGACTGCTCTTTGATCCTCCTGTTGGAATTGTTTTGATGTGAGGCAAAGTTAAAAATTGATAAATAAGAATCATGTTAAAAAGTCATCTGTTATTTTGAAGAGTATCAAACCACGTCAAAAAGGAAAGCAAACATTTCTGTTGTGCGTGTAATCTGGAGTGTTACACCGGAGTTCGAATCCTGCTCAGTTTTTTTTTTACTTTGCCTCCTCTCCTCGTTGTTTCCCGTACTATCTCTAACTGTCCTGTCCTATGAAGACATAAAGGGTCATAACATTTAAATTAACATAGCACAGTGTATATTAGTTATCGTACGATATTGGAGATATTTTTTATTTGTTGTGATATTGTATATTTCATTGTGCATGTTCAATTGTGCCTGCTCATTTCCCCTATTTTTACATTTAGATTACCTTTGCCATCATCTAACATCTACTTAAAGTTTGCCTTTACATTTTTTAATAATCTTAAATTAAATATCCATTTTCATACTGTACATTATAGTGTTATTTTAATATTATTTTATGCTATAAATACTTATATTTATTAATATTTTGAATTGGATTTTATTTTAATATTTTCAGCTTTTAAATTAAAAATTTAAAATGTAATTTTTACCATTAAAAAAAATCTATTTATCTTTGATTTACTTTTATTTCAGTTTTAATTTGAGTAATTTAAGTACTTCAACTTATTTTATTTCAGTTAGTTTCTAAGGCAACATTTAATTTTTTTTTTGCTACAGTTTGTCATCAAACATTTATATTTATTTCAGTCAATGAAAACTTTTTTCATAGTTTTAGTTGACAACGACAAAACTGAAAAATGATATGCCTAGCATTACATGTTGTAGTGTTTAAATTCACTTGTATTATTTAACATGACAGATTTTTAGTTTGTGTTTTCTTTTTTAATTATTTAGGCAATATACAGGTGCTGGTCATAAAATTAGAATATCATCAAAAAGTTGATTTATTTCAGTAATTCCATTAAAAAAGTGAAACTTGTATATTATATAGACTCATTACATGCAAAGTGAGATATCTCAAGCCTTTATTTGTTATAATTTTGATGATTATGCCTTACAGCTTATGAAAACCACAAAATCAAAATCTCAGAAAATTAGAATATTACATGAAATCACACAGTAATTACACAGTAATCCCATGGTCATTGAACCAGGTTTTGGTTCTTTTGGCAGTGTGGGCAGGTGCAAATCCTGCTGGAAAATGAAGGAAGCATGAAGTGCTCTGGAAATGTCCTGGTAGACGGCTGCGTTGACTCTGGATTTAATAAAGCACAGTGGACCAAAGTCCTCTTTTCTGATGAGAGCAAATTTTGCATCTCATTTGGAAACCAAGGTCCCAGAGTCTGGAGGAAGAATGGAGAGGCACACAATCCAAGAAGCTTGAAGTCCAGTGTGAAGTTTCCACAGTCTGTGTTGGTTTGGGGAGCCATGTCATCGGCTGGTGTTGGTCCACTGTGCTGTCCACTCAACGCAGCCGTCTACCAGGACATTTCCAGAGCACTTCATGCTTCCTTCAGCAGACAAGCTTTATGGAGATGCTTCCTTCATTTTCCAGCAGGATTTGCACCTGCCCACACTGCCAAAATAACCAAAACCTGGTTCAGTGACCATGGGATTACTGTGTAATTACTGTGTGATTTCATGAAATATTCTAATTTTCTGAGATTTTGATTTTGTGGTTTTCATAAGCTGTAAGCCATAATCATCAAAATGATAACAAATAAAGGCTTGAGATATCTCACTTTGCATGTAATGAGTCTATATAATATACAAGTTTAACTTTTTTAACGGAATTACTGAAATAAATCAACTTTTTGATGATATTCTAATTTTATGACCAGCACCTGTAGTGTAGAATTGTAATATAAGTCATTTGTTGGTTTTCGGCCATAACATGGAAACATTTTTTATTGGTCAATTTTTTTAAATCAGTGCATCCTTAATGTAAAGATCTCTTTTGTAATTAAGTGCTGGACATGGATCTGAAAACATTTTTTTTTAAAAGTAGAGATCAGTGAATAAATAACAGTTGTACACATGTGTAACATCTGAGTCTAGCTTAACAGCAAAGCACATTCCCCTTTCTTTATAATTTACTGTCCCTTTTTCACTATTCTTGAGTCAAAAGTGAATGCTAAAACTCTTTCTATATTTGCCTCTCTCTGTCTGTCAATCTTTAGGCCACCCACTACAGTTTTCTGGCCACTCTGGAGGTCCTAGGGAAACTGAGTTTTAGTGCCCTGGCTGGAGGTATGGTGGACACTGTGGGGTTTCCCATAGCCTTCATCCTCTTCCTCTTCCTCACCTCCAGCAGTGCACTGCACGTGTGGAGAGCCACAGAGACTGGTGTCCTGAAGGAGCAGCTTAAAGGCCAGCCACTGTGACCAGTGTGAGCCTAAAAGAGGGCTGAGTGAGTTAATGTCTGGGTGAAAGAGAGCGAGATTGAATCTTATGCTTAGAATAAGATACTGGTGACCAAATAGACAGACAAGCAAATATGTTGTTTTTATTTGTATTTATTTATGACACAACCAGCATTGTCCGAGACAAAAGCCACATGCGCACTCTCAGTACCTCTGAAAAACACTGCAAATGTTTAACAGCCACATATAGTCAACTATTTAAAGGTACTTGCTTTTATGAAACAAGTCATCCTGAATGGCAAGCAGACTGAGCTATGGCAACACTGTGAGCATGCCATGTAGTCTGTCTGAAGGACTACAGTTGTTCATTAAAAAAGACAAATGGTTTATCCATTGTTTGCTATAATGGACAATGCTAAATGTGTAATTCAACAGAATTGTACTAGTTATAAAAGGTTTAAAGCTTGTTTAAGGGTCTAGTATAGTTTGGTTTAGTTATACACACCCTAGTCATTAACACATTTTCTTATATGCAGCATGTATTCATCTTAGAAATGCCTTTAGTTTTTAATCGCAGACACAGTTCAGCTTAATGACCAATCAGCAGCATGCTGGATTTTAAGAATCGCTTGACTTTAGAGTCATGCAAATTTGGAAGCAGTATGAACATTGAATTATGGTTCTATGATTAGTGGAGTGCTTTTTTGTATTCTCAATGCAATACTTTTATTAAAGGGGTCATATCACGGGAAAATAAAAGTTCAATGTACTATGAAAAAGCACTGTACCTTTTGACAATATTATACATTTACTCTTATTTGTAGTTCAGCAACTACAAAAAATATGACCTAACTCCACAAGAATTAGTGATGAGAGTTAAATAAGTTAAAAACCTTGTGCTGCTCCCGGTTGGGTATAGCACCTGAATATCTGCTTATCCTTCCTAGGATTGTTAGGAAATGTTAGGAAAGAATGGCCCAGCAGAACACGTGACCCAACTATTTCTCATTTCACTTACCTAGACTGTGTTTACATATGCAAGGCACAACACCAAAAATTGCTGTTTCATTCAGCGAGTCAGAAGAAAGAGGGTGGAGAGCAGTCATGATAATACTAAATTAGGACTGTTTTGATATCTAAAACTTGACTAACATTGTAAGTGGACCTCAGGGAAAAAATATTCTAGAAAGTATGATATGACCCCTTTAATGTCTGTTAAATACTGTACATTGAAACAGTCAACTCATCAAGCTCATTTTTTTGAGCCAATACTATTTTGTTTAAAATAATTAATTTTTTGTATTGTGAGTTGTCTGCATTTCCTATGCAATAACACAGATTCATGATTTTTCAATATAACTGCTTCTCATCATACCTGAAAAAGAATTATTTAATTTTTTTATTTTTTTTTTGAGGTTCTTGAGTCAGTGAAATTTAGACTATCATCATGAATCGATATACAAACCTTAATCCTGAAGTTCTTGTAAAGGACTGTGGGTAATTCTCTGAGTCACTATCTTCCTGAGCCATGTTTTATTTTTGAATATGTTTGAATTGCCTTGCTTTTTTATATAGTTTATTGCAGAGCCAAAACATGTGGAGATATTGTTGAGACTAGATGGGTATACGTGTGGATTTTGCCATAACTAATGTGTTTAAGATACCTTGAATCTATAACATATTATAATTGTTTATACAAATTTTGGAGGGCAATTTTAATTGCAAAAAAAAAAAAAAAATGAAAATGCAACTATACATGTATAAAGCACATTAGGTCCGTGTACGTTCAATGCGTTCATTCGTTTTTCGATTTAATATTGAAATTAGGAATTTTTTTTTTCTTCTTCTTTTTTTCTTTTTTTCACAACAACCAAAAATTAAAAAAATACGAGAATTCAGCTTGATTTTATATTTTTAGACCACATGTAGGGCATGAAACGCCACTTTCTTCTGATTGGTCAACCAAAGATCAACCCATTCTTCCACAGTTCCGTGCAGAATAGAAGTCCTCCGCTTCTGGATGGATTCTTTAAAATCTTTATTACAAATAATCTCTCTCTCATCCAACAACCGGACTAAGGAATGCTTTGACATAAATTGGCCTAGTTTGTAGTAGGGTTTTCTTCTCTATAGACATGGGTTCGACAACCTACGTGCCAGAGAAATATTATCTGATTATTTCAGAAATATTAATGTTGGTTGTCTCTCATCTGCACCCACATTACCCATCAGCCTACTTCTTCAGCACAACACTGGATTTATTTAGTTGTCCAACTATAAAAATCTGTGTGGCAAAGCTGTGTGACCCACCGGACAGCACGTATCGGATAATTTATGTTGTAGCGAAGCGCACAAAAATGAGCCGTTTTCTACTTTCAATATTAAATCTAAAAATGATTGAACGCCGCGTACACGGACCCATTTACAGTAAATGTTTTCCATGCTTGTATAGTGTAGTATAGACTTGTGTCATTTTGCTCTTGGTTTCATGTTAACAATGCTTCTGATTTTTTGTTTTTTGTTTTTTTAGAAATAGAAACAGACAGCCACAACTGAATAAAACATTTTTAAAATGGTTCAAAGCTCATCCTTTTATTAGATAACTGAAAAAGGTATGGCCAATTGATGGTTATCATTAAATACTCTGATTAACAAAGGCCTTACCAAACAAAAAAAAACATATTTTGGGGACATTAGCCCTGACTATACATGTAGGAGACTAAAAAATAAAAGCTATTACTGATCCCAGTGTGTGCCTGTGCTTTTGTGAGCTTATCAGACAAGAATTAAAAGCCATTAGTCTGTGTTATCAAGAGATCCTGGGCCATAAGACTTAAATTTAGTCTTTAGAAAATCCAATATTGTGTTGTGTACATTTGTGTTTTATACACTGCTCTAAAGATCTAAAGCAGAGTGAAATTCTTACAACTCAAGTATTTTCCCAGATGGAGCCTGGCGATGTTTCCCCATGAGATGACGCAATAGAACCGTATGTTGTTGATGAGACTGAACCATATCCCCAGCTTTTACCATGACACTGTATACTCTCCCTCACCATGACAGAGAGGTGATTCTTCCCGATCTGTCAAAGGGATTAGGAGTCCTTATGTAATTCATGAATAGACCTGCACTTCACCTTTTCACTGTGACATTATTTCCTGGGTGGTTTAGATAGAGAAAAAGGACAGGGAAGAAAGGAAGGGAGAGTCTTCTTCACACTTCACCTTCGGAAAATAACAAGAGACCAAGAACTGGTCAAATGGAGAGTGTGTATGTTTACATGCACCTTTATAATTGAGCTACAGCAGGTTTTTTCATAGTCTTCAAAAGTATATTCAGAAATATAGATTAACTATGCATTACACTCTAAAAAGTGATCAGTTGACTTGAAAAAAAAGTGAGGAAACCCGTTGCCTTTAAATAAACTTCATGCGTAATTGTTATGTGGTTATAAAAGTTATGTGGAATTGTCAAGTTCACATAACTTATTTTTTTCAATTACGCATGATGTTTCTTTCTTAATAATTATAAGGCAACGGGTTACCTCACTTTTTTTAAGTTAAGTTAACTGATCACTTTTTACAGTGTATTTATTTTACAGTATGTATTGTATAGTTTCTTCAGCTCTTAGCCAGAAACAGAAACTGGTGCTTGCTTTAAGTACATTACGGTGGAAAATGTTAAATCTGGGTCCACATGTTTTAGCGAAAATGGAATGTACTGTATGTCACTCACATGTCACGTCATTAAATTGGCTGTGCTTTCAGCTATGAAAAAGTGTAGCTGTTTAACATGTTTTCAAAATGTATTCAGTAAATCAATTGACCCAGTTTCAATCAATTTACACAGTCTGTGATTATGCGTTTTTTACAGTGATTTTTTATTTTCATGTAAAAAGAATTTATGTACATTGACATTTATTAGTTAATTCAACAATATACTTTGCGTTTTATCACCTAATATAGTGAATCACTCTTTTGTAAAATCATAGAAACACTAATATGTTTTTTTTTTTTTTTTTTGGGCTATTGGATCAACTGGGAATGCAAAAATTATCTTTGTTGTAGTTTCCTTTAACCAGAAGTTTATCCATCTATGACAACTTCCGCATCTGAGAGCCCCAGATAAGTGAAAAGGGTCCATTCTGCTGATTTTTCCTTCAAAACCAACACAGGAAATACTTGTGAAAATAAGTGTTAAATATGTAAAATGTAGTCTGTCGAATCCATCTCTGCCTGTTATATTTTTGTGGTAGAATTTCTGTTGGTACAAAAATAAAAAGTATTGATTATTTTAATGAACACTGCCTACATTTTCTTAAATTGTTAGCCTCATAGATTGTTCTGTTTTCTCCTTAGACTTTGGTCAAATAGCCAGTTAACCTCCAATTAGCTTTGGGTATGAAATGTGGTCTGGATTCCCATTTACAAACAGCTGAATGTGACCACCAACTGTTTTTAAGGTAGCAAAGCTGTTGTAAATTGACTTGTCTTACCTAATAGCAACAAACAATAGGTATGACATGAAACAGACCTCAAGTTGTTTCTTGTGCTTTTCCCAGGCATTGAGTTTCCATTTTCTGGGAGCAGAAAGAAGCATTAGAGCCTCAGGTCTTTGGGAAATAAGCTGAGAAGAGAAGAAAGGACACAGTGTAGAGTGAGAAGTAAAGGGACAGTTTGTCTCGTGGTGTCGATTGGAGACAGACCCCCGACTGGGTCCGAGAAATTGGGAGGAGTTGTCCAGCTGAGTGAGTGAGTCCAGAGACTGTACAGTCACCAAAGCCATTCTGCTGCTTTCAGTTTCAGCCTGTCTGCATGTCTCATCCAAACCTTGCACAATATTTTTAACTTGAAACTTGACCGTTCCGAATCCTTAAATGTGCACCATGTAAGCAGTAAAATTGGAGTATCTTTGAGATACTATTATAGTTTTAATTCATTTTTTTTTTATTCAAAATATTGTTATTTTTATATTTTTTTAATTTAAATGTTTAGCTAGTTTTAGTAATTTAGTCTATAAAGTTAAATATATATATATATATATATATATATATATATATATATATATATATATATATATATGTGTGTGTGTGTGTGTGTGTATAGTTTTATACATTTTATTTCATTTTTAGTTATTTTAGTTCATCAAGTTAAACTAAATAAACGAGTCTCCTTGGCAAATAGCTGCAAAAAAATAAATAATAAGTTTAAGGTTTTAAGATGAATCTCTTGTTGTATTCCTCATTTGTAAGTCGCTTTGGATAAAAGCATTGATTTGGATTAATTTTATTAAATGTAAGGTGTTTTATATATTTGATTTTATTTCAGTTAATGTTTATTTTCAAGTAACAAAAATAATTTGTATGGTTTTAGTTAACTATAATAACCCTGGTTGTGACTTAAAACCTCTTATCAGTAGTTTAATATTTATTTTTGGCCATAATAGAATAACAAGTTATGCCCATCATTAAGGGATGCACTCTTTTGTGTCAAAGGGATAGTTCATCCAAAAAGGAAAAAGCTTTGATAATGTATTCATATTACCTCATTGTTTCAAACCTGTATGACTTTTGTTTCTGTGGAACATAGAGGTTTTTCTTTTTCTTATGTCTTTTAAAGGTTTTCTAGGGTTTTTGTCCATTTAATAAAAGTCAGTGGAGTCCAATGTTATTTGAACCCCATTGACTTTTAAAATATCTTCTTTTTTCCACAGAAGAAATAAATTCGTAAAGATTTGGAATGCCATGAGGGTGAGTAAATGAAAAATTTTGGGCTGAACTATCCCTTTAACAGTTAACTCTAACTAACCCTATACCATAAATTATAAATTGACTAACCCTCTCCTCTGATGATGTTCTTAGTCCCTGTATTAAAAACCAGCCGGCTAGCTTCCTCCTCATGCGCGTGATTAAGTTTCCTTCGTGAGACGGGCTGATATTGCAACATGTTTTAATATCGACTAACAAAAGTGTTTTGTGGAGCCCCCGAAGGGAAGAGGTGTTGGCTTTTTCAGCGCAGCTTTTTGTGGGCAGGCCGGCAGAATGCGCTGGTGGCTCTTTGTCTTCCAGGGAAACCCTAGCCGGGAGGTGCGGGCTGAGCGCGGAGTGGCGGCATCGGATAACCATGCATTTCCTCTCTTGCTATTTACCGGCCTTTTGTTTGTTTTCCGAATGCGAAATATATACATGTCGCCAGATCAGATCTGCTTTCCACACGTTGCCCCTCTCTTTGTTTCGTTTTTTATTCATCATCCTCCTCCTCTTCTCCTCCTCTTTCTCCTCTGCCTTTCCAAACTCTTCATGCACTGTCAAAAGTCTGTGCGCCTGTTCTTGAATATTTCTGACTGAATTTGATAACCCTCTCAGAACTGTTCAGATATCATTTACATAATGCAGTCTATTATTTAGGAGGTATAACACTTTCAGTTGTGTGCCAACATTGTAGAAAAGGTGGTGGTGTTCGTTTGTGATGAAGGGAGATTGGGTAAGCTTTAGGTGACCTAAAGGTCATGTTGCCGCTCTTCAGCACACGGGACAGTCAATATGTTGAACATAATCAGGTTTGAGATCAATATTTTGGTTCCCAAATATTTCCTCACCGCTAATTTAACTATACAGCATAGTAGGGTTCGAAAGTCTGAGAACATATTGAAAGTCTGTGCTGGTTAATTGCGGTCATTTTACAAGAAAAAGCTTCAGTGACTTAGATTGGCCAACAGTTGTTTTCTTGAAAATGAGTATCATTTGTAGTTGCAATCAAAATGATTCAACCCCCTTGATCTGCAAAGACTTTTTGCTGCTGAGAACAACATTTAATGAAAAAATTCAACAAAGGCATCAGTAAATTATTATGAGTGATTCTGAGAATGTCAAGTTGATGAAAAATTTTTAAAAAATCTAATTTTGTGAGAATCTTTTATTCTTTATAACCTCCAAGAAACGCTACTGTAAGTGCTTAGAAGCTACTGTCACCTCTCTACTGTGATCTTGGCCAATTCCTCGCTTGAAAAAGCTTACAGATGACTGATAATCTTTGGTTTTCATATTACCACTGGTTTCTTCAAATATTTTCACTGAAATTTAAATCTGAAGACTGTACAGGCCACTCAAGAATCAATCTACGACTGATGTACTGAAATCTTCAGTAGATTTGGGTGTATAATTTGGGATGGCTGTCCTGCAGGAAAGTCCACTGATCATCAAGCTTCAGTCTCTGCACCCAAGGCATCACCATCTTTGCCAAAATGACTTGATGCTTTAAAGAATTCATGATGTCATTCATTCAGTCAAGATTTCCACTTCCTGCAACAGCAAAGCACCCCTATGACTGGACCACCTCCTTGTTTGACCATGGAGATTGTGTTCTTTTGCTCATAAGCTTTACATTTTTTGCTCTAGACATACCGCTGATCGCTGATCTGGAACTTTTTTAAGGTCCAAAAAGTTCCAGTTTGGTCACATCACTCCATAAAACATACTTCCAGAACTCCATAGGTTGATCCAAATGAATTTGAACACATTGAAGTTTGCCTTTTATGTTATTCTTGGTCAAGGGTGGCATTCGGCAAGATGTCTCAGCATTAAGGCCATGCTTGTCTACTGTTCTTCTTATTCTCTGCTTTGAAATGTTTTTTTTTTTCTCCTTTCATCGGGTCATCTTGCAAATCTTTGGCAGTAAATTAAGGGTTTTTCTCAGTTGCTCTGATCAAACATTTTATTCCCCTTAATGATATTGTGCTTTTTCTTCACCACCCTCAAAGGTTTTCTGGTACAACACATTTTAAACGTATGAATAAGGCTGCCAGCTGTGTCTCTAGGAACTTTTAGTGTTTTGGAAATCTCCTTGTGGCCATAGACTTTCTAATGTAATAAAACCATCTGTTCTCTATAGTTTTTGTAAGAGCTCTTTTGACCTGGCCATATTTGCTATTCAACTTTAGCACATGCATGAGCTAAATGTATGTATGTGTCACAGCACAAGCTAATTCAGTTTAGTTATAGAGTTTCCAAATGCTTAATTGTGTTTTAACACAATTTTGTACCATACCATACAAATAAGTGACTTAAAAACAGCAGTATTGAAAAGGGGTTGAATAATTGTGCTATATATATACAGTATATATATATATATATATATATATATATATATATATATATATATATATACAGTGCAATGCATAAGTGAATACACCCATGCTAAAGTTGACTAAAAAGAGGAATAAAAAATCATATTTTGGAAATTGAACTTAATGCCTTAATTTAAAAAATTAGGAAAAATCCAACCTTTAAGGACACCAATTTTCTTTGTGAATGAATAATGTATCGTAAATAAATAAATGTTCTTCCTTAAAATACATGGTGCATAAGTGAGTACACCCCTATGTTAAATTACCATAGAGGCAGGCAGATTTTTATTTTTAAGTATTTTTTAAAAAAAATTGTTAGGATACTATGCATCCTGATAAAGTTCCCTTGGCCTTTGGAATTAAAATAGCCCCACATCATCACATAGCCTTCACCATACCTAGAGATTGGCATGGGGTACTTTCCATAAGATCATCTCTCAATGCAAATCAAACTAGCTTTTAGGCTAACTGAAATAAAACCATGCCAATCTCTAGGTATGGTGAAGGCTATGTGATGATGTGGGGCTATTTTAATTCCAAAGGCCAAGGGAACTTTATCAGGATGCATAGTATCCTAATTAAAAATTAAAAAAAATACTTAAAAATAAAAATCTGCCTGCCTCTATGGGAATTTAACATAGGGGTGTACTCACTTATGCACCATGTATTTTAAGGAAGAACATTTTTTTATTTACGATACATTATTCATTCACAAAGAAAATTGGTGTCCTTAAAGGTTGGATTTTTCCTAATTTTTTAAATTAAGGCATTAAGTTCAATTTCCAAAATATGATTTTTTATTCCTCTTTTTAGTCAACTTTAGCATGGGTGTATTCACTTATGCATTGCACTGTATATACAGTATATATATATATATATATATAAATAAAAAAACACTATTACTCAAAAGCATTATATTATATTTTGACATTATCACTTTTAATTTGCCACTAAACTGATAGATAATTTTTTTTAAAACTCTGTATCTTTAGAAAAGCTTACACTTGTAAATTATTACAGTCTCTGAGGGGTTGAATTATTTTGATTGTAACGGTATATCCAATAATTCAAATTATCCTGTGCTTTAAATATGTATTTGGTTAAAAAGATGAATAATCACGTCAGACTCATCTTATTTCCCTAGTAAAAGGAGAGAAGTTTTTTGTTCCTTTTTAACCAAGTGCCCACACAATAATCATATTAAGCTATTTTTACCAACCTGACTTTAATCTGCATAAATATTCATAGGCAAATATTCATTCATAGACAAGGGAAATACATGAGTAGTGGCTTAGTCTGTCAAACGCAATTCAGAATTTCATTTAGAATTCCTTTTAAATTTAAATTCCATTCCTGATTTTGAATTGTGATAGCAAGCAAGATATAGAACTGCCATTTTAATTTTATTGTAAGAAAATATAACTAAAATGAATAGAAATGTAATATAATGTAATCAATAGAAGCTGTAATTTTAACTAGAAAAGTAAGTCCAGACAAACTATGAATGTTTAAGGTTTATAAGCCGGATGGATGGATGGATGGACAGATGGATACAGTAGATAAATGGGTGAATGTATGGATACGATGGATGGATGGATGGATGGATGAATGGATGGATACAGTAGATAGATGGGTGAATGTATATGTAATATAAATCCCTTTAGATCTGTTTATGAGAAGGAAGGAGACCAGGGTCGGCTGGCTGAGACTCGTGGGTACTTTAATAATAAACTCAATTCGTACATAACAATCGCGCCACATGCGCTCACAAACTCAATATAATGTTACAGCAACAAGCAGTTCTGTTTCCTCAGTCCACAAGTGTCTCAGTCCGCTTCCAGTGTGTCCCACGAGTGCTCAGCCCTTCTCTCTCCTCCATGGCTGTGAGAGCTCTCCTTAAATGCAGTCTCCCCACGCCAATTACTGCAACGAGACACAGGTGTCAATCATTTCGTATTTAACCCACTTACCGCTGCTTCTCTCCCCGCTCTCTCTCCTGTCGCAGACCTCGCTGAACCACGCCCCCCTCGCCACATACCCCCACCGCCCGACTCAGGCCGGGGAGCCATCCGGCCTGCAGCCTCCCCCCCCCTCCTCCTGGAGAGGAAGTCGGCCACAGCCATCTGTACACCCGGCCTGTGGATCACCTGGAACTTAAAAGGCTGTAAAGCGAGATACCAACGAGTGATCCGCGCGTTGGTATCCTTCATGCGGTGGAGCCACTGCAGGGGAGCGTGGTCCGAACAGAGGGTGAACTCCCGCCCCAGGAGGTAGTAGCGAAGGGTGAGGACCGCCCACCTGATAGCCAAGCATTCCTTCTCGATGGTGCTGTACTTAGTCTCTCTCTTCGAGAGCTTGCGACTAATGTACAGCACCGGGCGATCCTCCCCCTCCACCTCCTGGGACAGTACAGCACCCAGCCCCCTGTCCGACGCGTCAGTCTGCAACAAAAAAGGGAGAGAAAAGTTAGGGGAGTGTAAGAGCGGCCCGCCACACAGAGCAGCCTTAACCTTGGTAAAAACCTGTTGGCACTGCTCCGTCCACTGGACCGTATCTGGCACTTCCTTTTTAGTGAGGTCAGTCAGCGGGCTGGTGAGGTCCGAATAACCAGGAATAAACCTTCTATAATATCCCGCCAGCCCCAGGAACTGCCTCACCTCCTTTTTGGTCTTAGGTCTCGGACAGGTTGCAATTGCTGCGGTCTTATCAATTTGAGGACGCACCTGCCCATGACCTAAGTGGAAACCCAGATACCTTACTTCCAACCGCCCAACTGCACACTTCTTCGGGTTGGCCGTCAGCCCCGCCTGTCTCAGCGCCCTAAGAACGGCCCTCACATGCTCCATATGCCGCTGCCAATCATTACTGTAGATGATAATATCATCCAAGTAAGCAGCGGCATATGCAGTGTGGGGCCGCAGAACCTTATCCATAAGGCGCTGAAACGTAGCCGGAGCCCCGAACAGCCCGAAAGGAAGTGTCACAAATTGGTGTAATCCAAACGGCGTGGTGAAAGCCGTCTTTTCTTTGGACATGGGAGATAAGGGGATCTGCCAATATCCTTTCGTTAAGTCCAATGTCGAGTAAAAACGAGCCGAGCCCAACCGATCAAGCAACTCGTCAATCCGCGGCATTGGATATGCGTCGAATTTCGACACTGCGTTCACCCTGCGATAGTCTACACAGAACCGCACCGAGCCGTCCGTTTTAGGAACTAAAACTATCGGGCTCGCCCAGTCACTGTAAGACTCCTCGATTACCCCCAACTCCAGCATTGCCTCTAATTCGGTCTGAACCACTTTTTTTTTGTGTTCAGGCAACCTGTATGGCCGGCCGCGAACTACCACGCCCGGCTCCGTCTCAATGTGGTGCTGAATCAGATTAGTACGACCGGGCAGGGGCGAAAACACATCTGCAAACTCAGATTGTATCTTTGCAATGTCAGCGAGCTGCGAGGGCGAGAGGTGATCTCCTCCGGGGGCCAGGGCGAGAGATTTCCCTTTTACGATCGCCTCTGGCCCGAGATCTTCCTCCCCACTCACTGCCGTTGCAAGCAACACTGACTCCTCCTCACTCCACTTTTTCAGGAGATTGAGGTGATAGATCTGTCGTGAATCGCCTCTGTCCGTTCGTATTACTTCATAATTGAGATCGCCTATTCGCTGTGTGACCTCAAAGGGTCCTTGCCACTTAGCTAATAATTTAGAGCTGGAAGTTGGTAGTAACACGAGCACTTTATCTCCCTGTGTGAATTCTCTAAGCTTAGTTCCCCTGTTATATAGCCGGCTTTGCCTGTCCTGAGCCTGGAGCAAATTCTCCATAGAGAGCCGCCCCAGTGTATGGAGTTTTGCTCTCAGGTCCACGACATACTGAATTTCATTTTTGCTATCCGAGCGTCCGTCCTCCCAAGTTTCTTTCAGGACGTCTAAAACCCCGCGAGGCTGACGTCCGTAAAGAAGCTCGAATGGGGAAAACCCCGTGGAGGCTTGCGGGACCTCGCGCACAGCAAATAAGAGGGGTTCTAGCCATCTGTCCCAATTTTTTGCGTCCTCTTGTACGAATTTACGAATCATTGTCTTCAACGTGCGATTAAACCGTTCGACCAGCCCGTCCGTTTGTGGGTGATAGACACTGGTTCGTACCGATTTAATGCCCAATAATTCGTACAATTCGCTTAACGTGCGAGACATAAACGCGGTGCCCTGATCCGTGAGAATCTCTTTCGGGATTCCCACGCGGGAGATTAAACGAAACAATGCGTCCGCCACACTTTTAGCGGAAATGGTGCGGAGCGCCACTGCTTCGGGATATCGCGTTGCGTAGTCCACTATGACCAACGCAAAGCGATGTCCCCGTGCGGTTCGTTCTAATGGCCCGATGAGGTCCATACCAATTCTCTCGAAGGGGACCTGCATGAGAGGTAAAGGGCGCAAAGGCGCTTTTGGGGCGGCCGGTGGGTTCACCAACTGACATTCACGACACGACGCGCACCATCTGCGCACGTTCTCGTGAATGCCCGGCCAAAAGAATCGGGTCATTAGACGATTTAGTGTGGAAGTCATTCCTAAATGCCCAGCCATCGGATTACAATGCGCCGTCTGGAAAAGCATTTCCCGACGGCTCCGTGGTACTAACAATTGGGTTGTATCTTCCTTTGTCTGAGTGTCTTGGGTCACTCGATACAACCTGTCCTTAATTATGGCAAAATAAGGATAGGAGAGCGCGCGATCAGGTTGGAGGGGCTGCCCATCGATGGAACGGACCTGTTCAAATGCATGTTTGAGCGTCTCATCTTGCGACTGTTCCAGAGGAAAGTCATCGCGGTTGGAGAGGTTTAACCTCTCCACGCCGCTCGCATCCTCTGAAACAGACCCGCTAGGTCCAGGTACAGCCTCTCCCACCTGAGTGCTAGCTCCCCTTCCCCGCCCTCTCTTTTTCCCAGAGACATCCGTTGTCAAATACCCCAATAATTGTGCGAAACCTGGCCAATTTGTCCCCAGAATTAACGGATGTCGGAGGCGCGGACTAACTGCCACCTCCACACAATGATTTTGTCCCTTGAATTTAATAGTGATGGCTCTTAACGGGTATTCCACTATATCCCCGTGCACACACCTCACCTTAACCATGCGGCCCGTATCCAATGCCCCAGATTGTATCAGGCTTTGATGGATAGAGGTCTGGTTACAACCAGAATCCACCAATGCCTGATAGGTACCCCCCTTAATACTCACAGGTATCTGGTACAACCCGGCTTGATCAGAGGCGAGGGGGGCGTGGTTCAGGGAGGTCTGCGACAGGAGGAGAGAGATTGATGGCAGGGGTTCGCCGACCCCGGAGCACGCCGCCATCTGGTCCTCCGCCAGTTGGATGGCCAGATCCAGCGACGCCGGTCGGTGGCACTGGACCCACTGGGCAGTCCTCCTTGGCAGCCGGGAAATGAACTGCTCCAGTACCACCTTGTTGATAATGTCCTCGGCGTCGCTTCCTCCGGCCAACAGCCATTTGCGGCACGAGTCCCGGAGCTGCTGTGCCAGGACAAAGGGTCGGCCCGCTTCCGCCAATTCCAGTGAGCGGAAGCGCTGTCGATGTTGTTCAGGGTTGAGGCCGACCCTTTGGAGAATAGCTCGTCGTAGATCGGCGTACACCAGGAGGTTCTGGACGGGCAGTTGTTGAGCAGCCTTCTGGGCTTCCCCCGACAGCAGTGGTATCAGGCGCACCGGCCAGCTGGCCTGTGGCCACTCACATGCCTCGGCCGTCCGCTCAAACAAGTCCATGAAGGCCTCGGGATCATCAGCGGGTCCCATCTTACTCAGAGGCATGTGAGCTGCTGCGGTGGCCGCAGCGCCGGGGAAAGCCGACTCCGTCCGAACCCCCCGGTCCAGCCAGCTCCGGAACAGCTCGCGGTCCTCCTGCTGGGCTTGCATCATCACGTGGAACCGTTTCTCCTGATCGGCCCGCAAGTCCAGCAGGGCTTGATGGTTCTCTTGATGTAGACCCGCGAGCGATGTAATGATGTCCGCAAATGGCGTTCCCGATGTTCCTGGCAGAGATTGCATTTCGGCGGCGGCGTTCTCCTTCCTTCCCGGGTTTCGGCACCAGTGTAATATAAATCCCTTTAGATCTGTTTATGAGAAGGAAGGAGACCAGGGTCGGCTGGCTGAGACTCGTGGGTACTTTAATAATAAACTCAATTCGTACATAACAATCGCGCCACATGCGCTCACAAACTCAATATAATGTTACAGCAACAAGCAGTTCTGTTTCCTCAGTCCACAAGTGTCTCAGTCCGCTTCCAGTGTGTCCCACGAGTGCTCAGCCCTTCTCTCTCCTCCATGGCTGTGAGAGCTCTCCTTAAATGCAGTCTCCCCACGCCAATTACTGCAACGAGACACAGGTGTCAATCATTTCGTATTTAACCCACTTACCGCTGCTTCTCTCCCCGCTCTCTCTCCTGTCGCAGACCTCGCTGAACCACGCCCCCCTCGCCACAGTATAGATACATTGGATGGATGGATGGATGGATGGATGGATGGATGGATGGATGGATGGATGGATGGTTGGGTGAATGTATAGATAAAGTGGATGGATGGATGTGTAGAAGGATACAGTAGACAATTGGACAGTGGATGGATGGATGCAGTAGATAGATGGGTGGATGGGTAGATACAGTTGATGGATGGATGTGTGGATACAATGGATGGATGGATTCAATAGATAGGTGGATGTTTAGATACATTGAATGGATGGATGGGTGGATGGATAGATAGATACAATGGATGGATGGGTGCGTAGAAGGATACAGCAGACAGTTGGATAGAAGGATAGATACAGTGGATGGATGGATGGATGGATGGATGGATACAGTAGATAGATGGGTGGATGGATGGATACATTGGATGGATGGATGGATGGATGGGTGGATGGATAGATGTGTGGATACAATGGATGGATGTGTGGATACAGTAGATAGATGGGTGGATGTTTAGATACATTAAATGGGTGGATGGATACAACGGATGGATGGATGTGTCAAAGGATACAGCAGACAGTTGGATAGAAGGATAGATACAGTGGATGGATGGATGGATAGATACAGTAGATAGATATATTCAGATAAATAGATAGATGATAGATACGATGGATGGATGGATGTATAGACTGACAGACCCTTGGATACTTCTGGAAGCTTCAGTGATTGTTAGAGAAAAGACGTCAATCAGGATGACGATGATGATGAATATTGCTGTAACAAGCAATTTAGAGAACGTGTAACTGATTATCTTTGGCCTGATGATGGCACTTGGTGTGGACAAGGAATGCTGGTTGATTCTGATGTGTTTATCACACTTGTGCTGGTAACATGTAAGGGCTGAGGAAGCAGGTCTGATCTGATAATGGGAATGTGTCTGTGTCTGCCTTTGTGTGATGGGTTGGGTTGTGACAAGCTGCCAGCTCATATGGCCTTGAAGCAGAGTCACCACCGCCTCACCCCTGTCTACACTCCACTGCTCTCCCCTCCACCTCGTTTGGGCCATTACTGTGGTGGCAGCAGAAGCCCGCAGACCTCTCTCATCGCCATTTCATCCCCCTCTCTTTCCCCCTCACTGCTCCCACTTTTCATCCCCTTCCTCCCTCCCTCCGCCATGTCCTGTCCCTAAATCACAGCGTTTCTCTCTTACCCCTGCCTCCCTGTGACATCACTGCACATTCTTTGCTCAGAGTGTGGAGCGGGGATGTTCATCGGACCACAGCAGCGTGATTCAAAATACTATTTCTATTCGCTTCGTCGGGCCGGCCATTGTGGGGAGTCCGGCTCGGGAAATGACAGGCCAAAGGGTGCTTTTCAATGGTGTGTTCATTAAATGTAACTGCTGCAAACTAGATGTGACATTTCACAGAAATGTAATTATTGTACATTTTAAAGTTTGAAAGGCTTTATATTTTATTTTATTGCTCTTTCTCATTTTCCATGCATTTACAGTAAATAGGGACTGAACTAAATTTGAAGTAATTTACTACAAATCTTGACATTTTTCAAAGCTCATAACAAGTAGGCCTAGTGATTTCCAATCCGAGAACAAAATCATTATTTTCAGCCATTTATTCAGTTCACTGTTTTTTTTTTTTTTTGTTGTTTTTTTGAAATTATGAATTTTCATTAGTGGTTAAGATATCCTTTAAAACAAATGAATCTGTTGTTATATTTAGTGTCATTAAATGAGCAGAGTCTGGTGACACTGAGAGAAAGTGGTTTTCCATTGCTGTGCTATTGGGCTACAGCTGCTCAAGTTTCTTCTAATCTTCTAATAACATCTGTAGAAAAGGTTAGGGATTACCCTCTTCACAATACAGCCCAATTAGTCACTATAATGTGTCATTTAAACCTCCATTATTGCGTACTGAGTCAGTGAATGGCCTGAATTTGATCTCATGTCATAAAACACTGTGTAAAGATCACTGCAGTTTTGAATTAGTATTCCGAAATTGTTTACAACGTCTTTAAAGCAATTGACCTTTCTAACAGCACAAAACATTTTTTATCCTGCTACAATGTCCTTTTCTGAAGACATAAATGGACCCCATTGTCTGTTTCTTTAACAAGCCAGATTGTGGGTTTGTGAGAGGAATGCAGTGCTTGACTTTCAAAAGTGATGACCCAAAGGATGTACCAATGAATGTGGAGGTGTATCCTGGGATATAATTGGATACTGATCCACAGACTTATTTGGATGATGAGAATGGGGAATCATGAGCTTGTGTCTCAGTGATTATGGGATGGCCTTGCCAAAGTCGCTGGTTTTATTTTATTGGTATAATTCCTTCCAAAGTCAAAAGGCGATGATAAATCAAAACAGTGCTGCATGACTTATGCTTATCCTTCAGTGCTGGATTTATGAATTTAATTTGGTTCCATGCTTAAAAATGTATGATTGTAAACATGAAAATAAAAATGTGAGGGTCAAGAGAGAAAGTGACAATTAAAGCCCAATTTATACTTCTGTGTCGAACTAACGCCGTAGCTACGTCGTAGGCTGTGTGTGTGTAGCGCGCGCGTACCCTGACGTGCACCTCTCCAAAAATGTAACAACGCGTCAATTCTACGCGGACCGCAAGCGCTGTGATTGGTCTGCTAGATTGTAGATCTGTAATTGCGCGTCAGCGCGGACAACGACGCAGAACTATAAATGAAAACCAACGCATAGTCGATAGCATAGAGGCTCCGGCGTAGAAGTATAAATTAAAAAATTATGATTATAAAAAATAAAAGTTCTCTCATCATTTACTCACCCTTATTTTGTTCCAAACCCATATGATTTTCAAAAATCATATTTTTATTTTCATGTTTACAATCATATATGATTTTCAAAAATCATATGAGGCCAAGGCAATCAAGAATTTATAGCCATGATTAACAAAGTTTTTTTTATTTTTTCTAAATCCTCGAGTGCCTTGGCCTCATATAATTTTTTAAAGAGCACCAAGATTCGGACTTTATACCCCACACTCTTTGCATCTTGTGCCATATTAATTATTTTTGAATAATGCAACTCTTTCTTTTTTTTCCATATAATTACAAATAATGGGAGTTTTGAAGCTTTAAAAAGGATGCCAAATCAGCATAAAATATTATAGCTTGCAAGTCCATCATGCACTTTATTCCAAGTCTTATATCATCTATCCTCTCATGAACTCTTGTGATGCCATGCCAACAAGATTTTTAATGAATTTAATTAATTAATTAATTACATTTTAGTCTGTTCCTCACATATTGTAATCGTATGGCTTCAGACGACTTGGAATATTGTGCATAAGTTGTATAGACCACTTTATGATGCTTTTTAGTCATTTTTGAGCTTGACAGCTCTGGCCCTCATCACTTTTATGATATTATAAAGAACGGCCAGGATATTCTTAAACAAATTCACATGTAAGAAACAATGTCTTGCATTTATCTAGAGTATATTGTTTTTATTTATTTATTTTATTTTGAATTAATTAATCATTTTAAAATGTTTTTCTCCCACTGCTCAGTCTGTTTTTTTCACTGCTCGTCTTTGAAAAGTATAGGAATTAAGAAAATATCTGATGAAATGCATTTTTTAGGATGATCCAATACAGGTTAAAACCAGGCTTACACAGGGCTTTGTTTCCTCAAATCATAACATTATTGAGCCAAACGTGGCTTAACTTGTGAAGCTCTGGTCAGGCTGCAAGAACACAGAGAACTGTCTCACTGTGACTGTAGGTGTGAGGAGTGGAGGTCTGTGCGAAACGACAAACCATGTCCACTCACTGAGAGGATGAGAGAAACATTTGTCTCTCTAGTTGCGTTTCTTTTGTTTGCTAGTGCTTTATACTGTATAATTTTTACTGAGAGAAGTTCCGGTTGAGCGAAACCAAGGAAACAATGATTTGACCATATTATTAATTTGAGTGCGATATAGGGGGCTGGTACTGAAGAGATGTGCTGCTCAAATAAACTGATTCGGACAGTGGCACTCCTCAGTGATGGGAAGGAGCCTTAATTGGGCTAATCAGAGGGCTTTCAGCGACTTGCTCATTAAGAGAGGGTGTCTTCCTGCACTTAATGCCATTGAATAGCCTGCCAAAACTATAAACGTGAATCACTCAACTGCATCACTGGACCCAACAGAAACCCACGAGAAAAGGCCAGTCGTGAAATTCAAACATTATACTGCATGGTCAGTCTTTGGTCATCTGTGTTATTTCTCCATTTGAGAAAGTGTTATGGGTTGTCAGCAGGCCCACATGGCACATGGCCTTCACTAAGCTCCTAATAGGGGATTTTTAATGTGCTCATAAAGTGGTAAAAATTGATTTGACGATATTCTCACGTTGGCTGGAATGAACTCTGACAAAGTATTTTTATCAGCTGTTTTATTCAAAAAACTGTTTTCTTTAATATTTTAAAATTGTAGCTTATTCCTGTGATGGCAAAGCTGAATTGTATGAAATCTGAAATGTCCTATTGTTATCAATGTTGAAAACAGTTTTTGTGGAACCCATCCATGATACTTTTTTTTTTTTAGGATTCTTTGATAAATTAAAAGTTTATAACAGCATTTATTTTATACATTTCTTTTATATATATATATTACTGATCCCAAACTTTTGAAAAGAAAAGCTTCATTTGAGAAGAAAAGCTTTGATTGCAGCTCATAACATTAGTGTAATGTTCCTACAATGCATTTAATATTTGTTGCAATCTCCATAGACAAAAAACCCCCAAAAAACTATAAGGCGGACAGCAACATTTCATTCACAATTTAATGTTTTACACATGCCCCGCCCTGTACTTGTTCATTTATTAAACATTTTGGCAATTTTTTCCTTTAGCTACCAATAATAATTTTAGCTCTGTGTACCACATTTTACCACTTTTGAGTCTATATTCCACAGGTTTCCCCTAAATTCAACATTGATACCATCTGGGTCTAGTCATCAGATAAGAATGCTCTTTCACTCCAATCCAGGTAACTGGTGAGAAAAGCAAAAGCACATTAGCGCACTGTAAAGTGATTTATTGAGATTACCAGTGACTCGTGATGCGAGCATCATTATGACGCAACAGGCTGTTGGTGTTGAATAAGACAACCTTTTTGTCCGGTAATGAGAGAGAAAGTGTATCTACAGATTTCTGTCTCTCTCTCTGTCCTCCCCTCACCTCCTTCCCCTCGCCAACAGTCCCCTCTCCCATCTACCCTCTCATTAGGGCCCTAATTGCTCTGTATTTTTGTAAAGTGTTAAGTTTAACGAGCACTAACTGTAGCACATGGACTGATCACCTTGTTCATTTGGGATTTATTTCTGTTATTTGAAAGAATTATGTCGGATCATGAAATTGTGAAATAAAGAAAATATAACATTTTACAATAAGTTTCTATTTGTGCACTTAATGCATTAGGTATCTAACAATAGACAACATTTACAGTATGTATATTTATAAATATATTATAAAAATAATTATAAAAATATATTATTCACATTTGTACAATTCTTTATTCAGTCATGTTAGTTCATAATATGCTATCACTTAAAAGTGTAGGGTCAGTAAGATTTTTCTTTTAATTTATTCACCAAGGATGCAGTAAACTGATGAAACATTACAGTAAAGGTTTTTACTTTGTTACAAAAATTTGTAATGCTGTTCTTTTGAACTTTCTGTTCATCAAATAATCTTGAAAAATGTATCAAAGTTTCGTCAAAAATGTTGATGTTTTTAATATTAATAATAAGAAATGTTTCTTGAGCAGCAAATCAGCATATTAGAAAGATTTGTGACATGTGACACTGAAGACTTGACAGGAATCATTTTTTTTAGAATATACATTTTAGTATATTTAGTAAATTTTTGTATATATTAAAATAGAAAACAGTTCTTTTAAATTGTAATAATATTTTACAGTTTTACTATTTTACTGTATTATCAAAAATATGCAGCATTGAAAATAAAATGCTTATTTTAAGAACATTAAAAAAATCTTACCGACCCCAATTGTTTGAACAGTAGTGTACATTATTGATCATTTATCCCAATATTAACTTAAAAATGTTAATGTATTGGTTTATGTTGAAGTTAACATTGACTAAGAATAGATTAATACGTGCTATAGCTATTGCATTAACTAATGCTTCAATATAGAAAAAAAAAATGAGTTGCAAAGTGTTACCAAATATATACCTATCAAGTAATTTCTAATTTTTTTCAATTTGCTGTTGAAGTGGATATAATTCTGTTGTGTCACTGATAATGCAGTGGTTGTTTGTTAATTAACAGTCAGAATGAGTTTATTTGGCCACTCCCCCTCGTTGACATCATTAGTTTGTAGACTTCTCTGGTTAACGCAGCATTCCGACAATAGGCATTTTCTGCACATTTTGTGGTTGCAAACGTGAAAGACAGGAAGCAGTTTTCAGAATTCCCACGTGAGTCATTTTCCCAAGACAAAAGAGTGTTTCATGTTTTTGCACTGTAGTTGGAGATGTTACCCCTGCTGATACTGGGTCAATACATTGTTTATGTAAAACAAAAGGATAAATGTGATGTCGCGTCTAGACAAAATGCAAATGAATGTTGATAAACCTTTGTTTGCTATAGCGTTTTTTCCGAAGGCACGCGCAAACAAACATGCATACAAACTTATTTTTGATTTTAAATGCTCAGTTATGACAATCGTGAATAGTGTGTAGCAATTTTCAGTTTGCTATTTGTGCTGGAAAAACCATTAGGATTGATTTGTTTTGATCCACATACATTCTGTTGATTACCCATGATGGCTAGAAAACATAAACTGGTAAATCTATTAGTCAAAATAACAACAGCATGCTCTTTTTAATTGCTCTGAACTTTGCCCTTTCTCTTTTTCAGTCTGTCACTGTGACACAACTATTACATATCTCTCAAATGTGAGAGGAGGATGTGACAGCATCATCTGGTCTTTCTTTGGCAACCTGTCTGTCACTCTCAGGTTTCACTATATTGTCTCTTTGTAC
This sequence comes from Squalius cephalus, assembly GCF_949319135.1. NCBI lineage: Eukaryota > Metazoa > Chordata > Actinopteri > Cypriniformes > Leuciscidae > Squalius > Squalius cephalus. The sequence continues at coordinate 36,173,997 of NC_137126.1, forward strand.
TCTACACTGATCCTCAAGCCATTAGAGCCAATATCTCTGACCATCATCTGCCTCTGTTTCTTTTGATGGAGCTTTTCACACAGACAGCTTTCACTTCATTTATACTGTGGGTGCTTTTTACTTCTAATAACTCATGATAGATAAAATTACGAGTTCATCTACTCTGGTTCAGCACTGATCATGACTGTCACTGAAATGATCGCAAACCGAGCCATCAGCAGCTCTTATTTACCTGATTAGGGCGTCGTGAAATGTTAAGGGTCGGGATTAAGATGCATGTTCTGTCCAAAGCCTACTCGTCACTCAAACGCTTCATTAATTCACACACGTATAGCAGCTCATAGGGGACACTGAGGGTGGTTGTAGTACTTTTTAAGTCTGTAACTTAGGTTTTTTGTGCTGTTTACAAACTTATAGATTTATATTGTACTCATCTATATACGTATACACACTCTACAGTTCAAAAGTTTGGAATCTGTAAGAATTTTTTTTTTAAAGAAATGACTACTTTTAATACTAACAATATCAGCTTAACAAAAATGACTTTTTCTACCATTTGGGCCAAATCAAGTGCTTCTGATTTTACTTGCCCTTTCACAAATGATTGATAAAAATACATTTTAATACATTTTTATTTTTAGAAATGTATTTTTATATTTGCTAGAATATTTATGTTTTTCATGAATTAAATGTACTATCTATCTGTCTGTCCGTCCGTGCACCCCCTTGAAAAAGTAATGTCTAACCTCCAGAAAGGGAACAGAAGGTTTAGATGCATTTCTGGGTATGTATTGCGGATGATGAGGGTATGAAAGATAATGGCCCCTATTTTAACAATCTAAGCACGTGGTCTAAAGCACATGGCGCAAGTGCGTGTCCAAATCCACTTCTGCTAGTTTAACGATGGGAAAAAATGGTCGGCGCACCCGGCGCATGGTCTAAAAGGGTTGTCCCTATTCTCTTAATGAGTAATGGGTGTGTTTTGGGAATAACGTGCAATTAACCAATCAGAGTCTCATCTCCCATTCCCTTTAAAAGCCAGCTGAGATCGCGCCATGGCGGACTCGCTGTTTACGTTGTGGAAATTCTCAAGTGGAAAAACTGAATGCTTCTCTAGCGAGGAAATGGTGTCGGGCTGAAACTAGCGAAAAACACTGGCACCGCATTGCTCCGGGTGTATGATAGGGCCCACAGTGTGACTGGCAGCCTTTTTTAATGAAACATCTGTGCTCATATGTCTTTATATTTTTTCATATTTATCGTCTGGCCTCATAATTATTTAACACAATTACTAAATACATTTTTAACACCCTTAAGGTAGTGCGATCAGGGCTTTGCTGGTGTGCCATTTCAGCCGCACCCAATATTTTAGATTATTTTGTCTGTTTCAGCAGAAAATGTGAAAGTTACCAGTTGGAGAGATGATTGGTCAAGGCATGTTTTATGAGCTTATTTATCATGACATTGGATTATTGATCTGTTTATAGATGGATTGTTTCAGTGACTGACCGTCTCTTGTCATCTGAGAGCAAAGACAGACAGATGGCTGTCATTGTGTGAGCGCCGTTTTGCACATTCTCATAATGGCGGGAATGAAACGTACCAAACATATGCACTGCCCAGCAGGACCCAGCCACTGTAAGTAATGTCCATACATCTGAACCCCCAGCACACACACACACACACACACATGTGAGGATACACACTCAACATACACATGCTCAAATTAGACAGCCTCCTGAGACCAGAAAACGTGTTTGGATTCAGATTTGGTAGATGCCATTTTTAACTCAACATTAATCACCTAGTCTTTTGATAGAGCAGATTCCCGTGATTGAATATGTAAAGACCGACACGGCCTTGATCTGCACATCTCAGTTTCTGAGAAGCTGTAGAACATGAACATTTGCAGACACTGATGATGAAAGCTACAGCATTTATTTCAGACACATTTGTATTTGTTAGTTCTTCAAACTGTGATACTGAAACTGATTTTCTCCTACAGTACCTTGAGCTATTGTTCTTGATGGCATTAAAGTTTCCTTCATAAGATATTTATGAAGCCTATAGTGCCTCAGTTAAATGCTCCCCTAGGATTACAACGTCTACTCGCTTGTAAATGAAGAAGCAGGTTGTATGTCAGCATTTGATATCTTTTATAGTTTCGCCACTGAAAGAACATGAACTTCAGTCATGCAACAGTTCTACTGATGCAACAATTTTGCAATATTTCACCAACAATGCAATGTTTAATAGTATATAGGTAAGTATACAGTTTACGGGAGTGATTAAACTAGAGGTAGTGGCGCTGCTAACTTAAATACATTTGTCATGAATTTACAGTAGTTGATTTATTTTCAGAACAATTTAGCTTTTCCAGTAACAATCTAGTTTGTATTGCTTTTTATAGTTTTTTATGTATATTTTTAAACATGCTCTTCTAAACCACCCACTTTTTACTCACTCGTATGTCATGTTTGAAACTCTATTAATTTTGATACGATTTGTTTCGGATGTTTTATGAAACTGTAAATGACCAAAAAAAAAAAAAAATCACATCCCAGTATGGCATATCATTTAATGCTATGTAGGGTGCACTATGGTATTACGGCTATAATGGCTAGTTTAATAGACTGTAGGGTGGATTTGAGTATTTAAAATTATGATGAAATTTTACAATACATATAGAGCTGTAATTTAATATATCTAAAATGTCATTATGATTTATTACATTTAAAGGTAAATGTACCTGTACACAAATTACAACTAGCTAGTTTTTCAGCTTGACAATAGTTTGACTACTTTAAATACTCAACCCGATTTGCAGTCTGGACGAGTCGACGCTAGTTGCTGAAAGTCAGAGCCAGTCTGCTGATTATGGGCAGTCAGAGTTGACCGCTTTCACAGAAAATCGTGAAGTTGGCCACATAGTCTGATTTTTTAGCTTCGTTCAGACAATGATTCCATCCAGTCGAGGGATATCAAACATGTTTGACATTTTAAGCTGATTTTAGAACACATTGTTTTTCATTTGTCAAGCATCAAAGAGGCACGTTTCTGCCTTAATTTGTTGTGTTTGGAATGACTTCAAAGTTTGGTGGTGTCTGATACAGTCGTTTAGTGTATAATGCAGTTTTATTTCTGTAACCTTTCACAAAGTCCTGTAATGAATTCCAGCCTTAACTTAAGTACTTGGCAAGCACCAAATGCGAGTACAGTTTGGCTTTGGTGAGTAAATACAGTGGATGTAATTCACTTTTGGGAATTTTCCTGCCAAGTTTAATTGCAAGAACAATAGTATGAAGTAAAAGTCATACAAGTGCTCTACTAGAGGTGCCGTCTGTAATGATGAAAGTGTTTGCATTTACATGGACAGTTTCATGACCGTTACATTTTCTCAATTCATTCACCATTGGCAGGTGTAATTAAAAAGTTCATTTTGGTGTCTTCAAATAGGCTGATGCAAAATTCATGAGAAAGCATGTCTACGTATCAACACGTGTGCCAGTGTAACGTCCCCCAACATGAGGCCTTGCCCGCCTATCTCTCTAGCTCTCTGTTTCTGTTCTGAGTGCCTAACTGTAGCTGACAGGCAGCAGCTCATTAGAGAAGACGCTCATTTTGTTTCTCTGTCCGCCAGCGCCCTGGGACTCTGCTAAAGGGAGGGGTTAGGCTGGGACCGGCTGCCCCAAACAATGCTACTGTTTGTCCGCGACAGGACAACCTTACATCCATAGCTCAGGATTTGGTCAGAGGAAAGGGGCAGTGTTGGGGGGAAGGGGAGTGGTTGTGTGTGTGTGTGAGTTTGGGGGGGGGGCTGTTCTGTACTCTCCTGCACAAAGATATAATTAATGAAATGGGCAAATGGTACGAAAAATTGGCTCTTGAACATTCAGTGCTTCACTGACGTTACTATAGAAACGATAGTTTTTGTGTGTGTCCGTGTGCATGAGATGTTAGAGACGGCTGAGTGAATGTTTTTATAAGTATTTGTCTTTATAGAGACAGACGACTCTAAACCAGTCTGTAGATAACTTCTGGAAATGAAGGAAAATATGAAAACAGAAAAACTCTATTTTGATTTATTCAGCTGGTAGGAATTCTGGGCACAGCTGTTCTCTCGCTGTCATAATTAGTTCAGAATTTTATAGGTCATACTCTCAGCAAATGTACAAAAACATTATAGATATTATATCATTTCAAACTAGTGTTGATGCTTTGCAGGATTTAGATAGTAGGAGACAACAGTATCAGCTTGACAAACTTGTCCAGTAGGGCAGATGGCTTCCGATTTTACTTGCCCTTCCACAAAAGACCAATACATATGTATTTTTTACCAATGCATTTTTACATTTGCTAGAATATATATATTTGTATTTGTATTTAGTATCTAGTGACAATTTACAATTGTTTAGTGTACTTAAAAAAACACACACACACAGACGAAACCTGCAAACTTTTGGACGAGCATCTGGAGCCAGAGATGTGTTGTGTGTTTAAGTGAGATGGTGTAAAGTTGTGTCTTTTGCCATGATAGGGTTGACTTTGTGTGTGTGTGTGTGTGTGTGTGTGTGTGTGTGTGTGTGTGTGTGTGTGAGATGGTGTAAAGTTGTGTCTTTTGCCATGATAGGGTTGACTGTGTGTGTGTGTGTGTGTGTGTGTGTGTGTGTGTGTGTGTGTGTGTGTGTGTGAGAGAGAGAGAGAGAGAGAGAGATACAGCTATCATTTTAAATTCATAAACACAGTTTTTCTGTAAAGAGAAGAACATGCAATGCAAACCTTACTGATAGGTTTTGTAGTTTCCAATACATTTTTACAAATGCTTCCACATCTATTACTGAAAAAAGTCTGCAATTTCGACAAAACAAAAAGTTTTGCTTCATTCGAGGTTAAATTTGAAGCTTTTTAAGTGGATTTTAGTACTGCATTCATAATAGTATAACATCATTGCTGTAATTGAGGTAATAAGTAATATGACTCCACTTTGAAGTGTCACTGAAAGCTAATTTTGGATTATAAAATAGCAGTATACAAGTAGTTTGTTAACTGACCCTCTACAAAAGTAACTAATTAACAGAACAAGTGAAGCAACATTTAACACATCTGCATTATAGGGTTCACTCAAAAAGAATATAATGCTATTTTAACGATATGCCTAATGTCTTATTGCATTTGACATACACACACACACACTCTTTCTCATTCATACACACACAAACACACACAGACACACTTCTTTATTACCTGAAATGCTTGGAGCTGAGAGCCCTGAGAGCTCTTTGCCCTGCGATTAACAATGATTATAGCCTCTTCACTTCCTATTGCTGGCACACTGAAGATTTTAATTTGTAGTTTAATTAATTTTAATGACATAACACTGGGCTCAAAGCACACGTAAAGATGGATTGCACTGTACATGAAAACAAAAACACGAGTTCTATGTGCTCGGTGTCTCTGAGCATGTTAAATGAATCAGATAATGTTCATTTATACTGTGGAGTTCTTCTCATCGGATGGCTGTTGATGTGCATAAATGGGTTTTAGAGGACAGCATCAAAGGGATGTAAAGCAGGCCTTTAATTAACTACTCCATGAGTCAGCCAAGCAACAACAACAATAACAAAATATATATATATATATATATATTACAATACCTGAAAAGAGCTGCAGTATCTAAGCCTTTGCCTGTTATTATCTCGGTTGTAGTGGAGAAACTCTCGTTTTGTGATGTGTTAGTAACAAAAGATAATCGATAGGAGATCAATTAGTGGTGATGATAGATGGGCAGATGTCAAGGACAAACTCTGAGAGCCGATCGATTAATGAGGGGGAGTTTCAGCTGGGTTCCATGGAGGGTGTTTGTTAGTGTTGATTTATTGCATAATGACTGCAGTCACCCAGAATGTGTGTTAGTGGAAATGTACCCAACCCTTCTTCACAATTCAGTTAGATGATTGTTTCTGCTTGATTTATGTTTATACTTTGAAAACATTGTGCTAATCTCAGTACAAAGTGACTGATGATGAGTGATTGGCGAAGTCTAAGTCTGCTCACTCTGAAACTAACAAACCTTTGGACGAGCATCTGGAGCCAGAGATGTGTTGTGTTTTTAAGTGAGTTGGTGTAAAGTTGTGTCCTTTTGCGTGATGGGTTTGTCTTTATGCCTGTGTGTGTGTGACAGATACTACCCTCCTCTGTTCCCCTCACCTCGCTCTCTCTGTCTCTCAGCCCCATGAGCCAAAACAACAGGCTCCAAACAGCTTGAGCCTCTCCTTATCAAGCATAAAAAAAGTGCCCCATTTTCACAGCTTTGAATCTGACATTTTTGGCACATTAAGTATTGGACATTAATAAATTAAATGTAATGAAGTGACATGAAAGCAGAACAAGTCAGATGGTACAATGCAAAAAAAAAAAAAAGTAGAAAGGAAGAAAAAAAAACTTTCTTTAAGCTGCAATTAGCTAATACTTTTTTAAAGTCATCTGAGAGTGTTTTTCATGTTCATTTATTCAGGCATATAGTGAATGATTAAGTGGCCAGAGATGTAAGGAAGAAATACTAGTGAAGTTTGTGCCAGTAAATTCCTGTTTGTGGACGTAAACCAGGGATCATTTTAAATTCATTTTATTTGTCGTTTATCTTAATTGGTCAACCGGAGGGTGTTTTGCAGCATTGAAATAATCATTGGCATATTCTGGGTTGGATTAATATTTGCTTCTCTTTTGATTCAACCAACAGTGTTTATGTTGATCGTTCATCATCACTTGTATCCTTATTTTAATATCACCTGAGCAAAATGAATCATTACGTTAAAAAGATATGCAGAAGGTGACGCTTTAAAAGAGCCAAGCATAACAAAAATAAACAGATAAATATAGTGTAAGGCATGGGAATCTGATGAATGAGTCAGAGTTGCTGAAATCATTGTGCACTCAGAACGTCACAATTATAGTCAGAAGCCTCATTATAAATTAGTCAGCAATTTATAACAAAATCCGTTTATTTTTGTAGTACATTTTATTACATTTTATAATGATAATAATCTTTTTTTTTAATATTTTACATTTAATAATTGATAATGAAACAATATCATTTATAACTAAATATTTTTTACAACAATAGCACTTCATTAATTCTTCAAAACTGTATTATCCAATTTCATTATGCATCAAGAAATAAATACAAAATCTCAATTTGTTTACAAAGCACAAATTGTATCATCTTTCCATACATGAATTGTTTATGAAGCTCTATAAGCCCGCAGAAGTTTTAGGGCATATGGAGTATGTCACTCAGCTACACACCGAGGGCGCAAGTTTAACAGGAAGTGGGTCTAAGCCTTTGGGCCTTTGATTGAGAGGGGTGGATGGAGAGATGCTCGGGTAGAAGGAGAGCAAGAGAGCCAGAGCCAGGACTCTCTGCAGAGGGAAAGCGACTGGACCAGCGGCCCTCCTCTGGGCACGGGAATTAGGGAAGTGTGTGGATGAAAGGATGAGGCTGCGTCCATAGAGGAAGTGGAGGGGCGGAGAGATAAGGTCAGCACTCAAAGCGAGGGAACGGCGTGGAATCAACTTCAAAAAAACAACAAGGCAAAAAAAACAAATAAACAAACACAAAAAGAAGCAGAAAAAAGAAAAGAAGAAACACAGGCTCCAAGGTCCTTTCGCTAATTACCAGCACTTGCATTTATTAATAAGGTCTAATGAGCACTTTCTCAATAGTTTGTTTTCCCCTAATATGAATATTTCCTTTTCATTAACATGTAACATGCGCGTGGATTCTTTCCAGTGATCACACAGCCTTTTCTTTCCCAAATGTGCGCCTGCATGTGTTTATGTCAACATTAAATGCAAGACAGTTGCACTGTGAGAGTTTTTAGACCGATTATAGATCAGAGTTTCAGATCGCAGTTGTGCTCGTGCAGTTATGCGTTCAACTTTTCCTATAAGTCTTTGCATGATCAGAATCGCGGGGGGGGGGGTGGGGAGCCGATCCAAGTGCCAAGTTCAGGCAGATGGTTTGCCTTTAAACTGCCTGATTGGAAGCATGTAGCCATCATTAAAGGTACTAATTTCAAAAAGAGTCCATATTGCACACATGCTTAATTAATCAGCCCCTGGCTTGCTCACTAAATCACCACTGCTGGTTCTGTACTGATATAAACTATACACAATCACAAACATCTTCTTTTATTAGGTCAGGAGGTTGCGGATTTGTGTTTGTGCTTTAATGAAGTGACTTGTTTTCTGGTCTGCACCGCTCATGAAAGCAGCTTGCGTACATATTCAAATGCGAATACCTATAGACTAAACACGTAATACGCATGTGCACGCCGTCAGCGTTTTCACAGATTCGCGTTTTTGAAGTTTACATGGAGATAACGTTTTTTTAAAAATGTCAACGCTTGCACCTTGGAACCTATTTCAAGGTTTGCGTTCTCGAGCCACCAGGCACTGTTGTTGTGTGAATGAGCGGGCCGGAGCGTGTTAAAGGAGAACTGCGGTCAATTTTAACATTGAGTTTAAATTGTCGAGTATAACATTGAGTTTAGATGGTCGAGTTCGCGCAGTTAGTTAGTTACCTATGATCACGCGCGTGAACTCGACAATCGACTACTGTGGACTTCGACCGAAAACAGGAAGTAAATACAGGTATGAGCGCTGGCTGAATTAACATCACTTTTATTCATATCTTTCACATCTACTGCAGTCAGATTCACCCGCATTCAATCTGAAGGAATCACTCACATGACCTGTGCACTTGTAATGACACATCAAGGATGTTAAGAGGCTAAAAGCAGGTTTAAAACTTGCCCCATTGAAGTCAACAGGGTGCAAATTTTAAAAAGAGGATAACACGGTGTAGGCAACACCGATTTTTGTCGTTGTTCTCTGTACTGACAGCACTCCAAATTTACAAAAAAATGTTAAAATTGACCGGAGTTCTCCATTAAGGGTTTTCTGTAAGTGTCGTGTTAGCGGCCCCTTAGTTAATAACTAAGGATCTTTGCAACGGGAGTGAATCAAACAAAACTAACTTTAGCTGGACAATAACTTGATTCTAGAGCTGCTGTAAAGCCAAAACAATCTCTGTTACTTTAATTTCCTATTATCACTGTAAAGCTGCTTTGAAACAATCTATATGTGACCCTGGATCACAAAACCAGTCACATGTCGCACGGGTATATTTGTGGTAATAGCCAACAATACATTGTATGGGTCAAAATTATAGATTTTTCTTTTATGACAAAAATCATTAGGATATTAAGTAAAGATCATGTTCCATGAAGATATTTTGTAAATTTCCTACCGTAAATATATAAAACTTTTATTTTTGTGAGTGAATGCAGCACAATCGTTAATATAAATTGACAACTTTAAAGGCGATTTTCTCAATGTTCCAGATTTTCAGATAGTTGTATCTCAGCCAAATATTGTCCTATCCTAACAAACCATACAACAATTGAAAGCTTATTTATTCAGCTTTCATATTATGTATAAATCTCAATTTGAAAAAAATTAACCCATGTGACTGGTTTTGTGGTCCAGGGTCACATATTGTTAAAAGCACTATATAAATAAAGGTGACTTGACTTGACTTGATCTATACAGTGTTTTATTGCTCCTTTAAAATAAAATAAAAAAAATTAAGTAGCAGCATTTTGATTAATACTCTTTATTCTTGTTATTTTTTTTCACATAACATTATTCTCGGAAAAGGCCTATTTTGAGATTATTCTCAAAAACTGTCCATCTTCATTGATAAATACACTACCATTCAAAAGTTTGGGAATGTTACGATTTTTTGTAACACTTCTCTTCTGCTCACCAAGGCTGCATTTATCTAATAAAAAAAGACAGTATAAAAACAGAAATATGGTGCAATCTCATTTAAATTTAAAATAACCATTTTCTATTTTGATATATTTTAAAATGTAATTTATTCCTTTGATGGCAAAGCTGAATTTTCAGCATCATTACTCCAGTCTTCAGTGACACATGATCCTTCAGAAATGATTCAAATATGCTGATTTGGTGCTCAATAATTTTTTTTTTATTATTATTATTATTATAATCAATGTTGAAAACAGTTGTGCTGCTTAATATTTTTCTGGAAACCATGACACATTTTTTTTCAGGATTCTTTAATAAATAAAAAATCTTTTGCAACATTATAAATGTCTTTACTGATTAGTTCTTTTGAGTACTTCAATATTTGAGTGTATTTAAAAGTATGTTTTGAGTATATTTTGTAATGTACAAAATATGTGTATTAGTGCTGCATGTGTTTGGGTCTACAGGGATCAAATCAGATGAATCAATGAATGAATCTCATTCTCCCTTTCTTCATCATGAGTCTGTGTCTGTGCAATACTGGAAATTATAAAACTGTACAGAAAGAGACTTTTCCTAACCTGATTTGAATAGATTTTACTACTTACATTCTACTTTTTGCCCATCAGATTTCTATCTTCACTCTTCAGTAAAATATGTGGGAATATTTACACGGCAAATGAAAGAAAATTTTATCTGATCGCTTCCCAGAAAACAGACGATTTATGATGCAATCAAAATAATATGACTAATATATTATCTAATATAATCTGGTGTGACAGCTAAATTGTAAAGGAGTGTGTACATCGGTACTAGTTTTCCTTTGATATTACAAGGGAAAGTAAGGTAGACGGTACAGTAGATAATCTTTGTGCATGAACAAGCTGGTTCTGGTTTGTACAGTAATTAAATCCAGTCTGAGGGGAGAGTGTGGAGCCAGTGCCAGCAGGGCTGCTTAATCTGCTGTGCTCTCTGCCTGTAGGCTGCTTGTAATTAGTGATGAGTTGATTGGTAATCTGGCCTCTCCTGGTGCTTTATCTGTGGCAAGTTAAGACGCCCAGTTTTAATCTGGTCTGCCTAGTGTGTGCATGTATACCAATTGAATTGTCTGAATTTTAATCTCAGCCTCCCCCTCGCTGGTGTTTTGTCTGTTGCTGGTGCGTGATGCAATGATCTTTGTGAGATTTGGGCATAATTAGTGATGCACAGTCATTGTAAGTGTGTCTTGTGAGTAGTGCACGTGCTCTTATGTGTCTGACTGTGAGTTTGAATCCACGTGCAGTTTCTTGCGGGATATTTACAGGTGATGTAACGGAGGTGCGAGCTCGGATACGCCCTTGATGGTTGGCTCAGCAGGAGGACGCACACAAATGTTACTAGGTTGCAGATCTGAAACAATGATCCCGGAGAGCAAGGGGTCCCCTCTCAATAATGAGGAAACCTATATATACTCTCGTTGTGTCACTCTAGCCTAATTACTGCTCAATACACCGAGAGCCTGTATGTAACGCTGCCCAGCAAATCTGATATCACCGTCCACCTCTCAGCTTCATTACATTACATACAGACACCTGCTACATGTTACACGGGACTCACACACTTAGCTGTTTTTTTGGGAGGGGTTTTTCCGTTGGAAAAGTGTTGTCTTTTTATGATGAAAATAACATACTGAGAGCCCGAGGACTATATTTATATATCATAAATTACGCTTCCAGTAATTGCTTTGCTGTTACCCCTGTCAAATAAAATAAACGCTGAAAAAGTATAGGCCTTTAATGCAAACAGCTGTTTAGGTGTGTATGTTTATGTGTGTATATATACCATTCATATGTTTGGGGGCAGTAACAATTTTTTGAAAGAAGTCTCTTATGCTCGTAAGCAATCAACTTGAGACTTGAATTCAAACTAAATACATGTGATATAAATAATAAAAAACAATATAAATAATTCATAATAAATAAACATTAAATATTGATTTGAGTTATATTAAAATTATCTTATTATGTGACATGAAAGAGTGTCCAGGAACACTGAACTCAATCTTCTGCTAGAAATGATCTTTCCACTTAAATATATCTCTCATATACTTCATAATTTCTTTCAGATTATCACGGTTCATTCTGATGAAGATGAAAAAGGTACAAACAGGTTTCTACAAACAAAAGGTTCTTTAATAAATAAAACAAACTCCAAAATAATCCAAATACGAGAAGGCAACGTAACAGTATCTACAAACAATACCAGACAGCAACTGAATGAAAGAGGGACTTAAATACAAAGCAAATGAAGAAAATAATGACAAACACCTGTGATGATTAATGAATCTCCATAGTAACTAATAAGTGTCAGGAAACTGAACAAAGGAACACAGCTGACTAAAAATAACAAACTAAAAGTCCACGATAATGAAACCGACAGAACATAAACGTGACAGACGAATGCAAAATTTTAATGTAATATAATATAAATGAATAGTTTGGGGTCGGTAAGATTTTTTAAAATGCAATTTATTGCTGTGATGGGAAAGCAGAATTTTCAGCATCCTTCAGAAAGATATATTCCTATCTTCTTTCCACTCTCTCCCACTTACGATTTATGAGAATGACGACACACGAAAGGCCATTATAGAAATTCAACTTAGGAATCTCATAAGCAAATGAACCGTAATGGCGGGAATTAAAACTTCCCTTTGGCAGATCCTGGGGGCCTGTAGGAATGTGGCTCCGTGTGTCCTTTTCTGCACATAAATGTTAGTGCTCCTGGTCTGAGACACAGAAATGCTAAATATGCCCCAGTGAAGACAGCGTGCTGGCATTTGGATTTTAAACACTGCACATGCTTTGAAAAGAGGGTTTTGCTGTCTTTCTTCATATTTAAATGAATATCAGACCACAAGCAACACTTTTGTGGGCCTCTAAAGGAATCCGTAGGCTGAGGAAGGTGTGATTTTTTTTTGTTGTTGTTGTTGTTCATCTGAATCTGTCATCTGAAATTTAAACCATGCAAACACAGACCAAACATATGTCACTATTGCATTTCTGCGATGACAGTTTCACGGATTATACAAAGTAAAATAAAAAGCCCAAATGCGCCTTTAACCAAGGAAGATCTGAGACCTGTCATGTTCGGATACAAATAAAGATCAGATCTATTCAAGAAGGATTTCAAAACACATACTTAACGTTCTGTGGTAAGTCCTTTCATTTAGTGGGTTAAGATGTAGATGTTACTTGTGCTCTAGGCAAAGAGAGATGCGACAGAGGTAAAATGAATACACCCAACTAAGCAATGTTGTGCAGTAAATTCTTCCAACTTGGTATTTATTATTTAGCCGTTTTTTCATTTGCTTCTTATCTTAATTTCTGAATCTATTTTTTCCATTAAATTTAGAAGTAATCATTCACATTTAAGCAAACTTTCAAGGAGCCACAAAAGGAGCATAACATGGAAATGGAATTTAAACCTTGAATATGATTTTGTAATGAAACAGAATTATTGTCCAATCTGATACTGGACTAAACAATTGCCGTTCAAGGGAACAGCTGCCCATGCGAGACTGTTCAACATTCCAGCCATCAATGCTGCCAGCAAATAAGAAGTATTGTTGCTCCTTGAGTTTTTTTTTTTTCAGGATGAAATATCTCTTTACCGCATACGTTCTCGGATCATGAAAAGTCCATTCTGCAGCTTCTCAATCAAGCCAATGTTGTAGTATCTCTTGCATTTGGTTGCAGATTTACGGCTTTTAGAGACCAACACAAAGAGAAGCCTTAAAGTTGAGAAGATGTAGTACTGTTTTAAATGTTTCAAAAATCCTTTATGATTTTGCAAGCAAGGTTATGCCTAAGATTGTCTTTATGTGGGTGAATGCAGGTGGGAGGGGGCCTGACAGAAAAATTTGGGAACCTCTGGCTTAAAGTAACCAGCAAACCAGTCTGGCTCTTTCTCAGTGAATGGTTTTTTTTTTTTGGTTTTTTTTTGCCCCATCGTTTTTGATTGATTTTAATATTTTAGTAAGTCACTTTCTGGTCACCTTCTATTGAGAAGTATTGTGACGCAATTGCAACATTGAATTGTTTCCTCTGACTGCATCTACACTGTAAAAATATATTTTTAGTTTAACTTAAAAAAAGTAAGTTACCTGGTTGCCTTAATTTTGAGTTCATTGAAATAAAAAAATTGTGTTAATACAATGGAGATTGGTTTAATAAATAGAAACTCAAAATGTTATGTTATTTGAACCACATTAATTATCTAAGTTGATTTGACAAAAGATAAAAAGTTGCAATTAAAAATCATGATTTTTTTTTTTTTTTACAGTGTATTCAGTATATAGTCTATTTACTTCAGTGTCCAAATGAGGGACAAATACTGTGCTAGCCTGTGTCTTTATCAGATCAGTTGTTAAAAATATACCCTGTACCTTGTGGTTTTAAGATTTGGTGTCTGTCAGTGTTGCAGTGTGTATTTATACAAAATATATGGATCTGTATTTTACACATTGTCACAGGCTATACGTAAAGTTAGAATATGGTTAAATTCACATACACTGTGGCTTATGGGAACATGTTGGACCTGCAAGGCAAAATAACCAAGCAGAAGATACGAGAAACAAGTGTGGAAAGCTTTTAAGTTCAACAGAGTGAGCTTTATGTATAAGAATGTCTAGACGCTGAGGAGAGTGATGCGCTCCACACTCCAACAAGCCAGCAGTGAAACCCAGTTCTGCCTCTTTCAGCTCAGTCCTTTCAATGCAGGACTTCTGCATTATCTGTCTATCAGCCGAGGCCCGTGGGCAAACTCTGCGCTCATGTGTGGGGGTGGGCCGGACCAGGCAGAGGCTAGCGTCTCTAGCCCTGTGGCTTAGGGATTGAGACTAATTCAGCTTCATATCAGCAGACTCTTACTCAAACCACAGTGCTCCATTTACTAGACTATACTGCAGGGTTGTCACAGTCATTCTGTCTTAAGTTTCAAAAACATTTCAAGTCATTTCCTCTTACAGTTGACCTCTAGACTTTTGAATGGCCTTGTTGCACTTGTTTCATTCATTCATCTGACTTATTATCATTTCTTATTATTATTGTTGTTGTTGTAGTTCAGTAGTTTGTCTGTATGTCTGGTTCGCTATCTTTGTGGGTACTCTCCATAGATGTAACATTTTTATACTGTACAAACTGTATATTATATCCCCCTACAGTAACCCTACCCATCACAGAAAACTTTCTGCATTTTTACATTTTCTAAAAAACTTTTTCATGATTTATAAGCTTGTTTCCTCATGGGGACCTCAATTTAGGATCCCACGGTGACACGAGTCCCAATGAGTGATAGAAAATCATGAACAACGCACACACACACGCACACACTCGGTTACACTATCTTTGTGGGTCCTCTCCATAGGCGTACTGGTTCTTATACGTACTGTGGGCCTCTGAGTGAGCTCACGTAATTGTAACAGCGCAGCGCTTCTGGGTTGTACGTCAGAGCGTAGGCTCACTATTGGCCATCATCACACGCATCACACACATGACCAGCGTCGGCCAATAGTGAGCCTACGTTCTGACGTACAACACTGAAGCGCTGCGCTGTTACACTACGTGAGCTCACTCAGAGGCCCACACAGAAGCAAATGAATAGTTGAATAAAGTGGTTATTTTTGTTTGTTTTTTTGTGCACAAAAAGTATTCTCGTCGCTTGATAAACTTAAGGTTGAGCCACTGTAGTCACTTGGACTATTTTAACGATGTCTTTACTAACTTTTCTGGTCCGGCAGATGCAATTACCTAACAGCCTATGAAGGAGTGAGCCAGCTCTCAGATTTCATCAAAAATATCTTAATTTGTGTTCCGAAGATGAACGGAAGTCTTACGGAGTTGGAACAACATGAGGGTGAGTAATTACTAATTACTGACAGAATTTTCATTTTTGGGTGAACTAACCCTTTAAAAGCAAAACACAGAAAGAGTAAATCAATGTGAACAAAATGAGGCACCATGTGAGATCATCCCGTACTGTAGTGTGTGACTGAACCGGGGTCTATCTGAACACTCTGAGGCTGCCCAGCGTGAGAGGCCGTTGAATATTGTGGGGTGCAGATCTATAAGGTAGAGACCCCTTCTGAGTGGTGAGTCCTTGACGCAGCAGGAGAGTAAGTTCCCACTCTCATGATTGGAGACATCCATTATTGATGATGTCCTGATGAGATTAATCAAGCTTGAGAGTCTTTTTCTTCCTCTTTTCTATTTTTTTTTAATCCAGAATCATGTTCAAGCCAATAACAGCATCATGACATCCTAATCGCTGTGTAATGAATATTTATATCAAATGGAAAATGATGCGTTCCATATTCATGACATTTTCTGTTTTTGTTTTGTTCTTTCATCTATCAGGGTTTTATTTGATTTGTTTATATTATTATTGAAAGTGTATGTTTCTGAAGGATATTAAAGCGCTGCATATGGATGCATGTTTTAATGCGTACACTTCCATTCTTGAAAAAATATGTGCGTTACTGATTGTCAAATTATACTGTATCTGTTTGAGTTCTTTGCTTACTCAAATATGATACATCTTTCTGTTTGACACAGCAACAACCAAAAGCTCAGAAATATTATCTTACAAAAATAGCTTCTCATAACTATACATGCTTGTCCAAACACATCAATTACATAAGCTTCTTCTTTCATTTCATAAAAGAGCCCGTCATTAAAATACATGTGAATGCATCTGTGTTCATCCTCAGTTAATGTTATTTTTGATCAAGGCTTGAAGCTTTTTTCTTAGTCTTTCCAAGAAAGCTATCTAAGACTTAACTATTTCAGAAACACTTGGTTGTGTGGATTATTGATTCAGACTAGTTTTTTTTTTTTTTCATGCAGTTCTGTTTAACTTCCTCTACCATTAACTCTTCTCAGAATACCTTATCAGTTCATTCACAAGCAATAAAGCAGGAGGACACACTTGTAGTATTCGGTATATTTACAATGCATTAATGTTATTTGTAACTACAAAAAGCAAAACGAAAATTGGCACCCCTGGTAATTATGATCAAAGATGGCTGTAAAAATAAATCTGCTTTGTTTATCCTTTTAATCTTTCATTTAAAAAAATCACAAAAATCTAACCTTTCATTGAAGTAAAATAATTGAAAGTGGGGGGAACCACACATTATTTATCACATTTCTCCAAAACACATTGGCCACAATTATTGGCACCCCTAGAAATTTTTATGAGTAAAATATCTCTGAGGTATATTCCCATTAATATTTTTTATACCAGGGTAACTAGGAACATGAAATCGTCTATGACTTCTTGTTTCACAGAAGTATAAATATAAGGAAAAACAAAGGCCAAATTCCCTTAATCATCCATCACAATGAGTAAAACCAAAGAATAGTTCTGATGTGCAGCAAAAGATTGTTGAGCTTCACAAAATAGAATTTGGCTGTAATAAAATAACTAAATCGTTGAAAATTCCCATTTCCATCATCAGGGCAAGAAGTTCCAATAAACTACGAATCTGCCTGGAAAATGACATGTGTCTATATTGTCTTAATGCAAGGTGAGGAAGAGAGTTTGAGTGGCCTTGAGTGGCAAAGACTCTTCAAGGATCACAGATGGAGAATTGCAGAGATTAGTTAAGTCTTGGGGTCAGGAAGCCTATAAAACAAAAAACAATCAACCACTACCTCACCACATGTTATTTGGGAAGGTTTCAAGAAAAATGCTCCTCACTCATCTAAAAACAAACTCCAGCATATTCAGTTGTCAGACACGACTAGAACTTCAAAAGGGACCTGGTTCTATGGTCAGATGAAACTAAAAAAGAGCTTTTTGGCAGCAAACCCACCAGATGGCTTTGGTGCAAACCGGGA
The DNA here is from genome assembly GCF_949319135.1 of Squalius cephalus. Classification (NCBI taxonomy): domain Eukaryota; kingdom Metazoa; phylum Chordata; class Actinopteri; order Cypriniformes; family Leuciscidae; genus Squalius; species Squalius cephalus. The sequence continues at coordinate 36,191,708 of NC_137126.1, forward strand.
TAAAAAGTAACCCATGCCCACGGTTAAATATACCACTGAATCTTTAATGTTGTGGGCCTGTTTTTTTTTTTTGCTGGAGGTCCTGGACATCTGGTTGAGATACATTGTATCATGGATTCTAGCAAATAAGAGATAAAGAATCAAAACCTGACAGCCTCTGCTAGAAATCTTATAATGGGCCGTGGTTGGATCTTCCATCAGGACAACGGTCCAAAACAAACATCAAAATCAACAAAAAAATGGGTAACTGAGCACAAAATGAAGCTTCTACCATGACCATCCCAGCCCCAAACCTGAACCCTGTTGAAAATAAGTGGGCTGAACTGAAGAGAAGAAGCGTCAACATGATTTTTAAAAGTGAATTGAGATTAAAACCATTTTATGGTCAACATTCCCATGAATTAAGAAAAAAAGAATGTGATGTACTAATTCATATTTTCATATATACACATATTAAATATACAGCCTCTAGGAGCAGAGGAGAGTAAGACATTTGTTGACATGGTGACCAGGGAAAGGTCTCTGTTAGCCTGTGGTGCCTCTTTAAGCACATATTTAAATGCAAAAATGCAGATGAGATATTAGAGCACATAAAATAAAAATATTTTACATGTATGGTACTCATGTCTATGTCTAGAATCAGGAAAACAGGGAAAGAAGAGGAAGCTGTTGTCAGTAGGATAATGATCTGCTTAAATTGCATGGATTTATGTGTTTTTGACATTGTATTGTGATGTATGTGAGTGTGTTTGTGTTTGATGAATGGCAATGAAAGGACTTTCAGCTTTTCTTGGGTAACAGGAAACATAAAAGGTCTGATGCTGGACCCCTCTGCCCCAACAATTTGTTCAGTCTGTGCCCATGTGTGTATGTTTGTCTATGGAAGGTGAATGGATCCCCTGCAGCAGTGTGTAATAACCAGTGTGTTCTAGGTAGGTGGTACAGAGGGGGAGGGAAATGGATTAGATGAGAGCCATTGCAGGACATGGTGTGTTAAAGATCTGCCTCCTGGCTTTCCTTAGTCTCCATCGGTGCTTCTGTCGCTCTCTTTCTCTCTCATGCATTTGTCCATGGCAGTGGCCGTGAGCCGTAGATCCCCTTATTCGGCCGAGAAGCAGCTCTGTCAATAAAGATACATCAGTGGTTCCAGCCCATAGAGGATCCACCCATTACCCCCCTCCCTTTACTAAACATGCACTCACTCACTCACTCTGTAGCTACACTGCCAGGGGCTTCCATTAGTCCCACCACCTGCTGTGCCATGCCCCCCCCCCCCCCCAAACACACACAGTCACTCTTTTTATTTTTCAGAGGTCTCAAAGTGAACCGTCCGTTCGGTTTCTCTCTCTCTTGCCTTTTTCTTACATGTATTCAAGTATATCACCTCTCTAAACACTTACGTACACGATTTCCATGCAAGGAAACGAGTAGACCGAGACAGAGAGGAGAGAGTAGAGGTCCCATTGCTGCATCCCTCACCCCTCCCTCTCTCTTGGACTCACTGAGCGAAGACAAGGCGATGCGGTGTAATTATTTTAATTGGTTGTGACTTCTTCATTTACATGACAAGTGCATGCACATCCTGGGAAACAGCGGTCTGCTTCTCTGTCAGAAGAGACCCCTCGGTCAGCGTGGGACACTGGGTTTGGGGCTCTGGAGGTCCAAAGGGGGGCGATGGGGTGATATTGCAGGTCTTTCTATGAAATCCCACAGTCTGCTACCAGACTAGCATGTCCTATCCAAACTCCAGTCAGCCTAACGTGGCATAGTCCCGCCGATTTATCCTCCTATTGTCCCCTGTTGGAAGTCACCGACCCCAAGCTTTATTCTTAAGTGGTGAAAGTTCTCATTAGGGCCGCAGTATGGATGTGATACTGAGTGGCGTTACTATAGCTTACATTACGAGACTACTCAGCTGAATCATTATAATGATAATTAGTTTGGGTTGATAGTTTTCTTTATAGAAAAATACCACCCTTTGGTTTTGGTTGATGTCCACCTAGCCACCGTCCCCTCAAAGTTCACATATCAGAATGAATCACATTTGAATGTTGAATTTCTACATTAACACATTCTATATTTTTATTTTCATAATTAAATTTGTTTATTTTTTGAAATTTAAAACAGCCAAACAGTCCGTAGCAAATACTGATGGTGTAAGTAGATAAAAATGACTTTGGTGTGTAAGCTCAAAAAAACATAAAAGATCAACAAGGAGTGGAGCAACATAATCGTATAAGATTTTCTCTTAATGAGTAATGGGTGTGTTTTGGGCATAACGTGCATTAAATCAATCAGTCATCTCCCATTCCCTTTAAAAGCCAGTTGTGCTCATGTGCCATGATTCGCTATTTAGATGGTGGAATTTGCAAGCGGAAAAACTGAACACTTCCCTGGCGAGGAAACGGATCTGCTCGTGCACAAGGTTAAAGCGCGCAAGCAGACCATCTACGGGACTACACAATATTAATCTTTTACATTGTCATCAGTCAACCAGAGTCTGGTTGGTTTATTTCACGTTACGCCCAAAACACACCCATTACTCATTAAGAGAATAGGGACAACCCTTTTAGACCATGAGCCGGGCATGCAGATCATTTTTCCCATCGTTAAACTAGCAAAAGTGGATTTGGACACGCCCTAAGTGCACTTGAGCCTTACACTTTAGACCATGTGCTTATATCGTTAAAATATAGGGCCCTATTTCAGTTGCTTCAAAATAGCAACGCGCCAACAATGCACCTGAACACACCTTATTTTCAGACCTGCACGCCCATGGGCACACAAACGGGCGCAAATGCATTTGCTATTTAAACAATGTGGCCCAGGACGTAAAAATGATAACTGCGTCGGGCTGAAACTAGCAAAAAACACTTGTGTCGCGCCTGGTGCCGCATTGCGCCGGGTGTATGATAGGGCCTAAAACGTTTTCGATTCACATCGCCATCAGTGTCGTAACAGTGTTATGTGCGAGCTCCTCTCCTTGTTGAACTTTGATATACATTTGATCACTTATATTTACATTTATACCTTTGGCAGATGCTTTTATCCTTAATGACTTACAAAGGAGGAACCTTGTAGTTTATCATAACATAGCAGTTAATGCAGAAACACAATGCCAAGTCTGAGTCACAATGCAGAAAAGTAGGTTGCCTAAGTAGACTAAGGAGTTTATATTTTATTTTTTAAATAACTATTGATATAGAATGTTATAGAATTTTTTAAGTGCTCTATATTTATAGAAATTAATTTATCAACCAACACAATTTAGATTAATTGTTCAAGCCTCCCTTTGATGTTTCTTTGTATGTAACTGCTAATAACCATATATTTTAAATATATATTCCTTGCATTTCAAAATCTGTCAGCTGTTATTCTATTCCATGTGCAGTCTTTATTATTCACATGCAGATGCTGTTGCATGTTTCAAATTAATGATGATAATGCATTTAACTTCTGGCATAATCATGGCTGTAATATCTGTCCTATAAAAGATGCTAGTTGTTTTGCTAATTTGATGCTTTGAGAGAGATATAAGATAATCTTTCCTCTGCCTCATAATCACTATTCATCCTGTCCCATAATGTTGATTATGATAAATTAAATCCCATCCTGTGTTTATAATTTATCTATCAGATCTTCTTACGTTAGGTAGTAAATGGCTTCCTGGAATCCATTGGTCGAATGCTGAAAAAATGGACAGAAAGTCATATCAAGTCAGGCTTAAAAAGTTTACAGTAGAATATTACAGTACTTTCCTACCACAGTGACTTACATGAAAGAGAGTGCTTGCTTAAAAAAGTAACTCATGCTTTTCATTTTTATGTTCGTAAGACACTTAAATTGCTCTTCTTGAGCATGTGCTTTTAAGAAAGATTTTTACTGTATTACGAAAAAACTTCATATGCTAATAAGTTCATAAAAAGTTGTTTTTATTATCATATATGTGAGATTGTTTGATTTGATCTGATAAATCCATTCCACAGTAGAAAACGTAATGAGGAATGAATTCATAATATCATGCGTGTGATTGTTTGGAACAGGCTGTCTGTATCTCCTTGCTCTAGGTGCAAGTTTGGATTAACTCAAATGAAAGGAAATCAATTCAGTTTGGGGACTCCCAGGGGTGTCGTCTGACTCTGGCTCATGCATACGCCACCATCAAAACATGTTGGCAGTAAAAAGACGCGTCTTCACATAGACGCCACAAAGCCGCCTTTGTGCTGCATGTGAGGGAATCTTTTAAAACAGGCACTTCATAAACGGAATAGTGAGCGATACAGAACTTCTCTAGTCTACATTTTCAGCTGACAATGAGACGAGAAAAGCACAATGTGAGTGATAGGAGTGAACAAAAGAGTGGTTTTCCCTCACAGAGACACCGGCGCTGCCAAATTTATGGTCCAAAACAAGAGGCAGATGAAATTCTAGGCTGGTGTTTGGGTTTGATTGGGTCCGGTGTGGAGTGCAGCTGGTCTGTTCTCACGCCCTGCCGGCTGAGGGAGTGGCTGTCCGACACCTAACACAGCTCTGAACTCTGTGTTACCTGTCCCACAGAGCCAATTTCACACAGAAGACGAGGAAGATGTGTATGATTTGGGGTCATTGCAGGTTTTTAGCTCTTTATTTGATTTTGGAGACTGTTCTTGGACTTGGGCCATTTACTATAATTAAATGTAATTCAGCACTCATCTTTGCTGTCTGACAAAATGATTGTAAACCAAGACTAATGCAGTCTTTTCTTTGACAGACTGAGGGGGGATGTATTTGTGGCCGCAGATAGTGTTATTATTTGCACACACTAAGTCTAAAGTTAAGGCTTTTGTCATGAATCCAAGTCAGGTCTCAAAACTATAGATCTCTCAAGTCAAGTCTCTTCTTTTGTCTTCTTCTGTCACAAGTTAAATCAAAATCTCATATCCCTTTTGATTATATCTGTCCGGCCCTGTTTGGATTTATCAATGATTGGATCATTATTGCAGTGGTTATTATGTTTCTATGTTATATGTTTGGCAACAGTTCTTCTAACCCCAATTGATTCATGTCTTGATGTAAATAACATAGCCTACATTTTTAGTCAAGATCTTGTATTGACAATACAAGAGTCAAGCACTCTGTAAAGTCTACTCCAGCACAGCACAAAGACTTTCCATGAATTTAAGGTCTGGACTCAGAGGTGCCAATTCATGTGTGAAAATGATTCATCATGCTCCCTCCCAACCATTCTTTCACAATTTGAGCCTGATGAATCTTGACATTGTCATCCTGGAATATGGTCATGTTGTATCTTCCATGTAGTAGTCAGTAACAGATCCGCACACCGAATAAGCTCCCATTCAAAAAATGTTTTATTAGTGACGTTTCGGGCCTCACATGGCCCTTCCTCAGACTAACGTGTTGTATCTTCCTACATGGTTATTTAAGAAATAAAAAGCTACATACTCCATCAATTGGGGTTAGAAGAACTGCTGCCAAATATAACATGCTAGAAACAATCACTGAAATAATGATCCAATCATTGACTCTTAAGCATTTGCCAAACTAAATCAAAAGGCTATATATATATATACAGTATTATATGAATTTATATCACATATTTCCTTGTTCATCTAAAATAAGATATGTGTGTAGCTCAAATCAATATTTAGTGTTTATTTATTGATTGATAATTATTTATATTGTTTATATATATATATATATATATATATATATATATATATATATATATATATATATATATATATTAAATATGAGTCTAATTTGAATATGTTTTTGTGACTTAAAGGAATGGTTCCAAACGTGTTAAGTTTATTTCACGAAGATATTTCTTTGACAGAAATATCAATAAGTAGATATTTTGAAGAAAGTTTGAACTGTTTTTGTTCATACAGTAGAAGTCAGTGGGTCATTTTGAGAGAACTGTCCCTTTAGGTGCAACTCAAGTCTGAGTCTCATCATCACTCCACCACTGTGATCCTGGTACCTGAACTGGCTCTTTATAATACAGAAACGTTGTTCATATACAACACATGTCTGGATATATGCCCAGTGATACCACTATCTTCCATTATTTGATCATTGTTTGATGAATTGCTGCTGCCATGATTAAAAGAAAATATACAGTTGTCTTTTTAAAATGAAAATCCATTTACCGCCGGCTCTCTGAGCCTTTTTTGTTGAAACACCACACACAAAAGTGGTCCACTTGTTTAGTGAATTCGCCCCAGAGTATGTTTGGGATGTCTGTGGATTATTACCTTGTTGGTTTATTTGATTGTCCATCAAGGGAATTTGAACATTTATAGTGTTCTCCATTGTCTCTTTCTGTCATTAAACATGCTTGTATTTTATTAGCTCGGTCCCAAGCAAGGTCATTAATTGCAGCTGGGACCTGGGGTAGCCCAGCTCCACTAAGAGGTGAAGGAAAGAGAGAGCGAGAGAGGATGGGGAAGGATTGTTAACGTGTTACGGCACAGGCGTCTTCTGAGATTGCCTGCTTGATTGCTTCATAAGGACCCTGTGGCACACAGCAATTAGGAGCCGCAGAACCGAGGAGCACTCCGATGATTTCACTGAGACTCTTCCTGTATCAGTCCAGCAGATCGGCACACTCAGCCTTCCCCTTACGGAGCGAGAGTCTGAGGAACGGGGCGAGAAGAGAGTTTCGGGAGAGGTTAATGACATCTAGAGCAGGGAACATGTGCTGTGGGTAATTGGTAAATGGTGGTATAATGAAAAAATTATAAATGTTGTAATGACTGTGCTCCTGTGAAAAGAGAAGTGAGTGTTTACACTGGAGAGGCTCAGGGAAAAAAGGGATGGATGGAGAGGTAGAGAGAAAGAGGTGGAGGAATGAGGGATGAAATGATGGCTGGGTGCAAACAAAGCATTGATACTGATAAGTGTGAATCATTGGAGTTTAATAGAAAGGCCTCTGGCTGTAGGAAAGCTCTGAGGATCCATTATATGCTCAATTATATCAAGACATATATAAATAGTATTCTCCCCTGTGTGTGTGTGTGTGTGTGTGTGTGTGCGTGCGCGTGTGTGTGCGCCTTGTTTAATGCTTACCATATGATGCCACACACATTGTATGTCTGCTCTCTTGCTACAATTCATAGTTTTTCAGTCACATGACTGGCACGAGGACCTGGAGGCTAAAACATCCATAGAACTTTAGTACAGGCCTGTCAATTTTCCATCTGTTTCAAGAAGAAAACCAAATATATGTGAACAAACTGCAAGTTTTGACCAGAATATGAACAAATTTTTTTTTTCATAGTGGTTCTGGTAACACTTTACAAGTCTCAATGCATGATCTAACATGAACTAACAATGGGCCATACATTTTTACAGCATTTATTAACCTTTGTTAATGTTAGTTAATAAAATGTTCATGTTAGTTCACTGTGCATTAACTTATAATAACAGATACAATTTTTAAAATCTTAAAATTGTATTAGTAAATGTTGACATTAACATTAAGATTAATAAATGCTGTACAAGTTTCATTGTTAGTTCATTACCTAACTAATGTTAACAACAACAACAACATTATTGTAAAGTGTTACCATAAAAAGGAAAGTTTTTGTAAAGTTTTTTTTTTTACTTTTAATAATGTTAACCTAAAAATGTATAAACAAGTCAAAATAATATTTAAAATCACTGAATCAACCTAGATAAATTAAGTTAAACCAACAAAGCTAAATTTCAGGGTTAGAAAAGATATAGCTCTTTACGGTAACAGTTGCAGTTTCAGTGTTTTTGGCATTTTAATACCTTTTTAATAACACTCAAAGTATCTGTCTTTATTGTTCATACTGGAAATGCAGCCATGAGTATATGTCTGTGTTTATATAAATATATAAACTACTAGTGACACTATCATTATTCGGTTATCATGTCACTCTATTTTAGTCATTTTAAAAAGTATTAAACACTTTTTAATAGTTTACTGACTGAAGTCTGCAATCTTCTATCCATTTTCAAACTGCTGTTCTTATAGCATACATTTCTGTGTAGAGTTGTTAAGAAGAGTCTTGACAAAAGCAAAACATTGTTCATTTTTTCATAGTCTGCATGTTCTAATTAGCTCTTTTCAATGACTGTGTTGTAAATGGGAATAACTGTGTATAGTTTCCTTAGGCAACTTATCTAAATACATCCTTTTAGATAAGTACAATGAGAGATCATCATGTTTTCAGAGGCAATTACCCAAAGCTCAGTATGAAGATAATGGGACACCTCATTGATAACCAGCCATCCCATGACTCCCAGGCATAAAAATAAAACACTATCTTGTTTGAATTATGTGGGTTTTTGGGAGGGGTACTGAAGGTTAAAAAGAGGAAATGACCCTGAAAAATATACAGTAGTCAACATTTGAAGTGGATCAAAAAAGTTAATCAAAGTTGTCCTAAGACAAAAACGGGTATTGTTCAAAATTCATGTATAACTTTGATGAAAGGTTGTACTAGTATGCATCTTGCTAGATGTCAAATTAAGAGTTTTGCCAATATTAAAACATTTGCCTATTTTAATAGTATAGGAATGACCAGGATTATGTCTGTGTGTTTTAAGACTGAATTCTGTACATTTGTGGTTTTGGACCAGTTTGGACTGATTTTATTTATTTTGTTTTACTTTATTATTTTCAAATGCAAAGAAGACAAACCTACACCAAAACTCCTACATTGGATATTGCTAATATATTTGCCATGGTTTAATCAAGTGCAATGTGTGTTACAACTCGGTTGGTCATTTCCAGTTTGTAACTGCATCTCCATGGGCGTTCCGGTATCAGCGCCGCAGGGTGTCTTTCCACACCCTTCCCCCGCCCTCCCAAATACACACCCACATACTACCGCACATAATTTGACAGTGTGTTTAACTGCAGCTGATGAATGCCCTTGATTTCCCATGTGTCCGAGACACAGCAGGATATCAAGGTTGTGTGTGAGGCTGACTCTAATGTAACCGCCATTCATCACAACCAGGCGGATGTGAAGGGAGGATGACCCAACCTGTACCAACAGCCACGTCACGCACACTTTACCTATAGGCAAAATTAATAAACCACAGTGAAAGATGTTGCGCTCTCCTTCAAAGTGAGTTCTTTCTGTTAGCTTTAGATCAAAATATCAGCAAATCAGTGTTGTTTTCAGAGCAGTGCTTTAGTGTCTTGTATTGCATATCTCATCCAGTTATTTACACTAATGGGTCCGGCTTCAAAGTGATGGATTACCGTCGATCTCAGACTTGTATTTCTTATCATATAATCCCATCATTTTCAGATTGCTATTCTTCTAGAGGTTGGAAGAATCTAATAAGCAGATGTTTTTCACAGTTGTGTTTATATACTGTACTCGTTCAGTTCCTGTAATGTCAATGCCGAAGCTAAAATCTCTTCTAAACAGATACGAGTTGAATGAAACTTTCCCACAGCATACTGAAGTTTACAATATATTACCTCAGAAGGTTTCTGCATGCAGGCCTATACAATAGATCTCCAACAAAAGGAGACTTATACACAACGGGGAAAAAACTCAAGCAAACTTAGAAAGGCAAAGTTAACTATTTTCATTTGAATAATGCTCAATCTAAACTTTGTTTTTATATATATATTTATTTATTTCCACCTTTTTTTTTTCCCAGATGCAAAAAGTTGCACAGAAAGTGAAGTGAGCACAGCTTCTGTGGCTTGGGTGGCAGAATAGTTTTCTTTTAAAAATGTTCTTTATTCATGTGTTATTTGTTTATGTGGATAAATTATTAAAAATTTGCTGGATTTTTTTTTTGCAAAGGTTCTAGTTTGCAGTTAATGATTCCCCTCCATTCTCTCCCGATGGGTATAGTTTGTAATTTTCTTGAATATAAAAGCTGCATTATTCATGTGTATCGGCAGACCACATCTATTAATTATGTCTTTCTTTTTAGGTGCTTACATTTTTACAATGATATGTTTTTTTCCTGCCTAAAAGAGGACCGATAACTACATGGGAAGTAACGGAGTGCCCCTACAGAAAGGTTAAATATCACTTTAAAAGTTTCAATGGTTCATTGGAACATTAGTTAAAAAAAAAAAATAAAGGCACAAAAGCAAAGAACAGAGAAGAAAAGAGAGAAAAAGAACAGAGATATAGAAGTTGAGAAACAGAGATGTAAATGCCCCTGTTTAGTAATTTATAGATGTGGGAATTGAGTGAGACTCTCTACAGAGTCATAAACTATTGATGTGTCTAATCTTTTAGATCCTGCCAACATAATAATCATGATCTGGATGACAGTGAGAGGCAGAGCCACACCCACTTCCTCCCCTCACCCCCACAACAAACACACACACACACACACACGCTCCTCCACCAATGCTGTTGTGCCTCTGACTCTCCATTAAAACACAAGCTTTGCTCTGTTAAAAGCCAAGCTTTGCAAACACTACACATTTCTAGTAAAATCAATAAACACTCCACTCCACGTTAGCTGCACAAATGTCCTGTGGCGTTAACCATTTGCAGTGTTTATTCGTTAAAACTTAGTCGTTTCGCATTGGAGTTCGTGGCGCGCTCTAATGAGTTACTCCTATACAATGACTTTTAAACAAAGTTAACTCAGCCAAAGTATGTATCATGACTTGCCCATAGGAAAGAAAAACACAAACTACAGTTCTAGTTTCAGAAGGTATCTGAATAAAGTGTGTGATTGCAGTATGAGCTTTTTTTTTTTTTTTTTCAGAACATTAACCGCACTTTCATTTTATTTTAGGAGAAACATCTGAAAAATATAGTTGATGCAGTACCTAAATGAAACAATGGCGAAGCTATGAGAGAGTAACCTTCCTTTGGGTGTGTACAAATATTTTTGTCAATAAGGAGGATAAGAGAAATAGATTTTTTTGTAAGAGAAAAACAATACACTTCAACTGCATTAATACTTTTTCTCGCAATATATTCCCTCCTGATTGAAGAGGTTGTCTGGTCAAGTGCTTCAAACGACTGTTAAAGTGTGTGATTGGTTTTAATGGTTTCAACCCAAGTTTTTCTCTAGTAGTCACAATCAGAAGGAAGCAGTGTTGTCGACCATTATGTCAGAGATTTGGCTTGCATCATTTCTAAGGACATCTATAATAAAGAGAGCCATAAATTATAGAGAGTAGTTTACATCTCGTAGCTGGAAGGTCCCCTGTGGGGTTCAGCAAGGAGAGCATCAGTCTGCAAAACAAATGAAATGCTTGGTCTTTAACATTTGACATCAGCCATTAATTATTGACCGACAATTATATGCACTATTGTTACAGTATCTACGATCACGTGAGCACACGCTGCCTTGGAGAAACATGTCTGAATTGGTGCTGTTTGCTGTCCATGTGTCTTTGCTGTGGGCCTCTTTGACATGTTCAGTCTTGTCCATCAGACAGGGACTGAAGGTCATTCATGATTCTGACAGAGTCTGATCAGTTTGGTGTCTGAGTCACACGTAGACTGTAGTTTTAGCATCACTGCAGGCTATGAGTTTCTCAGAATGGGCATGTTTTTGTCCTGCCTTTGCATCTATCTGTCCGTCCGTCCATCTTATATTCATATCATTTTCAATGTCATGTATTTTGTTCAGCATTAACTTTTTTTAATTGTAGCTAAGCGGTTCATTTTACAGGTAATCAGCCTTTTTTCAGATCAAGTGGGTCAGTTCTCAGCAGACTGGATTATCTGAATCAATTATTTCTTATCTTTCTTTTTCTAAACCGTTAATGCATTGTTTCTCATATTTTTATCCACGGTGTTTTAATGTTTTCTTTGTTTAATTTGTATGTTTTACAATTAATTATAATAATTCTCTATGCTCTTGATGCATCTTCTCTAACTATTCTTCTGTTCTATGAGCAGAAGTGCACTAAGCATGCAGTAGATTTTTGTAGTGTATAAGCTGAAAAATTACTGATCATGTTCTATAATTGTGTCAAATGGAAAACATAAATAGACACTAGATAATTTGCGGCTTAGGCCTATTTTGTCAATAAAGTATTTTTAATGTTTAGAGGCCATAATTAAATTATGAAAAAAAAAAAAAAAAAATCAATTGAAAAGAGGTATCAGTGTAAATATCAGTGATAATGGAATCAGACCGAAAAGAAATGTTGTGTATCACCCATCTCATCTGTTTTTAACTGTTAAATTTGAGAATAAAATCCATAGCATGCTTTTCACAGCTGAAGTGTTTTATAATTAGCTGTAGAAACCTAAATGTATGAAAAATTAAAATCAAGCATCATGACCTGAATTATTAACTGTTAGTTTTGTAAATACAGTAGCTGTTTTATACTCGATGTAAGATGAGAGCAATATGACACCCTCCCAAGGTCTCTTTTTCCCCCTGTCTTTCTTTTTCTGTTTTTCATCTCTCTGAAACATAATGGAAACTCTTTTCTACACAGTAATTATATGATTTGCTCTGCTAAGGCCTGTGTGTTATTGTCTATTAATGGACAGACAAATTATATAAATGCATCTCAGAAATAATGGTCTACAATGGCTGATGCATGTAATAGCCGTCAGTGTGGCAGCCCAGCGGCTCGTCGTGAGGGAGCAATACAATGTTCCCCAGCTCGAACAACGCCGGACGACTACCTCTGAACCCACATTATTCATCTGCTGATAAAGATAGGGGGATATAGAGACAAGATAGGGAGGGGACGAGGGATGCGCTTACACACAGGGTTCAGACCTTTGTTTTTATCTATATTTTATTTAGCCTTTGTTTGCAAATTGCCAAATGAAATATGCATAGTCTGCTTGAGATCTTAAAGTTTAATGGAGGACTTGGGGGTGGGGGCTTCAAGCAGGAGTGTGAGAGGGTAAATCAAATGGACAAATATGAGAGTGACAGACTTACATTTTATGGATACAGGAAGACTAAACAGAGAGGGACAGGATATGGATGGTTGAATATCTTGTAGCCTAATGAATAGTGAGAGAGTGCTAGTTAAAGGGATGGCTCATTTAAAAATGATAATTCTGTCATCATTACTCACCCTCATGTCGTTCCAAACCTGTATTGCTTTTATTCTTCTGTGGAATACAAAATAAGATGAAAAATGATTTTGAAAAACAGTTTTTGTCCATACAATCAAAGTCATTGGGGTTCAAAAAAAAATCACAAATGTAATAGCCGTCAGTGTGGCAGTCAGTGGCTCGTCGTGAGGGAGCAATTCAATGTTCCACAGGAGATTTTACAGTCATACAGGTTTGGATCGACGTGAGGGTGGGTAAGTATTGACAGAAGATTCATTTTTGGGTGAACTATCCATTTAATGACTTATAAAGGGTGATTTATGGAGAAATCATCATGCTTAGTCCTGGATTTGGTCATACTAATGATAGCTGGTGATAATGTGAAGGCTTTAATGCAACCTGTCATACAATTAAAGTCAGTGATGGGTAACTGATTACATGCGATCTGGATACCGTAATCAGATTCCAAATATGAAGTACTTGTAATTAGATTATATTACATTTTAATCAGACTACAGTTACTTTTTTATTGATTACATGATATGTTATTTTCACAATGGCAGTCAATTATTCATAATTCATTGATTCTCCCTACTACTTTTTTTTTATCTTTTAAATTTTCACTTCTAAAAAAGCCTACTGCTTTCAATAATAAAATTAAGTCAATAATAATGAAATAATAAAATTAAGTTCACAGTTCTCTGGTGTCAGTTAATGGTCACATGACATGGTCAGATAACATATTTCATCTTTGTTTTTATTTTAAAATAATTTATTTTAATAAAAAAAAAAAAAGATTTAATTATTTAATAGCTTTTCATTAAACTCACGAACCCCAGTTTGGGAAACCCTGATGTAATGTAATATTTAATGCACTTCATGTTGTTGATAATATATTTTCTTTCTCTTTGTATTTTTATATCAAGATTATCCGATTAATCTAAAAGTAATCAGTAGTCAGATTATATTACCTTAAATGTGTAACGTAATGGATTACGTTACTAACTAGAATTTTTGTCATGTAATTTGGAATCAGTACCCGACTACAATTTGTAAGTAATCTACCCAGCACTGATTATTGCTATATTAAGAACAAATTAGGCATACGGTCAGGTATAGTCATTTATGTGGGTGTTAATCAGACTGGGCATATAAGGTTCTAGTTTTTATAATTCCTCCTCCGTACAAATTTTACAACAGAGTCATTTTTGCTCTAGGCTTTGCATGCATGACCAAGCATGCCTGCTGCAAAAGAGAGTGGATGCTCGTAGCTCATTGTAATCTATAATTAAACCTGGCGCTAACAGCTAAGCTCTAAACCTACACACGGATCCGCTAACGGCTAGCTACCCGGCAACTGCGTTACCGTAGGAGTTGCATGATGGGACCTGACAGCACCGCCCGGGGGTTCCCCTGAGAAGGTGGAGCCTAAGAAGGTGGCAGCAGGGAAGGGCAGGGAGTTTGAGACAAGCAGCCAGACTTCCTTTTAAAGAATGTGAGTGTATAAGGAATTTTGAGTTGATCACAGACCGCATATGGAATACAAAACAAAACAAAAAGTCATGCGAAAAAGTTATGTGTGAAATTGCTTAATTATCATCACTGATGTGTGCACTCAGATGGAATGGAAATATTAAATAATCAACATACAGACAGAAAATTACAGGAGAATATTGTCTCAAAGAAACATGCAGCATGCAGTCCTCGTGTGTTAATGTGCTTTGACAGGTCATGGAGGGCCTTTTTTCCCTTCAGCTGTTTCTCTATAACATTTGCATTTGAGTCATGGTTTTGGCACTGTGCCAAGTCAGACGCTCCTTTAACAATGTGGTCAACACCAGGTTACAAAAGGCATGGAATCATGAGACATTAGGTAATATTATATATATTATTTACACATAGATTTAAATTGATATGGACATGTTGGACCTTGTCACTTCTTGGTTATGCTGCAGTAAGAGGGTGAAAGGTCACTTAGGGTTTTTCCATTAGTGTAAAAAACAGTGTCTGATAGCCATGAATAAAATATCGTAAAGTATGCCAGACTGTAGCTTTTACCATCTCAACCCATGAGAGACAAGAAAGAGTGAGAGAGCAAGTAAGAAAGCGAGAAATATGGTGGATAACACATGAAAATCAAACTTTGAAGTCCTTCAATCACATTTTCTACTCATTACATATTTTTCACAATAAAGAACATTTGTGGTTTGGGATCGTTTGATTATTTGATGTGATTATTAAGCTGTTTTTCCAGTGGAAACTTTTGGCTGATCCCAACATTTGGAGATGATTTCAGGTTTTACTATACTTGTGAGAACATTTGGTCCCCATAACGAATGCAAAACCTGACCCCACAGACATGCTTTAAGTGATGTACGGTTTTATCCTTTGCATAAATGAATACTTTAGTGTTATAGTTAGAAACTAGGCTGCGTTGCTAGGCAGATTGGGCCACCAGATTTCACCTACACTCACTGAATATTAGCTGTGAATATGAGCGCTATTGTACACTCGCTGTCCGCAGATTATTTTGTGGGTGAAGAGAATACATGTTGCATGCGCTAACTGCACTGACTGAGTTTACAGACTGATATTAGGTGTGACAAGCTTTGACGGACAGAGCATGATGACAATAATGGATGGAGCTATCTAAGCTAGTGATGATGGATTTAAACAAGACAGTCAGTTAGCTATTAATGCTTATTGAGAATGGGCTTACCCAGAAAGTATAGCTCTGTTATACTTAGCCTATATGTTTTGTTTTCCCAGCCCATTTTTCACCTTTTTTGACCACAATTAAAATCAAATACAGATGAGAAGTTTGCGTACACTTTTGCTGCGCTGTCAACGTGAGTGTTAAGTGAGTTTAAGAGATACACAAGCATATTGCAAATGCTCACCTGGGGCATCAGAGGAGGGTGTGTGTGTTCAAAACTGCACAGAAACTGTCAACAAATCTGGCATGCATATTTGCCAGCATAGCAAATTTCAATGGCTGTTTTCTAAGCTGTTAATGATTAAGACCGCAGGACACCGCACCCTAATGTAAATATCACATGGCATTTTAATGACATTTTGGCAAATCAGACACTTCAAGCAGTTTGCATGATGGCTCGTCAGATATTTTACTCTTTTGCGTGCTAGTGTGTGTGAGCACAGTTAGCAGCAGAGTTTTGACTGTGCTGGTCAATGTGCACAATTCTGTGACTTCATGCCCTGAAGACTGAGTCTAGACACGAGCCAGCCAAGCTGCCCTGATGACCTACATCCCACTATTACAGACATCATTCCATTCACAGAGAGAGAGAGGGGGGTAGAGAGAGAGAGAGAGAGAGAGAGAGAGAGAGAGAGAGATGGGGAACATGTGAGAGTGTGGAGGGAGAAAGGACATAGTGAGTTGGGGAGGAAGCATTAACAAAGATGTGGAATATAAAAGAGAAACCAAACAGAGAGATGTAGAGTTTGTTCACAGATAAGGAGGTGATATGGGTTGTTTAGGGTAGTTTTAACTAGAAATGGAATGCAAGAACAATTATCGGACTAAATAACTGAATAAATAAATAAAATTCACATATCTTTAACAACAACCTGTACACTGTAAACCCCAACAAGTTAAGGCAGGCTCACACTACATGACTTTTGGCTGGATTTTTCTGTCGCAGACAGATATCCAAGATCTGCGACAAAACCCCCAGATCGTGGCCAAATCGGTGCTCGTTGGGGTCGCTGATGCCCGTCAAATATGAGCAGGTCAGCGACGTGATCTCAGCCTGTCTCGAGCAGTCAAAGATGCTCATTAAACAACATGGCAAACTGCTCATGTACCTTAATGTACAAGAATGCAAGGTGACAATTTGATAATAATTGATAATAAACTAACAAGAAATATATTTTTATCTTTGCTCTATATTTAACATTATATTATATTTTATTTACCATCAGTTTTTGCTGAACAGATATGGACAGCCAACCCGTGTGTATTTCTGCCCAATTGTCTTTTTTTGTTTAATCTTTTTTATGCACATATTACTTGGGCAGCGAGTATGAGGGTCTCGCGTGAATTCAAGTGAGAAAGCGTTTTTTTCGTTGTTGGTCTAGGGCTGCCTCTTGGCCAAAGATCTTATAGTTTGTACACCTTGTCGCTATTGTGTTGTGTAGTATGAGTGCTGCTAAGACAAGACAATGACAGACAACAAGAAAACTTGTTGTATAGTGTGAGCATGGCGACTCATCATAGTTCTGTAGTGTGAGCTTGCCTTAACTCAAACCATTTGAGGAAACCGATTGCCTTAAACCATTTAAGTTTAAAAACGAATATTTATGAGTACTGTGAAATCACTCCATTTGAGTCCACATACTATTGAATTATAATTCCACCTAAATACTTTCTGTAGCTGAAACTTCATTAAATTGTATAAAACTATTAAAATCAAAATCTTTAAGTTAACTCAAATATTTTACTGTTAACGTAACAGCACAAGCACACCTGCATGTACTAAAGTAATTAACAAAGAGACAATTGTTGTCCTGATGTGCACAGCTATTCCTTTTTAAATAAAGCAACACATATTCTTAATGGTATTTGGCCAATCCTTGACCCAACCACAGCCTCCATTCTACACCACAATATAAAACTCAGGCATATCAGAAACCCTTTTAAATTCCAAACATAACAACATTAAAAACTAACAGATCACCCCCTTTATATTGCTCTTGAGCAAAATACATAAAATGACTCTTAATTACTCTCCTTTAACTGTGAGAAGCAAAGCATGCTGGGAATTAGAATTTAATTTTGTTGCTTAATATAATAAGGTATTAAGTTCACATAACCTTTTCCCTAATACAGTGAACTTTAAGTAATATTTGAGTAAAATGAACTAGTTTCATATAGTAAATTTGACTGTTTTACAGTGTGTGGCTTTCTTGATTCTTTTATTTTAATGGAATACAAAAAGAGAAGCTGCACTTGCATACAATGAGAGTGAATAGGGACTACGGCTGTCCCCTTAAATATGACATGGAATATAGTGCACAAGTAGTTTAGACTATTTATGATGGATTTATGGTGCTTTTTTGTCCTTTTTGAAGCTTGACCACCCCAGTCTCCATCCACTGTCATTGTATGAAAGAGTTAATCATGGCAGGATTTTTTTATAATTTACTCATGGTTGTTTGGGTGAACTGTCCTTTTAAGAATCAAGCATCCAGACCGAAGGCATTGCATAGAATATAAAAAATGACACAATAGAAAATACAACAGCCTAACCCTTGTTTGGAGGAAGCAAACAGATAAGGGGGGAAATGCACTTCAAGTCACATGACCTATTAAGTTCAAACATATAGTCTAAAGAGCACATATTTCACCCGTGTTTTTCAGATGAGGATAAAGGAGCCAGACTGAGACTGTCAAAGAAATTTCACTTTTCTGCATTCAGTTTCTCTACGTATTGAATGAGTCAGTTGGAGTGTGCTAATGTGTATTTGTCTGTGTCTGTGCGTGCTTGCGCGAATGAGTGTGTGCGTGTGTAAAAAAAATATGTTTTTGAGCTCAGACAGCATACAGAATTAGACAAAAGTGTGTGTGGTTTTGAGGCATACATTAAAGCAGACATAATACCACAGAAATAAAGGCTTATATCCCCTACATATGGAGCTGTGTTTCCCCCTACCCCCCGACCCATTTCCTCCTCCCACAAATACAAATTATCAGACATAAGAGACAGACAATAAGGGACATTGGAAGATTATGAGAGTGTTTGCACTTGAAAAATAATTTCGTATGATGCCGCAAATTTGTTTATTTCAGTTATCAAGCCATTTGTCATGTTTGCAATATCAAAAATGTCAAATTTGCTGTTGTTGTTCAAGTGAATCAGCTATACACATGTGTGTATAGTTTGTTTCAATAAGAAGGCTGAGGAATTTTCTCCATCCCTTTATTATCACTCTACCTCCCCCTCCTCTCCCACATACACACACAGTTGTTAGAGTTGTTGCAACTACTTAATCCTCAAGATTAACAATTTTTCCTCAGCTGAAACAAAGACAAATTGACATGACAAATGATCTGCCTGGCAGTCAGCGTTACAGAGAGGAAAGAGGAATCAGGTAAAGACAGAAATACATAAATGAATACACTACCGTTCAAAAGATTTTGAAATGTTTTGGAAAGAATTCACATATACTCACCAAGGCTGCATTTATTTGATCAGATATATAAAAGCAATATTGTGAAATATTAGTACAACTGTTTTCTATTTTTATATAATTAAAAATGTGATTTATTCCTTTGTTGAATTTTCAGCAGCCCATTATTCCAGTCTTTAGTGTCACAATCCTTCAGAAATCATTCTAATATGCTGATTTGGTGCTCAATAAACATTTCTTATTATTATCAATGTTGAAAACTGCTTAATATTTTTGTGAAAACCATGACTCATTTTTTTCAGGATTCTATGAATAGAAAATTCAAAAGAACATTATTTTGACGCATATGATCCATTTAATGTGCCCATGCTGTATAAAATATTACTTTTAACACTGTAGTGTACATTGACTCCAAAATTTTTTTGGACATTTTAAAAATCTGCTAGGACACCTGTGTAAACACAAAATGACTTCATACATCCACTGAAGTCACAGCTGGTTATAGCGAAAATGTTTTTTTTTCTGCGAAAAGCTCTAGCATCACTTGTTTGCAGATGCCTCTTGATTTGATATTCAGCATTTAATTCAATGACATTCAGACATTTTAAGTCTGGATTAAGTGTCCAAATATAACCCCTGCAATTGCTCTAAACCAGTCAGTTTATTCGAAAGAGTGCGCAGGAAAGACTTTTCCCAAGGCAAAAAAATAAATAAATTTTCAATCTGTCTATTATCTGTGTGTCTGTCTACATGTTTACATGCTTGTGTTTTCAGCATCATCTAATTGTGTATAAAAGATCATTATCACCCAGCAGATTATAATATTCCTACAGCCATCATACGCTAAACTGCTTATATACATAATCTTGGATGTGTGCGGTAAGAATTGTTGCCTGTTGTGAGATGTTGTAATGGTCGAGTGCCCTCTAATCCCTCTCCTAGACTCAGGATTAAGCCAGCCAGGGCCGAGAGGGAGGGTGGAGTTAAAAACAGAAGGTCTCATCACCCCCCATCATTGTCATTAGAAACACACACATGGCACACACCAGTCCCCCTCAAACTCCTCAGCGAACACTTGCACACTATACAGTTCCAATGAAGATTAAATTGCAATTGCTGACTGGGCAGACACTAAGAGGATATACTGTAGCAAGACCCCAGCCCCTAGTGCCCACGTGATTTCTGATGGGGTTCAGGGATGATGCCAATGGTCAGAGGGCAAATGTCACGAGTGCTGTATGGAGATGACAAATTGTGACATGATATAACAGATTTTTCAAGAAGATGTTTCTTCAGTCACAGTTTTCAGAGAGTGTGAGTGTTGTTCTACGGTTGCATCACTAACATATTCCTCGCTTTTCTGCCATCTATATCAAGGATGATAAAAGCAAGCCACCCTCATCCTCTTCCTATGGCTCTCCGAGACTCAGACTCCCTTGAGAAGCCCCATAATCCCCCAACGGTCCAAGCTGTCAGCGGCACTCGGATGTTTGCTACAGTAAACATGTCTCTGTTTGTGCGTTTATGAGTCTGGTCCCCCCACAGCCCTACAAGCATACTGACACTACTGTAATTTCTCCTCAACACTGGCAACAAGTTCCCCTTTGTTTCACGTTTGGCTCGTGAGGCAAGCTGTCTGTAAGCCTTTCTATACTCTCCCAGCCGAACAATAGGTAAGCTATGCAGCCTCTCTTTTGTCTCTGTCTGTGCTCTTGTATTGTAATGCTACTTTATTTGTCCGCATAGCCTAACTCTCAGCTTGCACAGGCAAGATGCCCATCAATTCATTAACTTAATCTGTTTTTCATGAGCGAGTGAAGGAAGGCGGGAGGGAGGGAAGGAGTGCTGGAATCCGTAACGGTGTTGTGTTTTGTTTAAAATCATGCCAGGAGATTTGGATTGGTCATCGGCCAAACGTAGCCAGGAACGTGTTGAGTTGAACGGTGACAATCTGTGGAACTAACAAATGAGAGATAAATGGCAGACATCAAAGTGAAGAATGGGATGTTAAAACGCAGGGAGACTCTTTGAAAATGTGCACACGACAGCAAGTTGCTCATCAGAGAAGAGAGAGAAACTTAGTCTCACTCCAGACAGCCAGTAGTGTGTGTGTGTGTGTGTGTGTGTGTGTGTGTGTGTGTGTGTGTGTGTGTGTGTGTGTATTGCCTGTTCGTGTATATTGCATCAGTGGATCAAGTGAATAATTCAGCTACTGCAGGCGTATGTTCCATTACCTCAACCCCTCTGACTTCAGTCTTCAGCCCCTGAGGTGACTGTACTGCAGCCATTAGCTTCTCCTCATCAGACACTTCCTCTTTAGGGTGTAGAGAGGTGAAGGTCTTCTCCATTAGATCCGTCCCTTTAGATTCATAAATTCGAAAGGCCAATTTGCGATAATGGTCCCTTAAAAATGATTGCGCAAATCAAGTATGTAGGTGTGAATTATTAACGGCGAGTTATGTCCGTGGATGAATAAGGAATGTTAAGTTAAGGGTGTATATCTGTGGCAGACTGAGAAGTTCTGAGAAGTGTCGATTTGTTTGAACTTGGCTTATGTAGGACACGGAGGTCACGCTTTGACACAGAATCCGGTCGCTTCGGGTGACTCTAACTGCAACAAATGAGGATTTGAATTGGAATGGGATTTTAGACCTACAACTAAATTGAGTCCTTATCACCTTGTCTGGGTTTATTTTGCGATAATGACTGTGGCTGACTATACATTATGCCAAATATTTCACATCTACTCACCAAATTAATAAAAACATGGACATGAAATATAAGTTATATAATAATCTTACCTGTATAGTCAATTATCTTAAAGCTTCTGCTATGAAAACATATAAGGTACAAAACAATCTGCAAAAAAAACCAATCGGCCAACAAACAAGATGACCACCGCTACAATATTACCGTAATATTATTACTGAAGTCCTCCAAAGTCATTTTCAATAGATAACTGAGACACAATAGTTGCATTTGTATGAAACGAGACGAGAGTCCACAGTGTGATACGAGAGTCTTGAAAGTTGCGCCACTATCTGAAAAAGTGGTCTGATACACTGAGTTGCCATGGATGATGCAGCGGATCTCTAGACGGCACAACTGACCAATTAGAATCAAGTATTCCGGAGAGACGCATAATCAGGTGAGTAGCCTACATTTCAGAGCAACATTTTAAAGAACCTTTTCCTCATTCATGCATCATTGTCTTAGCCAGTTTCTGACAGTCTTAATACCAGAAGCTGTTCAGACATTTATCACTGTAAGAATTAGATGATAGTAGCTGGACTTGTGTTAGTAGTGGTGATTTGAGATCAGTGTTTTCAAAGGCAAGAGTTTTAAAAGCAGTGTTTTGTACAAAAGTCTCTCTCAACCTATCCGACATCAACATTTATTAGGCTCTGAAAACTAAATCAGCAGGAGAAATTATTTTGAGAGTTTGCCTCAGGGCATATGAGGATATTCTAATGTGTCATACAAAAAAACCAATGTAACATTAGATTCAATATCTTAATAGCTTTGTTAGAAGAGAGTGAAAAAAAAATCATGGATTAAGAAAAAAATCCAATTAAAATCAACTGATTGGCAGTCTTCTGTACTATGTTGATGGGAAGGCAGTTATATTTTGCACAATTGGTCTTATTAAGAGCTTTGATGAGAAATCTGCTTATTACTTGCTGATACAGATGAGATGGGCTCCAACTTTATTAGTCTCGCAATAAAATTATAATACAGTCCCTTTGGCTTTATTTGGGTCATTTTGACAACCAGCTGAAATGATTTCATATACTAGATCTGATCATTTATTAGTGTGCAAAACTTAGACTGTCTAATTATATTCAATTTTACTAATATTTTTGATAAGTAAGCTGTCAAGGTTTGTAATGTAATTATGTATGGAAAAAAGGTACAGTATTCACTCTGTTGACTATGAGGAAATCACAGCATTTCTATAAAACAGTGTAGTACAAAGAACAAAATTGTGGAAAAGAAACAGTATAGATTGAATTATTTGTGTGTGCTTGTCTACATGTGTATATGTGTGCATCAAAGAATGTGTGTGTGTAGAGAAGTTAGTGATCTTTTCCACTGCCATTTTTCAAGGTGACACGACTCGGCTCCTTCAGGGCTTTCTTTCCAATTCTTTTTGGGATTGAAATTATGATGAAGTAATTTTTTCCCAGAAAATTGCCTCTGTCACTTGTGGTATCTTTCTGTAAATTTCTCAAGTGTATTTTTCCCCTCTCTCTCTCTCTCTCTCTCTCTCTCTCTCTCTCTCTCTCTCTCGACTCATTACCACAGCAAGGATTTCGTCTGAGATTCAGCATGTTGACATTTCACATGTAGATTTGCAAGGGGAGACAATTATTGAGTGAACTCTGATCTATATACCTATGTTGATCAGTGATAAGAGATTCAAACACAAACTCACCTTACGTATATTAATAAGCATCATGTTCTGCAGGCCTATATAATACGAAATCAATTTCCCAGTAAAACGTTCTCTTTTTAAAAAACACCTGCTTGTTTCCAGAGTACAATATAAAGGCATGTGTCATTTGAGAGTTAAGGGGAATCCCTTTGAGAAATAGTGCCCTAATTTTTATTTTCAATGGAAAGTTATCCAATTATATTTAAGTTAACTTCCTGATGGTCGATTCAAGGACAAAGGAGTTGCACAAATATGCTTTAACCTTAAAACCAGGGAGATCTATCAACTCATTTAATGCTTCTATCTTTAGACCTCTGTCTTCTCTCAAAAATAATGACTAACAGTGAAGTGGCCCGACCAACAGTCCAGTTAGAGGAGAACAATGCACTTATGTGAAATAACATCACAATTTAGACGTTCTTGAGCTATTCTGTTTGACAGCAGTATGTCATAAAAGTAGACAAATGCAGTGGAATAAAACGAAGAGAATACACAAGCTTTTCACAACAAGCATGAATACATAGTGCTACGCTTTCTTAAGCCTTTGTAGTGCCAAAAATGTTTACCTTTACTTTGATTGGTTTTTAGACGCCGTATGGCTGCATCCGTCTTTGGATCATTCATTTATTCCTGTAGGTCTGCTGTGAATCTGCAGCTCTGTAAAAAATATAATAATACAGTTCATAAGGTGAGTGCCAGAATGATTTTAAATTCTGTTTATGATAAAATTATTGCATGTTGATTTCACAAAAGACGCGCACTTTAACCTATCAATTCCACTTCACAGGTTACATGAATTTCTTTTTGCAACACTCAGCCCTTTCCTGAATAGCCAGGAAAAGCTTTTTGTTCAACAACAGTGCTGTCACTCCAGGACAGTGCTTTACAATCTCCAATGGACTGGTCTAGTTTTATTGTCATGCTTGCTTTTTGTCATTACATCACAATTATGAGTTTGTTCATATAGGGGAAATGGAAAATAAAAAAGGGGGAAGGAAATGTAGGTCAGTGGTGATGTGCTCTGGGCAGTTAGTCTCTGCCTTTCCCTGGATGGGTCTGTAGCTCAGGCTCTGTCTCCACCTCCCCCCACAAACACACAGGCAGTGGGCAATTTCACACTCTCCTATAGTTATGTGCTGTTTAAACTGATGGCTCGTAGATTAACCAAAATGAAAAAGTGATTTAACATTTAGTTATCTGTACATCAGCCAGATTTATAGAAATATGAAGCCATATAATGCATATAATTTTTTTATATATTATTTTTTATTTGCACCATAGAGAAAACTCTTTTTTTTTTTTACAGACTACTGCTCTTGTCTGATTTGGCACCTTACATTACACTGAAAAAAAAGAAAAGAAAAATCTTACTGCATATTAATCAAACATCTTACTGAGCCATCTTTGCTGATCAGGTGAACTTCTTAAAGAAAACATCAGTGGGTCATTATGATATATAGTAGCTAAATAATCTGGTTGCATAGCTTCTGTTTTCTATTACACTGTATTGGAGGGCCAAATGTCCATCATTAAGACACCATATGTTAAAAAGACATTAGTTGTCTTCTTTTTTTTAAAATGACAGAATATACAAAGTAGCCCATGTTTTGTATGTAGGAGGGGGATATTATATATTTTAAGGTGGTTTGCTCTCTCTAGCAGGCAACATTTCTAAATGATAAAATATACATTTCACAATAACTAGTGTTTACATAGCTACTGCCATAAAGTTTGTTTGAAACTTAAATACATAAAGAAACTAAAAAAGCATGCACATATTTTTACTCCGTTATGCCCAACACAATTCATGTGTCATATTCAGACTAGGCCTACAAGTAGCCTAATGGCTATTTCTACAATTAACAGTAAAAGCAATCCGTGAAAAGGTAAAACAAAAAAGGATGATAACATGATAGGTAGAATAAGGTTTTTACATGTTTTCTGTTGACTTCAAAGCGTTGCTGTAAAACGAAGTCTGCGCGTGAACTCAAAGACCCGCGCCGCGCCGCGCTCGCGTACGCGCAGACCGCACAGTGTCCGTATCTGCTCCATGCCTCTGAAGACGCTAGAAAGTGGGCGGAGCGAAAAGTGTCAGCCCAATCCGGGCTGCCTTCAGCCTGCTGTGCGCTCTCCCCTGCGCTCACGGAGGCAGTGAAAACCTCCGTTGGGTATATGCGCTCGCAGATGTCATGTGAAAACCCGCATGCTGGCCTTACCGCACAACTGAAGAGTCCGAGCACCGCTTCACTCACTTCTGGAATGGTTTTGCACAGTAGTCTCCCACTTTGACGAGACCAAACTTCACCACCGAGGATTTTGTTTTTTTACTCTGGTTTATGTTTGTTTCTTCATGACTGAAACGTTCGGGATCGAGTCGCCACCACTATGCGAGGTAGGAATACAACTGTTTGTGACAGCTCATTTGAATAATGAAGTATAAGCGTGTCTTTTTAGTCTCATCCCAGAGACCATATCCTTCCTGGTTCTGTCTGTTTCATAAAGTCATACTGAAGTGAAGTGATTCATATATGCGATATATGATACAGAACTCTGCCAGATTAATGTGCACATGAATAAAAAATCAAATTAAAAATACGTGTTTTTGGTCAGTTGTATTTTATATTCAGGGGCTCGTAAGACATCCGAAGATAAATGAACCGCACATCACTCCCAGTCTCGTGTTTATGGAGTGCACGCGACTTCCTCAGACAGTTCATCTGAGACAACTTCACTCCAACTTTCCTTGAGAGTGGAAATTTATTTATGAGCCTATAAAGACTTCGCACTGAAAATGTACAGTTATGTATTTTACTCTGATCCTTGGGCTTTGTGTTTAATTTATGCATGTGAGAAATTGTTGCTGTTTTAGACTGTTGCAGGTTATAACATTTG
Source organism: Squalius cephalus (assembly GCF_949319135.1). Taxonomy (NCBI): domain Eukaryota; kingdom Metazoa; phylum Chordata; class Actinopteri; order Cypriniformes; family Leuciscidae; genus Squalius; species Squalius cephalus. The sequence continues at coordinate 36,218,189 of NC_137126.1, forward strand.
GGAAACAGTTGTATCAAAACTTATTTGTGGTATTTTTTGTAAGTGTTAAGGCAGACGGTCAGACCATCACTGTGTGGGTAAAGTGGAGTTAGTGTCGTGCGATCTACTGACCCATTTCCGTCAGTCAGGCGCCGCTGCGCGCTGAAAGCGTCGAAGTGCAGTAGCAACGTCCGCGCGAGCAGAGTTCACACACGCGTGGGGCAGCGCGCGCTTTGCCCATCCCACGCGCTCTTTTCGGACTTATTGCAGTTACACCTGAATGGATGAACGCAAAAGTGTTTATTGACCTTTTGTAAAGAAACCCGGCAGATATGCATCAATAATAAAGTACACAAATAACAGAAGAATGTGTCTCGTAAATTTTAATTCAAAGTCAGAGCACTTCCATTATTTGTCGTTGTCTATTTTATGCTTTAAAGTGTTACCTATGCTCTGCCATTTGATATAATAGGCGTTTAAATTCCTATTTTAGATTATGGATTATATTTTGAAATAGATATGATCCTTTTCTAAACATTTAAAGATCTAGGCTATAGAATATTTACAGTTCGTAGCCAGGTCTTTATCGTTGAACTGATAAATATAGGCCTATTCAGATTATTACAAAAAGAAATGCAGATGTTGAACTAGAAACCTATAATTAAAATACAGATTAAAAGATTTTGCTCATAGGCAACTGATTGATTTAAATGCATTTATTTGTATTGTAACCAATCTTCTGCTGTTATTTCGTTATTCGATTTTAGTTTCATAGTAAAATATAAAAACAAATACAGCACACAACGCACGCGCATGACATTAGCCTACACGAATCAACATATCCTGGGTTCTTTCCAATAGGCAGCGTCTTCACTTACAAGTAGCCTAGCTATAAAATCTGCAAATTTTCAGCTTTTTTTTCTCTCTCTCTCGTTTATTCGTTGCAAGGAGGAAAAAAGTTTAGTGCGCGTGCCCTGGGAAACACCAAAAACTCCGTTTTTTTCCCATCTCTGTGTCACAAGTTCACACGCCCCCAGAGCACCTCTCTGCTTCTCTCTTTCTGAGCCCCAGAGGACCGTGTCAGAAAGAATCACATCAGTATCTGGGGCCTCTCACGGAGCCCGACTCTCCGACAGTGGCATCAGACATAGCGCGGGCTTCACGATTTTAAAATAACAATTAAACTACTTCGCTGTGAGGTAACCTTCTTACAAACGAAATCTACTTACAAACTTATAAAATGTCCAATTATTGTTTTGTTCCTTGCATGGGCAGTGTGTTCAGAAATACGAACCAGCATATAGGTTTTAGACCAGATTACGCTCTACTTGTCTTTTAATGTCAGTGTCAGGACGGAAATAATTGCTATTTGTTTTAATTAGTGATGCGATTAATCAATGAAAACTTTTTTTTAAATTACCGTTTGTACTTCTGCCTTACATTTTGTGTGGCTCAATTGCCCGAAAGAGAGACATTTTAGTAGATATAATGAGAAAAATAAAACTGCGTAAATCTTTCACTGATTGTTGATATACAGGTAGTAAAAGTGAAACATAGTTATTAATTATTTCTAGTTAATGGTGGGTGTTGTAACACACTGAATCCGTATGTTTGTTTATAATTAATGTTATCTGTCTGTTGATTCCATCTTTGAGCTGATTATGGACGTGCACAACTTTAGGCAGCAAGATTTTTCTTAAAGGGCCAGTTCATCAAAAAAAAAAAAAGGGAGTAAATAAAAAACTCACCTTCATGCTGTTCCAAATCTAAATAACTTTTTTTTGGTGCTACACAAAAGATATTATGAAAGTCTTAGTCACCATTTTTTTCTTTTCTTTTCCTTTTTTTTTTTTTTTTTTGCTTAATTTCTCCATACAATCAAAGTACTGGAGACTGAGACTGTAATTTTACCTAACTTCTCTTTTCATTGAATAAATAAAGTCATATGGTATATGCTATGATGGAATTTTCCTTTTTGGGTAAAAGTTTTAAGTGTTTGGGAACAGCTATGATTTCATTTATATTAAATGAATATTAAAACATCTATTTTGTTTCATATTTACAGATTATTGGTCAATATTAAATATTAATTGTACAAAAATAGTTTTTATAAGAAGTAGAAAATGATTAAGTACTAAAACTGTCTTTATGGTAACACATCATTAGTGCACTTGTTTGTTGTTTTTGTGTTTGAGGGTGTCATTTGTGTACACAGATGTGCCCTATTGGTCAAAACATTTATGAGTTTCCTTCATTGATCAGAGATGAACTTGTAGTGTCTTCCAATGCATATATCTGATAGACTGTGGTACCCAATCTAGTAACTCTAGATCTACATCCGCTCCAAACCTTGTCTTCTCTATTACAGTGTGCAGAGCTGCTTCAGGGCTGGTGTTAGTTTTCCCACAACTCTGTCACACGCAGATCACATTAAAACTGCGTTTGCACACACACACACACACACACACATACACAGCACAAGAAGTTTTAATTTTTTGACCCGGGTTTTGGTCGGTTGTCTTTAAAGCACAGAAACATATCTGGCCTCTGTTTACTCCATATCTGACTGTGATTTTCACAAATGAAAATCATAGCTGCGTTGCCTTGTTGCTTTGTCCATGCTCATTTCAGTGCTTGCGGCACCCCTGAAACTCTGAGCCACAGACACAAAGAGAGACAGTTACGCATGAACTGCTAATGCCAATAGCTTTTAGCATCACATTGGCTTCCAGAGTGAGAGGCCATCTCTCCATCGACTTGCTTGACGTTGCGTGGCTCAGCTTGCGAAAGAGTAGGATCAATATGCATGGCCCACTCAACCATAAGCTTTATTCCTACTATAAACTAACATAAAGTGTGTATAGATATTATAGCTGTGTGAAGTGAAGGATCCAGTCGACAGATCTTTTGTCCCATGAACGTACTGTATGTGTTTGTATGTATATATATATATATATATATATATATATATATATATATATATAGCTTACCGACGTGTTGTTTTTTTGTTCCTTTTAAATGTGTTTTTCATATTGCAGTTTGGAGGCAGATCAATAAGCACAGCACTGTTTGTTTGACTGACAACATACACATGACATTATTACAGACATGGATTACGATTACGACTTCAAACTGTTCCAAATCTCTAACCAGGCAGTAGGCCAACATTATAAGTAAAACTATCAATAACCAGCTGTTACCACTACATCCAATGTGTTCAGTGAAATTTAAAAATACAAATCAAATCTTACAATATATCTGACTGTGAAACTGCAAGAGAGGGTCTGTGATCAGGGGAGCCGCTAGAAACTTTGGGCTCTGTGAAAGAATATGAGGTTGGGCCCCCTACCGCACCCATTCCATTAATAAAATCGATCTCTGGGGCCCCCAAAAGTGCGTGGGCCCTTAGAATCCTCCAAATTGTCTCCCCCTTAGCAGCGCCATGGGTCTGTCTGATCTTTCAGTTTAAAGCCCAGGTTTATATTAGGTACTAATATGATCTGGTCAATTGTTTATAGCTGCTAGTCTTTGCTTGGTTGACTAATGGCTTGCTCTTACGTAACCTGAGAAAGATTACACAAAGAAAACCAAGATATGTAATCCCTAAAAGTGAGGCAGAAACAGAGTTGCACAGGCAGCACAAAACTAATCCATTCAGTATGTGTTCTTTTTTCGATCTATTTTATTCTCATTTTTATCTGCGTTTACACTTTAAATAACAAAATTCTGGATGCAACGTAAATGTATTTGCATACTGAGATCAAAGGTGAACTTTACTTTCTAGGTGACTAAATAACACCAACCAGATAGCTTCTTGACATCTATTTCCAAGTGTGACCATGTCAGCTTTTGTCCCCTGTAGTGTTTTTGTGAACACATCTTGGTATCGACTAGAGTGTGTCATATGTTGGCAGAGCCCTTGTTTGAGATTGTTGAGTTTGCATGAGAGAAGCTCTGAGAGAGACTCAATTGTAAGGCTAAACATGTCCATTTAATGTTTTCAATTTGCCCTCCCTGCAGTACTTCTGCATGTTTTCTCTGCTTTGCTGCGTTTCGGTTTTATTAGTTCTCTTCGACTGGTCTCACCCTTCACTAGGTGTTCATTCATTCAGTAATGTGTGCTTTGGATAGTGACACCTGGGGCTTTTGATATGGTGCAGAAGGGGACCTGACACCACTGGGACCGTTCCTCTACATAACAGTGATGTAGCATTCTGAGCTTACGATATTGGGGGGGGGGGGGTTCTGTAAGGTTTTTAAAATGGAGCTGGTTTTATCCCAAAGTCAGTTCAGCGTGATATATATTGTCTAGAAAGCAACTTTCCGCTATAAGGCTTACTGTTCTACTTCTGGCACGGAGGAAGGAGAACATTTGTCTTTCGCTTTAGAAAGAATTAAAACACATAGTTATGTAACACAGAAATCGTATCTAGATTGAAGCTCTCTCTCTCTCTCCCTCCTAAAGTCTATAGGTTTGTGTGCCCAATGCTCACTTCCACTTCTTTCACTTTCAGTTGCATCAGAAAATTTGTTTGCATAGACTTGTTTGGTCATTGAGAGGTCTATAGAAAAGAGACCACTGCAAATGCTTATATCATTATAAATTATATTATCAGCATAAATTGTGTGACAATTATAAAACTAAGTATTTTTAATGCTTGCTGCAGCACTCAATGCCAAAAAATTGCCTTTTTAATTAACAATCTGTTAATGCAGAATCTTACATATTTCCTGCTCTATTAAAAAAACAAAAAAAAACAAAACGTAATTCCATTTTTCATTTCCAGTGGGGTCTCTTTTAAACTTTTAAACCTCCCTGTATATACATTGTAATCTCATTATCTTAGATCCATTGTACCTTCAGCCCTCCTGTGCTAAAGACTCCTGACTGCATGCACATGCTTACACAGTGAACTGTTTGAACCAGATTTTTAAAGCATGCTAATGTGATTATATCTGTTTTAAGAAGCCTGTAGGAAAATTACATTAGGAACGGCATTGAGTGTAAAGAGGAAACGTCGAACAAAAGGTGTGTAACAGAAGAACTGTTTGTGCGAGCTTTTGAAACAGAGGCCCTTAAAGAGATTTAGATGAAGAGCAAGAGTGATCTTAGAGAAAGCTTAAGACAGATAAGGATACTGAGATAGAGTGTTCAAGGGAGATGAACGAGACAGAGAGAAAGAGAGAGACTGCGCTCTCAGGTGAAGAGAGGCCCTTAGATTGTGATCAATTTGCTTCTTACAGAGAGGGGCTCCTGGGGCCACTTTGGGGAAGGACCTTGTTACATGGAATTAAATTGTGGCCTAAGGCAAGCTATTACCATCCCGTCCTGAGAGGGAAGCCGTAAAGAGGCATGCAGAACACACACACTCTACGAGATACCAACATTTAGAGAACAGGCATTTTGATGATTATCAGGGCAATTTATAACTATAAATCTATATTTAGCTGCTGACAGCACCAGCCTTTTCCATAGCATGTAATGTGTTACAAAAATGCCATAAACCAGTAATGTACAGATATTTTAATAAGGCAATAATCAGAGGCATGTCAGCTACGGGAGGCACTCAAGAATTACCAAGAGTTTTATCAAATATTAATATTCTAATTTGAGAGAGAATATTACTTTGCATTATTTTCTATTTTCAACACTGATCATATTAAAACATTTTTTGAATATAACACCTGTTACTTTAAAGAATGCCACATTAAGCTTTTTTTTTTTTCACAGTGTATTGTTTCCGATTCATTCAATTAAATAGCTCATTATCTAAAGTCATCTCTTCTGCATTACAGTACATCCATATACTTCCTTTTACCAATCATGTAGGATTATGTAATTCTGAAGAGAGAGGACACTGTCCAAACACCCAGATATGACATGGCTATGCTACCCTTAGGCTGAGTGACTTACTAACCCACTTTAACAGTTTACACACACACACAACCCATTGGGCCACGGTGACATACCTCACTCTATGAAGTTTCTGCATATACTTAGCTTTCAACAAGAAACAACCTATAAATGGTTATCAAAAACATGTAATAAGATTTAATAAGCTCATTATGCCTACCTATTCAGGTTATTATAGTTAATTAAAAATGAAACTAAAACCATAAAAACATCTCCATGAATTGAAATAAAATAAACATTAACTGAAACAAAGTAAAATTTTAAAAAACAACTTGAAAACACTTATTCATTCCAGCTTTGCACATGCAGACAGACAGACAGACAGACAGACACACACACACATACAAAAGTGTCTAAAAGGAAAGTTCAAAGGTTGAAGAGGTCAATAAGTTTGTGTTGGTGGAGGTCGGGCAGGTCATAAAGGTCAGACTTTTGGAGCACCAGTCCTTTTGTGGCTAGTAAACGGTTACACTCACATGATCAGAGCTGACTTCCATGCAGTTTCTTGATTCTGTTTCTTTTTTCTGAGTTCCAGCAATTCAGTTTTGTGAAATTTTCTGAGATAAATCTGTTCACACCGACAGCGATAAAATCACGGGTGGTCACAGAGTTAGACTATATACTATTAGACTATTTGTATGTGCTTTTCACCTCTTAGGGAGACACAACAGGTGAATAGGGTAACAACAAATATAATATTGAAATATGAGATATTGCTATGAAACTTTGCCAAGTTATTGCATCGCTATCATTTTTTGATAACAAATTACCCCAAAACATGTTAATACAAAATATTAGACAAAGTATTTTAAAAAGCTGGGATTTATATATATATATATATATATATAATATTGGAGAACCTGTGTGCAAAGTTGTTTAGTGGAAGCTGAGATGTCAAAATGCTTTTTATGTACTAGCACTACTAATTCATACATACACATGTTTATGCACACATAAATTCAATTAAACTTCTTCAGCATTTTATTTCATAAATGTTTGAGTGAAAAAAAGTATTGCGGTTGCCACACAAATATTAAGCAGAATAACTATTTTTAAAATTGATAAGAAGTCAGCCAAGTCAGCATATATATATGTGATGCTGAATTTTATAACTGTAATTGTATTTCACTGTTGTTTTTACTGTATTATTAATCAAATACAGCCCCTGTGAGCATAAGAGACTTCTTTCAGTAGAGTAGTTTTACTGGTATCTTAATTCTTTCTGTAACTAACTGCAATAATGAAATTCAGTATTGTAGCATACACTGACTGGTTAAAAACGCAGAGTATGTAGTATAGAGTTTTGTAGGTTCAGATATATGTTGTTTTATATGGTTCAAATGTTGAATGCATGCCAGCGTGTCCCCTTCTGTAGCCTCACTGAGGCGGCCAATCACATCTCAGATCAAAGATGCCTGAGTCTGGCACAGCTGATGACAAGCCAATGGGGAAATGCCTGCAGCCTCATCAACAAATACTTATCAGAGAAATAATCCCAGCAAACTCTGTCACACACTGTGGCGGAGCAAGATGATTTGGGAATGTTGCACATACATAGAGAGCACTTTCTAACTGTCTTACTCTTTCATTCACACGTGTATGAAGATGCAAAGACAGCCAATGTAGTGGGGTCACTATAATTTTTGTATAATTGAGATACTATTATAGTTTTTTATTAATATTTTGAATTTGTTTTTAATCTTAAAGGGATACTTCACCGATTAGCATTAAGCTTTCTATCAGTAGAAACCCAGTAGTATTTTCGAATGACCGTGCTTCCCCCCCCCCTCATGTCCCCCTAGACCAGAGATTTCTGTATTGTGTGTCTGGGAAAAAAAAACATTCTGTCCATGACCGTCATTTTGCGTCATCTGAGGCTTTTTTTGGCCAGAGGCTAGAGACTACAGCCAGTAGTAGGAGCTAGTTCTGTATGTTTTCAACCTGCCCATAAGGGGTGGAATCTCACGATAAAACGCCGTCTTTCCAGTTTCGAGTCAACTAGTAGCCTAGTTGTATAATTTCTTCCGATACTGCCCTCTGGAACCGGTAGACGTGGCTTGGGAGTGGCCTCGTAGGGCAGCAAAGCAAGTGCATTCTGGGAGATGTTGTCTTTCATCCACATGAGCCAAAAATACATTTGGCTTTTCTCAGTCTAGAAGGCACCAACTTCTAAAATAATTTCACATTTCTACTACATAAATGACCCAATTTAAATACACATTCATCTTTCCAGCGGTGAAAGTTTTTGTTATTTTGTAGTGTTTAGTCATTTTTAATTATGTTTAAATATGTAAATAAAGTTTTTATTAATTTTTATTTCAGGTTTAGTTATTTTAGTATTTCAAGTTAAATGAAATGAGAAATGTTGCTTTGGCACATGGGCATAGTTTGCAGGAGGGATGAGGTGATGTACCAATATATACCACGATTAATGGAAACAGACTTATTAATCAGATATACATTGCCCATTCAGAGCTTTTATAAGAGTTAAGTTCCCGTCTGAGCTGAACGGACCAAGCACAATATGACTGAAGCCCAATTTATTTACATGAGTGGAGCGTGAATCACTCTATCATGTGCGTACGTTCAACAGCGCGCTCCAAAAGTGTGATAAGATTTGTGCAAGCTTCTCCTATCGCGACCCATTTGAATTCTATTGAGAATTTACAACTTTAAAACGCCATGGAGAAAGTCAAACGTAATCTGAAACAGCTACATAAACTAAAAACTGATGAAAAGAGGAGAAAACATCACATAAAAAATTTCAACATAAGAAAATGTTAAGTAAAGTTAGTTTGACTTCCCATGGCACTTTGAAGTAGAAATTTATGTGAAACTGATACTGTTCCAGGTGCTTAAATAATATAAAATACATTATATATCCTATGTAAACAAGTGTTCTAATTGTTTACCAGGCTATTACTTTTTTGCAGTTATGTTATCAACCAACTTTGCATGTGTGGATGGTACCAAAAAAAAAACATTTTGCAAAAATAAATAAATAAAATAAATAAACAAACAAATATCACGAGGGAGCATGCCCTGGGATCCTGCTAACACAGGTCTCTTCTATTTTTTATGGTTTTAGTTTCGGTTAACTATAATAATGAATGGAGGTACGGGTATTATTACCCATTATGAAACCGTCTTTGTTTGACATAAATGAAGGTGTCAGAGGGCCATCTGAAGCTGAGAGCTCAGTGATAAAGTTAGCCTGTGCTATCAAACAAAGATTTACACAGCAGACTAAAAAGATCTACAGTGCAAGCAAGTGCATTGATGGCTTCACCAAAATGGCCTGAAATGTACCGCATAAATGAATTTAATTAGTATATGTTAGCATATAGCCACATTCATTTGAATAAATGTCAACATGTTAAACAGATGTGCTGGGACTGAAAAAGTAGCAGAATAACAGGGCAGTTTGCTAATCAAGGAGATGCAGAGCAATTGCATTCTGATGGAATATTAAACAATCCTGGGTTTCACAACAATATACGCTAATTATTAGCTCATTTACATGATTTACAATTGCTAAGGATTTCATGTCAAGGATTACATCAATGAGCCACGAGACTGCCCGGAAGATTAGCTATGCTGTAGGGGTTTCATCCGGATGGATTGGGAAGTTTGGCTTGTTAGGCTGCAGAAGCTGATCTCTTGCAAACTTGAAGACTTTATAAGTGATATTTAAGTAATGATATTGCAGGAGGTCAGATACATATATCTGAATATTTTAAAGCTGGGTGGAATATCTCTTCTATTTCCCTGTGGAATTGTCCTAATTATTTTCTTAGCAATACACAGTGGGATCAATGTTAGAATCAGAATGCTAATGTTGCTGACAGTGAAAGCTGTTTAGTATCTAAGTGCCCAGGGCCTTCATCTCAGAGTCCTTCCCTGAAGGAAATGATGTAAAACATGGATGAACACCACATGCTGTCACAGGCTGCCCCTCTGCAACCACTTCCCCCAAGGCTTCTGTCAATCTGGACAATGTGCCACCTAATGGTGACAAGCTGCCGTTACAGCTACCCTCTCACCCCAGCTCACCCCTAAACCTTCAAAAACACATGCACATTTGTCTGCGATGGACAATTCTGAGTATGATTGCGTCCTCTAATATTTGTCTGTATTAAAGAGACGTGGATTGTTGACATGCTCACAAGTGTGAGAGCTGAAGATAATCTCCCACCTACACGATGTATTAGTATCACTGTTTAGCATATCCCAAAAAGGCTTTGGAATATCATTGGGCCAGATGCCAAATGACAAAACAACATCTTATCATATGCATACAGGCAAGATTTACAACAAAGACTTCAAATGGCCTTCCATCTGCAGGCTAAAATTAAAAGACGGTGAGATTATCAGCATATTCACCTGAAGGAATGCTGCAAACAAGGTTTGCGGATATCATTTGAGGCAACTGATAAATAAGATCATCATCTCATCAAACCAATACACAAAAATAGTATAACACGCACAAGCAGAAATCAGAAGGAAGCTGTTGGACTTTATCATTTTCAAGACACAGCACAAGTGATGGTATCATTTCAATTTTGAATTACAAAATGATTGCATTGTTGGCTTGGTACACATCTGTCACCCAGACAGCTGGTATCGACAGCAAATATTTATTAGTGTTCTCCAGCGTGTACGGGTGTGCATGCGTGATGATAAATTAAGTTGCAGGGGTACTCATATCCACTTTAATGAAGCTAATTAAAGAACTATTTAGAGAGAGAGGGAACTACTCTTGGGACAGAAAAGAGCTTCATATCATTAGGAATCAATTATACAATCCACGTGTGTGTGTGTGTGTCTCTTTTTTCACTCACACACAAATGAAAGAAATAGTTCGCTTAAAATTACAAAAATACCCTACTGTTGTTACAAACCTATATGACTTACTTGCTTCTGTTAAACATATCCAGTAAAAAAGTAAATCTTAAAGAACATCTTGGCCACTCTTCTCCATATACACTCTTAAAAATAAAGGTTCCAAAATGTTTGCTTTTTTTGTTTTTTTGCAGTGATGCCATTAAAAGAACCATTTGTGGTTGCCAAAAGAACCTTTCCGTTCTTATTGTGAAGAACATTTTAAATGAATGGAAAGGTTCCATGGATATTAAAGGTTCTGTAACACTTTAGTTTAAGTGTTCTCCCTATTACTAGTTGCTTATTAGCATGCATATTACTAGGATATTGCCAGCTTTATTCTGCATGACCATATTCTACATCCCTTAATCCTACCAAATACCTAAACTTAACAACTACCTTACTAACTATTAATAAGCAGTAATTAGGGGGTTATTGAGGCAAAAGTCATAGGTAGTTAGTGAGAAATTAATTATAATTTAAAGTGTGACCAAAGGTTCTTTATGGAACCAGCAATGCCAATAAATAACCTTTTTTAAGAGTGTAATGAGTGAATAAGTTTGTTAAGCTCCACAATGGCAAAAAAAACACCAACATATCATAAAAGTTCTTTAAATGATTTATATATTACATTTCAAGCCATTTCAAGCCAAAGGGATTATAAGAACAGGACACTGAATAGACTAATTTCGCTTTAACTTTTTAATCACACAATGGTTATTGGATGGCTTTGAAAGACTTGGAATATAGCACATATAGAGTCATATGTGTATTTTTTTATGTTACAGCCCCACTGTCTATATTTGCTTTCATATATATGAGGGTGAGTAAACAATGACAGAACATTCATTTTTTAGATGTACAGTATATAGCAACATTATTGATGCAATATACACACAAAACATTTTCTCCTTATGAATCTTTTAGTTCCCACTCAGTAACTTGAGTGTGCTAAGCTGCTGTCGCTGACTGTGAGACTAGCATGTGTGCGGTATTCGGCAGCTCCTGTCTGTCCTCGGCTAAGCCTGCAGGGCTGAGCTCCTCTTAACCATGGAATCGCCAGCGCTGCACTCCCTCTCTTACGTAACCCTCTGATAGGCCTAACCCTTATGCGTAACCGCGGACAGGTGCAAGGAGCCTAGCAGCCTACAAGAACAACCACAAGCTTAGTTTTTCTTTTTCTTTCAATAATAGCGTCGTTTATGAATATATAACGTGTGTACACTAATTCTGATTCCTTGGTTCAGCACTGATGTATTTTGACAGATGCAAAATGCACGCATCTTGGTGTAGTTAAATAGAAAATGAATTTGCAAATCTGTAATGGTTTTAGCAACACTAAGATGTTAACATTTAAAGAGGTAGTTAAATCCTGCGCTAACATCCCTCTAGGTTTTTCTATTTACATATTTCATCTCGTCCTTTTAGGTTTTTAATCCTTTAAGGAAGTAAAATCTGTATAGGTACCACAATGACAAATGTGCAGCATTGCTGTATTGGTAGGGATGGCGATGACATCATGTCCTGTTGGAATGTCATGGTGGTGTGGATGATTGCTCTGACAGGCAGACTATACAGGCCTCCTACCCATAAACCCAGGGAGGCTGTGGTCGTCCTGGCAACAGTGACACAGACACGGACGTCTCCTTATTTCATATGACAGGTCTACACACACGGGCCCTGTGGCCATTCTCACACAAACAGACTCATCCAATATATTCATTCAGACCAAAACACTGTCATATGCAACACACAAAATGTTCAAACACACATTAACTTTCATCTGTAAATCATTGGTTTAGCTAGCATGTAGATCCAAATTTTCACTTGATAATAGTAACTAAACTAACAGAACATCAACATGCGCAGCATGGCATATTTTATCGGTGGTCAATACTGCCATGGCCTAGCGATCCAGTGCCCTGCTTTTAACGGGCTATAAATAACTTGATGTCTGTCGTGTGCAGTTTAAAATTAAACGAGTATTTTATAACACCGTTTTGTGTCTGATTGCGTTCACAACAGGTTCAAGTCTCTGTGCTTGTTTGACCCAGTTTGGCTCTGGCACTGGTCAAAGTGGGTCATGAGAGGAACCGGTCCAGTGTTCTGAGTCTGGGGCCAATCACACAGAACTCACAGTCCTCGTTACCACACACAAAGCCTGAAGATTTAAGTACCAGGGCATAAAACATCATGCTGTATTGCAATGACCTTAAAAGCAAGGACAGGGTGTGCTACTTTTTCTTTTTGAAAAACTATTTCCTCATGTTTTAATGTGAACCACAGTCCCTGCAGATGATAGTATTAGCGCCTCAAGATGAAATGCAGTGATAACAGAGTAAATGATCTATCTGAAGAGCCCTTAAAGTGTACATAACTCATTCTGTAATGGAATAAAATTAAAACACTCAGGAGCATTCATAAGTTACTATTAAGCAGAATTGTTTCGGTTTTGATGCAAAGCAGGTCTAGATCTATCTATCTATCTATCTATCTATCTATCTATCTATCTATCTATCTATCTATCTATCTATCGGTGAGTAAAAATAGTAAAAGGTAATAAAACAATTTGCCAAAAAAAGGCTTTATTTGAATAATTTTTTACCTTAGGTCTTTGGCTGCATTATTAATCAAAAATGAAATGTGTGATAAAAATAGCTTACTTTTGTAATATTACTATTGTACTGTAAAAAAAAAAAAAAATATTAGATATAAATATAAATATTAAAGATTGGATGTTTAATTAAGGACATTAATCAATTTGCCAAAAAAATAAGACATTAAAATGTATTAAAAAATTTCAATTATATTTACTGAGTTTTTAACATTTAGTGTTAAATGTTAAAAATATTTTTTAATATTTTGCATCCATCAGCATTAACCTATCCCAGTAGAACACTGAAATGTTCTTCCAAGAATTTTTTTTTCTTCTGTTTCAATTTTCATACAGAGGGGTAAACTCAAGGTGACATTGCCATGGAAACGACCTTGTGTGTGCTTCCTGTAGCTGAAGGTCATTGGGGGCAAACACCCACCCCCATAACCACCAAACCCACAGACACTATGGCTTAAAACTAGTGGGCTTGACTGAGACAGGAAGAGCTACTACAGTCCAGACTAGTTAACGTGTATGTGTGTGTTAATCCCATTACATTGCTCACAGTGTGTATGTACCTTTACAGCAAACATAAACTTTTCGTATATGAAATAAATTTTGCACTAAAGTACATATTCAGTCATGAAACGTGTATATTATTCACAGTATGAATACAAGATACAAACTGGCCAACATGCAATACATAGACTAGTCAGTCTCTCTGAGTTATATTCTCACAGTCAGATTAGCAGCGCACACACACACACACACACACACACACACACACACACACACATAACTAGATATGCACTCACACTTCCAAACCTCTGAGCTTCATACTGCGGTCTCAAGTCAGGTGTGTGTTTCCATCAACAGTGCTTCTTTCTAACAATGAAGACAGATGTTGTAGGTAAGACAACATTTCAGGTTTAAAAAGATCTTAGTTTGATTCGTTCACTTCACGTTTAAGCAAGTACAGTAACATTTAATTTAGCACTTCTATCTAAAGCAACTTGCTACTCTTGATAATGATTTTGGCAGGTAACAAAAATAGCTTTTGTGTTTTGTGTATTTAGTAACTTTTTGATTTCCAAAAACAATATCTTATTGTTTCATTTTGTTTTATGTATTGTCTTATTCTTTAATTCAGTTTCCTGTAAACTGTGATGCAGAGACGGAACTAAACAACTCGCAAGTGAGGAAGAAATGTAATAATTTTGATCTAGAATCATAGCTCAGATGCATCTTTTCTATGCTGAACTGATTTAATCTAAAGCAAAAATGTGTGTAAACTAATACTGCAGGTAAATCTCAGCTCAAACTACTTATTATTGACATTATTAATATTGTGATCATTTTTGGTGAGTTATATTAATGCACGCAGTGATGGATCTGGCGTGGAACTCACACTGTAGAGGTCTCTACTTCTAAACCATATCAGAATTTCATCTGAGACTGCTGTTGCAATGTATGTGTTTCATTTAGCTAGGTGCTTATACTAATTGGGAGTTCATAAAGGGGGAAAATATATATAGATATGTGTATATATTATAATGCAAATGTACAAGAATAAAGTGACCTATAAGAGTGAAAAAGAAATATAACATTTGTTCTTTTTTGTAAATTTTCATTATAGGCAGATGTGAATTTGCTTTTGAGTGCAAGAAAGATTAATTGAGAATTGTTGCATCAGATAAGCCAGTTGAGAGCAGGGGAACAAGCATGTGTAGAAATAATTTAGGATTAGATTGGGTGGCTAATCTCTTTATTGTGAATGTGCCGTCTCAGCAGGGAGATGGGTTTCTCTCTCTGTGTTCCTCTCCCTTGCTCTTTCTCTCTCTTAAAGGTTTTCTGTCTCCTTTTATCTTTTCTTTTACATTTCCAAGTCACACGTGCAAGCGATGGAAAGGTTGGAGCTGAGCCTCACGGCCATGTATTTGTATTCGTTTCCTCATTAAACAACTTGCCATGTTCTGATTACGTAATTCAGTGTGTACTGTAGCTTGCTCCAGCCTTTTCCTTGTACATGTGCAAGGTGTTTCATAAAGGCAATCTTTCAAACACTATGCTTAAAATGGATAATAGAAGAAGAGGTGACAAAAGCACAACTGAGAATACATTCTGATTTACTGGTGAACCTGAGAGAATACTAGACATTGAATGGCCTCTCATGTTTTTCTTTCGGTCTTTCAAGAACCGCAGATTACAAAATGTCAAAGTGTCTTGACAAAAATGTAAAAGGCACATCCCTGTCCACTTTAAAAGTGATCACTCTTAGAATGATGGTGGTCAAGAGAGGAACCCTGATGTATAGTCTTTATCACGGGAACAAAGGCATATAGTTATGTAACTGCATTTTTTTTGTTCATTTTTGTCTGTTTTTTAGCCCAAATTGAAGTCATACCATGCAAAATCTGTGGAGACAAGTCATCAGGCATCCACTATGGAGTCATCACATGTGAAGGCTGTAAGGTCAGTGAAAGATATGCCTTTTCTTCTGTACATTTGTTAGTCATCCATGTGATTCAGCCATCCATGGACTTTTCCAAATGGTCCTACACTGCAAACATATACATTAATCAGTCAATAAGTCAGTTCAGTGTTGAATTGATTTAATTCAGTTCAGTAACAGTGTTGATGTTGCAAATCATCATAAATAAAAAGAATATACATTTGCAGTGTAATCATTTCTGCCACTCTTTTTGTTTTAGACAGTGTAGATATGATTTTTCTGCATGTAACGTGTCTAAATCTACTGTTGTTGTTGTGCCCTCTGTAGGGTTTCTTTAGGCGCAGTCAACAGAACAACGCCTCCTACTCCTGTCCCCGTCAGCGCAACTGCCTAATTGACCGAACAAACCGCAACCGCTGCCAGCACTGTCGGCTCCAAAAGTGCCTGGCTTTGGGCATGTCCCGGGATGGTGAGAGATTTCACATCAGGGTTCCTACACATTTTCCATTTCAAAATTCCATACTTTTCCAGACTCTAATTTTCCAAACCTCTGTGATTTTTCAGACCATATTTAACATAAATGATTCATACAGCATAATTTTCTGCATTATATTTGGGATAGTACAGTTATGTTTTTTTTTTTTTTTTCATTTGTTTTCTCAAAGGGATAACATGCACTTGATAACTGCAATAACATCAGAATAAACCTAAAACGCTTTATAACCTGCATATATTCACCTCTGACAGATTGGTTTAATACTGTTAACGTGGTTTGATGTTTCACGATCACCAAAAAACAAAGTGCAGTCTGAATTAAATGATAGTTTGCTCCTTTATCTGTTGCAATTGAGCAAACAATATTTTAGTGAAGTTCAAAAGAGACTTGCTTATGGTAAAGAAAACAGTTTTGCATCTCTAAACTTTTACATGAAAACACTTATTTTTATAGAAATTCTTTATTTTATATTTGACAAAAAACTGAACAGGGCCAATAGTTTGGAAACACAATTACTTTTCCATACTCTGCTTTTCCATACTTCTCCATCCTGGAAATTCCATACTTTTCCGAACTGCATAGGAACCTTGTAACATTCTAAAAAAAAAACATACTAATAATCTGCTTGTCAACAAGCTGGATTGATCTTATTGATAGCTTTAAAACCTGCACTAATCTAATTAGTTTTCTTTCGCCTTCCCCCATCAGCTGTTAAGTTTGGCCGCATGTCCAAGAAACAGAGAGACTCCTTGTACGCAGAGGTTCAAAAACACCAGCAGAGGCTGCAGGAGCAGCGGCAGCAGCAGACGGGCGAAGCGGAGGCCCTCGCTCGTGTTTACTCCTCCAGTCTCACCAACGGCCTCAGCACCCTCAACCATGAAATTGGAGGGACATACGCCAATGGTCACATTATAGACATGCCCAAGGGTCAGACAAACGGCGCTCCTGGAGGTTACTATGGCATGGACTCCACACAGGCCAGCCCGGATCAGTCTGGACTGGACATGACTGGAATGAAGCAGATCAAGCAGGAACCCATATATGATCTCACCCCTGTTCCCAACCTTTTCACCTACGGCTCCTATCAAGATAGCCAGCTAGCACCTGGAGTGTCTATGGGGGAATTAGGTACGACTAATAAAGCCAGTTGGAAATTTGTCCCTCAGAGTTGCATGGTTCATGGATGTATGACAATTTCTAGCAAACACATTTACCTTGGTTGCATGAAATCATGATCTAATATTTGATTTTCCTTACATTGCACTGTATTTAAAACTCAACTGCAGTCATTCCCATCTGCTTTTCTCTTTACCAGACCGAATTGCACAGAACATCATAAAGTCCCACCTGGAGACGTGTCAGTACACAGCGGAAGAGCTTCAGCAGCTAGCCTGGCAGACGCACTCCTATGAAGAGGTCAAGATGTACCAAAGCAAGGTGCGAGGTCACTCTCTCAATGAGCAAATACTTCAGTTTACATACTAAATACTTCCGCTGTCCCCTCACAACGCCTAGTTCTCAGTCGTACATTCATTTACATGCTTTTACACCTGGTGCAGACTCTCTCATCTCTCACCCTTTCAGTCCTCTTTGCTCGTACTTCGTTCCCTCTTCATAGTCAGATTGCACGCTTGAGATCAGAGTTCATTAGAGTATCTCAGCCCCCTAGAGCTGATCCTATCCAGCTTTCGCACTGATATGGAGAAAAAGAGAAAGCAAGAGAGCTAACGGATTTAGCTAACGAACACTCAAAGCACAATAGGGGAGGGTGCCAGACGCACTACAAGCCCTCTTCATTTCCCTGTGTCAAATGGATTATGGGTAATTACCGAGAAGCCCTTTGAAATAGTGCCTATGAAGATTCGCTATACAGGGAGAGAATTGCAGAGCTCACAAAAGCAATTTGCTGATATCACATTTTCAGTATTCTGTGTGCTCTGTAAGGATGTTTCATAAATGGGAAACTACAGATTCTGCCTTTTTTGTTGTGATTTTTCATGATGAGCACTGAAAATTTCAATCATTACTTTTTAAAACTAAATTAAAGAGTAAAAGTGTACTCTACTTGTTTAATTTAGCTTTTATAAAGAAGAGTGCAGAAAATTCTATATTAATTTTTTTTCACCTCACCAATCGGAAGAGTGGAGAAAAGACTGCAGAAAAATCTGCTTTGCCATCACGGGAATAAATTACATTTAAAGTATATTTAAATAAAAAAGAGATGTTTTAAATTGCAATAATATTTCAAAATATTACTGTTTTCACTGTATTTTTGGTGAGCATAAGAGTCTACTTTAAAGTTAGCAATTACTGCAATTATTAACAGAGAAAAAAAGTTTCCCAGAAGCATGTAATAATTTCTCCTGAACAAAACAGATGACAAGCTTACCTACGAGGCCTATGTGTGTGTGTTTCAGACACGGGACGTGTTGTGGCAGCAGTGTGCTATGCAGATAACTCATGCCATTCAGTATGTGGTCGAGTTTGCTAAGCGCATCACTGGCTTCATGGAGCTTTGCCAGAACGACCAGATATTGCTGCTGAAATCAGGTAAAGAACAGACCATGATATATACTCTATTACACACTGATTAAGACTGTAGTACTGTAAATACAAATTTTGTGATTCAAATTGGCCTGTTTAACACTTTTCTCTCAAACTCAGGTTGTCTGGAGGTAGTGCTGGTCAGAATGTGCCGGGCATTCAACCCTCTCAACAACATGGTTCTGTTTGAGGGGAAATATGGAGGCATGCAGATATTTAAAGCTCTAGGTACAACTATTTCCCATGCTCAATTATTTACAGCATTACAAAATATAAACGCTATAAATATAGTTTAACATCATGTCAATAAAACCTGTATTAATTGTAAATTATTAGTGATCATTTAAGCATGGATTCTAACATACTTACCTCCTGCAGGTTGTGACGACCTGGTCAGTGCGGTGTTTGACTTTGCCAAGAGTTTGTGTTCACTGCAGTTAACGGAAGAGGAGATCGCCCTTTTTTCTGCTGCGGTGCTCATTTCTACAGGTCAGACCTGACTACAAAACTGACAAGTATCTTAGTTGGAACATAAAGATGTGTTCATTGAGTATTAATGCGGTCAAATCAACATTCAGTACTTACCTTAACCCTGACCTACATATCATAGCACACACACCAGCAGATATTTATATATAATTATCTTGCGTTTCTAGACCGGCCTTGGTTAATGGAGCCCAGGAAAGTGCAGAAGCTACAAGAGAAAATCTACTTTGCCCTGCAGCACATCATGCAAAAGAACCATCTGGACGAGGACGCCCTGGCCAAGGTAGGACGTCTCAAGTGACCATGACACAGTTCAGACAGGAATTGATCACGGCTTAAATAGATGCAGTTTTATCATTTTTAGGCATGTGACTTATTCCACTGTACCCGTCTTTGTTTTCGCAGCTGATTAGCCGGATCCCTACGCTGTCGGCTCTGTGCACTCTCCACACGGAGGAGCTTCAGGCCTTCCAGCAGCTCCACCCAGAGACCGTTAACATGCTCTTTCCTCCTCTCTATAAGGAGCTCTTCAATCCTGACGCCGCTGGCGTCATGCCCAAATGACCGGACACGTTTACCCACACTTCTACGTCTTTCATTTAACAATCGACAGGCTGTCCCTCCCTGGAAGGTGTTGCAGAAGATGAACACCGTGTCGCAGCATCCACAGATTTTGGAGCCACCGCAACAACAACAAACTCTAGGAATGTTCTGCACTTCAAAAATACAACTCAATTTCACCGGTACAGTCATAAGAATGTATATATGCGGCAGCAGCAAAAGGCGCCTTCAGTTTGACAAGAAATGTACAGACTTTAGGACAATTTAAGCTGTCTTTAAATTGGGTAAGTTAATTTGTTTAATTTGATTTCTCTTTTTTATATAAAATATTGTTATATTGAAATGAGAAGGTGGGGAGTGCATTCAAAAATGATAATGTAGTCATTTCTTTAGTACAAAGCGGTATTCCAGTATTAAATTTTGTTCTGTTAATATTTTAGTCATAATTTAAAAACAACGGTGGCCTGAAAGGCCCGTACCTTGTCAATGTAATTTTTCGTATTTGTTTTGTAGTTTTACCTGTACATACTATGTGAAATTGAAACTGGTATAAGGTTAACGGGGGACTAACTTTGTTTGGTCACGTTTAAAAGCCTTGTCTGGGCTATGTAGATATGTATAAACAGCACCACATTAATCCTACCACTAAGGATTTTTGAAGTGGAAAAATAATTGATAATGATTATTTTCCATACGAAAATATAGAGATATATATTTTACAAAAATTGAATGGCCGACTACCATCTTGTCAGTCATAGCTGCAATAACAGTTTCTGTAACTGCTGAAAAACAATCCAGTCAAATGTGACATTATGGGAAGCCCTCAGAACTACTTCAAATCTATAATCCCGTTTGCTCTTAATGCCTCAAAATGCTGTTCTTACTGCCAAAAATAAAACAGCACTAGTGTATGTGAAGCTGCAGCCCTCTGTCTGTGAAGGCATAAATAGCTAGTACAAAATAAGCTCTATCATTTACTGCCACTGATATGAAGCGTACTGAACTTTTTTTCTGCTGCCTTTATAGTAGATTCTCTGATTTGAGCAATAATTTCTAATCGTGCCCAGGTCAGACTGGGTCTGTGGTATTCTTAACCATATGCTAATTGTAAAGAACTCATCCTTATTTTGAACATCAATTTATTTACATATTTATTAGATAAAATATTTTCTGTGTTTGGCAATACTTAATTTAAGATGAACATCTGAAGACATCTAGACATTATTTAAAAAAATGCAAAGATAACAATCATGGGATTTAAGCAATCATTTGGAGCAATGTCCAATTCAAAGACATTCTTTAAGGAATTCCATTGGAATTTTTAATCATAATTTGGAACTAATCCTATTTGATCATAATCAAATTCAAATTTCCATGTTTTATTTATTTATGTATTTATTTAATTTATTTTGGGGGGAGAAAATTGCTTAATTGTGAATAAAAAAGGAATATAATTCTGATTAGGTGATTGTCTTGGAATTTAACGGGTTAAGAATCCATTTTAGGAAAGCAGATTTAAATATGACAGCATTAACAGTCATTCTTAAGCACAGAGATGTTTCAATACACTGAGCATCCTTAAACTGCTGTAATCCACTGTTAAAATACTTTGTAAAAAGCTTAATGCAAGTGGTAATAATGACAATCATCTTTGAGTACTCATATTGCAGTATAGAACCACGAATGCAGCTACTGTAGGAAGATTGGTAGTTCAATTGGAGGAATTCTGAAAGGGCAATTTGGGTTTGGACCCTTTTGGTCCAAACATAAATCTCATAAAGTACCATCTCTTACCACCAGGTGGAGATACTAAGAGCGCTTTTCCCCTTCACTTGGCATGTACAGGATGTAAAGCCATATGTCAGTTTCTAAAGGAAAAAAACAAAACATAAATACACAAACTAGGACATTCGGTTACACCGATCAGTGAATTTTTTGTACATCTTGATGCATTTATATTGTGAAATGCACTTGAAAGCACTTAACTACTGTATGAAGGATTAATAACTACAGATACATGGTATTAAATAGGCTACATGCACAAATGTTGTCTGCTGAGAAGCAATCATACTACCTGTTCAAGTCCTCTTACTGAACCAAACGCTCTCAGCCCAACTTCAAGGGAATGTTTCCAATTCCTTCATTGTTAGTGTCCTGTTCAAGACAATCATTTCTGGGTGCATTTTTTCTTGGCACCCATCTCAGGGACTTCTCTTTTAATGTTTTCAATAGAAAGAGAGTACTATTTTAAAAGAAATATGGACATTTTTAGGGAATTAAATAAAATCACAGCGGTTTCTTCACATACAAAACCTACCCAGACAAGGCTTTGGTGTGTGTGTGTAAAGCGTGTACCCATCGGTGAGGGGTGAAACAGGCTCGATTGCCACACTGCATCGCTTGTTGCACGTCCCAGCAAACAGCTCTCTCTCTGTAAATATCAATGTGCAGCAGTGTACCAGCAATGGTGCCAGTCCTGAGCTCCAAATTAAAATGTAATGTAATTATTAAGCATCTCCTGAAATTAAATGGATTTTATGTAAGTTAGATTATTTATACAGAGCATGAATAAGCTGCTCTCTATCTATTTCTATGCTCATTACAGAAAATGGATTCAGTCAGAAATCATTTCAAACATATGATGAAGGCTTTTTGTATTAGACTGTGAAATGAGGGCGAGAGGAATTTGTATCTATATGAGGTTCGACACTGTTAGGTACTGTAGCAATAACTGGAAGCATTTACTACAGTCATCTTTGCATTCTAAGATTATTTTTATTTTATTATAATTATATTGTTAGCCTATTGTTGTTCAGTTATTCTTGCATGCTGGTTCATAATAATGAAACCTTTGGGCTTTTGTGTTTTCTTATGTGTTGCTGAAAGGGGGTGGGCAACGAGGGTCGGGGTGGGGGCGTTGGTTTTACGGGCTCGTTTTTATTCTGAATGTTTCTGGGTTGATGTTGACTGAAAACACCACACCCTCTTAATTCTGTTCGCACACACACTGACATAAGCACAAAGTATTTCTTATTGTGTAGGAGTAAAATAATATAAGGGCACTAAAGTTCAAAACATACACTACGCAAGTATGTGAACGCAGACGCAAGCTCTACTTGGCCGCATGGGGCGTTATGGCGCGAATTAGCGAAAATATATTCTATTGCGGTCTGTTCTCTCTTTTAGGTCAATTACTGTCGTGGCTGAGCTACAGTTAGTTAAAGTATGTTTGTTTGTGGCAACTGAACTTACCTGAATGTAACTCAATCTCCCCTTGAGACTTGTTACAGCCGCCAGATCAATGTAAAAGCTGTCAGTGCGTTGACCGAGCACAGCACTCGCGTCTGCGCATGCGTACATTAAACGTTTTGGTTCTTGCAAGTTTGCTGAAGACTAATTCCGTATGAATATATCAGCTAAGCATAAACTAGTCCTACACTTAACATGAAGGAAATAGCAGATGTCTGTGTGTTTTTGAGTCAAAAACTCAAGTGCGGCCACAGATGTCTACTGAAGTTCTTATGCATACAACATTTTGTTTTCTTTTTATTTTCTTTAATTCTTTTTTTTATTTTTATTTTTTTGTTAATTCATGAATCAGAATGTCTCCCTGGATGAAAACAAAACTAAACAAACAACAAAGGTAGCATCTGTTACCAAAACCCTTAAGACTGTACTTAGTGTGCAAAATCTTTTTATGTACTAAATATGTAAACGAAACATTTTTGTTTTCAAGTGCCATAGCTAGTGTGAAGTGAAGCTGAATGGCATACGGGGTAGATGCTTTACTGTACAAGTCGTTTACTTGAGAAGCAATCAAAAAGTGGAATTCAGATGCAAGTGTGAATATTCAGACAACCAACTGTTTGTTGTTCATGGAGAACGGGCTCTGATTGACAGAACTTTAGCACATGTCCACAATACAAGTAAAGCACATGTAGCATGGGAGGGTGGGGGGTTCTGTTAACTTGCCAACGGTGTGAGTGTGAGCATATGTGTGTATGTATAAATAATGTGAGTTGGATTGTAAAACATTATATAAGTTAAGGGTGAATAGCACTTTGTGTGAGTGAATGAATATGTCTGAATGAATATGAGTTGGAGTTGGAGTTGGGGTTGGGGGGGGGGGGGTAAGCTTGAGGTGCAAGCATTGTGGAATGGACATGCAAAAGTGCTGATTAATCAAGACCTTAAAGTGTCTCCTCCATGTTGTATATACTAAGCGAAGGACTCAAGTGATTTTTGTTAAATTCTATATTTTATGGCTTTTGTAGACATTTCTTTGTGGGATAAAAAAAAATAAAGAAAATTTTATGGATGCAATCTTGTCTTCATTTCTTGTGTTCCAGTAAAATTATCGAAACATCCTTAAAATAATATACATTTATTTTAGAAACAAAAGTGTGTAAGATAAAAAATAAACTTTAAAAAATAAATAAATAAAATATATTTTCAGAGAACAAGTCTTGTTACCTTGTGCAGTTATCGCATGGAATAAATTGACAATAACTTTTGCCAGTGGGCTAAGAAAAATAAACTTTAAGATACATGATCTTATTATCTTGCAATAAATAAACAAATATATCTTGTTTTAAGGATGTTTAGATTATTATTATTATATAAATACTGAATTATATTTTGCACTCATGGACAGGCCTAGTTCTAGGACTACGTGGTTGGTTAGACTTGATTCATAGGTTTTTGATTGAATTCACAAGCAATCGAATTCTTCAAATCATAATAAAATTGTATAAGATTTGAATAAAATGCATTCAAAATATTTGTATTACTTTCTCTAATGTCTCTTGAGCAAGAAAAATAAACTACATCATTGCACCAAAGTCAGTGGTAACATTAAATATATGTACTGTAGAGGTCATAAGTTTACCCTTGCATAATCAACATTAAAAGAGGGATCATAAAAATTGCATTTTGTTTTTATTTAGTACTGCTGTTTTAAATTGTAAGGCTGAAAAAACTGGAAGAGAGGGCAACTCTATGAGAAAACAAAGGGAAATTAACATTTGAGTCTCACCTCAGAATCATCATAATCTACATTTCTTTCCCTCTTCCCCCATCCCTTCTCCCTCATGCTGAGATCATCAAAATTCACCCAAGAATCTATATGGTTTAATGTGGTTTAACCAAAAGGTAATAAGGTATTTAAGAGTATAGAGATAACTTGCACACAACGGAGGGTGGGTCTTCCAGGCAAATGGCCTCCTGTTCTCGAAAGGTGTAAACTCAATGCAAATTCCCATTGTTAGCAAATGTTTCCATGTAAATCAACCTCTGCCCCCAGTAAGTCTGGGACGGTGATTCATGTAAATTCCCACTGTGAACTCATGTTTACATTTGAAAAGAGGTTTCTGCCTTGGTCTGTCTATATAAAGAAATGCAACAAGAGGCTCGGGGCGATTCTGTAACTCAGATCAGCCCATAATGTTGAAGGACCTCAAGGACTTTTCTAAATGTCGGGTTTAGCCTACATCTTTTACTCTTTATCTCTGAGCATATTGATGTTATTGTATTGATTATCTTTGAACTGATTATGAAATTGGCATGATACATTTACCTGACATAATAAATTGTAAAAATTTGATTTTATTCTAACTGACTGTGACATTATTTTCAGTAAAGAGTTAAAAAGAATAGTCAAACATTTGTTCACATTTAATAATGTACAGATATCATTAAAACCTTTTCATTTATGGAGTCAGATGAAATAACGAGAAAATACATATGAGAAAATGTATTTAATTTAATCAAATAACTTTGCCAAGAGGAAAGACAGTAACGCGCAAAAACCTTCACCCGCTGACCGGATGCCTCCATTGGGCCGATTGAGTCGGGCTTTCAATAACAGATGTTTAAATAGACTACAAGACCAAATGAATAACCGAATTTACACAAAAGCCCCAATTCAAATTTTTACATATGCTTGATTCTTAATACTGTGTCGTCATCTGGATGATCAGAAGCTTCTCAAGCAAGTTCCTTGGATCTCAATATCATACAGTCACTGTTGGAAAGATTAAGTGAAGGATTTTTCTGAAGAACAGTGGACTGTTTAGCTGCTCAGGACAAACAAGGGACTCAATCATATAATAATAATACTATTTTGTCTTGTGGACATTATGTTATGTTATGAAAAGAAGAAGCTTAGCTTATTCATGGCAGTACTACATAAAAAACAGTATGCAACTTATGATACCTCTTCTTTTTTTTAAATTAACATTTTGCAGATTCTGCAAGGTGTATGCAAACTTGTGACCTCAACTATTCAGAAAGACTGTTTGAAAACAAGTACTGTAAAAGTATTTTATTTATTTGCATGATATCCTGGAAATAACTATTTTAAAATTCCCTGGAAATAGGTTTTCCATGACCATCAACGTATTAATGGTTGGAGCGCCTTGACTAGACTAAAAGCAAAAGTGAGAGAACTGTCATTTGTTCATTGTGATTGTGTTTATATTTTATTTCTCTTTAAACGTAAAAAAAACATATTTTAAACAGTGTTTAAAACATTAATATAGTTATTGACATGAACTAATAATAAAAAAGGTGAAATGGAAAAATGTCAGATCAGATCTTTGACACGACGTCCCTTATCAACTTTTGCACCTGTTACTGTTTATCATAAACTAGCATCAGCCAAAAACAACATAAACAAAAATGTTTTGGCACCTTGAGCAGCTTTTTACACTACTTTTATTTATATATTTATATATATATAGTAGGGATTAGAGGAAACCGGACGTGAACATGACGAGCTCCACTGGAAGCTGATCTGCGTCTCGGAGTCTTTGAATACCCTCTGTGGATTTGATAAAGTCTATTTCCAGGTCAGAGGTTAAACTGTGCTGCTCGCCTCATCAAAGGCAGGAACTGACTTCTTTTGGCTGCCGCAACTCTTCAAATCTGAAAAGCCAAACACAATATACACAATTGCGGTGCATATACATAATTTATCACAGAGAGATGCTTTTCTTAAGATCCGAAATGAAATTTGTGGATTGTACATTAATAATTTGTTTTGATTTGATGTGGTTCTTGGAGAGGACGCAAGACGAATAAAAAACAAAGCACCTTTGAAATATCAAACAAATGTGGCGGAGTGGTTTTCGTTTGTTTGTTTATTTTTTATCCCTGTACTTCTGAAGCAAAGCCTCCCTCTTGATACAAACAACAGGCATCTCATATGTCTTCCATGAGACAGTAATTAATATCTAATCAAAGTCAACACTCTCTAACGCACAAAGAACTATTAAATATGTAATCAAAGAGAACACTCCACATGCCACAAAGGAAACCACGCCCCTCTTCTGCATGCCTTTGCTGTCATGGAAATGAAATAATTTCTGCCTCATTAGAATTTTTTCTAAACCTTCAGGCTTAATTAGACGGCTTTTCCTGTTCATTTTGAAGTTTGCTCTTTTCAAATGAACTATCAAATCACTTCTAAAGTTGGAAACATGAAGGTAGGCCGTATTTGCGAGATCTGCCACAGCAGGAAGTAAAAAATAAAAGAGTCCTGAAAGTTCAACCCTCAACCTGTGACATGAGTGTTACCTCACCTGAGAGACCGAGCTTCTTACAGCAGGAGTTGCAAGTGTGCTTGAGAACAAAGCTCTGGATTGCATCATCACCCAAATTGGCAGGTCCAAACGCCATCTCTCCAGAGGAGCTACAACAGGAGAAAACTTTACTTAGGAGCAGAGTAAACAAATGCATTTGCACATTTCCAAAAACAAATATCCCATTTTAGTAAATATATTTAAACATTTATGATGCTACATATGTGTTGTGCTTATTTACCTTTTATCGTCTACTCTGATCAGTGAGGGGTCAGTGAGGTCCACTCCCACACCTTATAATAAAAATAAAGATTCAGTTCAACAACTTTCCAACACAATCAATTTTCCAATCATAATAATCATACAAGCTCTTAGAGTAAGCTTATCTATACCTTGTAGATCCAGCACTAGCAGCTCCTTGTTGGTGTACTCGTATGTCCAGTGAGAGAACGCTAGAATTGCTTCCTCCAGACCAGAGGAGGGCGAGATTTCCTCTCCTGTGTTATTGTTGTATTTCCTGAAATGTCCACTCATGTTCTTCTCAACAGTCAGCCACTGGCCATCTGAGCGCCAGTGCAGCAAGGAGACATTCAGAAACCTGCACACATACATAGACTATACATAGTCATATACATAATCAACTTCTTATCATCATAATAATGCAGATAGAATTCATAATGCTGACCTAGAACTGTAGGGAACACTGCTGGGTTTAACTTGGTTGAATCGCTGCATGAGTTTTTGTGCTGCTCTCTGTTGTTGGATTTCCTACAGGTTGGAGAGGAAGTATTCAATAGAGACGCAGAGAGAATAGTTTGGAATGAAGATTTTTTTTAAATAGTTTTTTAGGCTCTCTTATGCTCACCAAAGCTGTGTTTAAGTAATGTTGTGATATTATATAGCAGACAGTAATATTGTGAAATATTATTGCAATTTAAAATAACTGTTTTCAGTGGTAATATATTTTAATATGTAATTTGGATGGCAAAGCAGTCTTCAGTGTCATGTGATCCTTCAGAAATCATTCTAATATGCTGAGTTGGTGCTCAGTTATTATTGGAGCTCAATTGTTAATAATGGCTCTTATTACCAATGTTAAAGGCAGTTTTTGCTGCTTAATATTTTGGTGGAAACTGATACTTTTTTTTACATAGAAAGTTCAATAGAACAGAATTTATTTGAAAGTATTCATTTCTTTTTTTTAAATCTTACTTACCTAAAACTTTTGAATGGTAGTGTACTATGGTTTATTTCTGCAAAAAAATATTAAGCTGCATATTAATATGCAGCTTAAAATATTAAGCTGTTTTCAACATTGATAATAAGAAATATTTCTTGAGCACCAAATCAGCACATTCCAATGATTTCTGAAGGATAATAAGACACTGAAGACTAGAGTAATGGCTGCTGAAAATTCAGCTTTGCCATCACAGGAATTTTTATTTTAAATTGTAATATTTCACAACATTCATGTATTTTTCATCAAATAAATTCTACCTAGGTTGCATAAAAGGCTTCTTTCAAAAACATAAAAAAACTAATTATTCCAAACAATACATATACTGTATATACTGTCTGTAGATAATAGGTGATAATCAATAGATCAAAAAAATGATCTGACAATGAAAGTTACGTAAATCTATCAATTGCAGAATTTACAGTTTATTTACATTACTGTTCATAATCTTTCAAAATGTCAAAGATGTACCCGAAGACAGAGATGAAGAGAAGTGCTGATTGGGAAAACTTTCTGCCAGAGGCGAACCACCTCTGGCCTAAAGGCTTTCACGACATACACTGAGCCCAGCTTCAACACATCACCCTCAGCCCAGGTACACAACACCTTGGTGGCCCTGCGCAGACCCCCATCCAGCACTTCCTGGTGGGCTAACGGTTGAAGAACAGCGGTACGCCCGTGCTGAAGCCAGGCGGAGATGCCAGAGGACTGATTCCCAAGAGAAGATCCTGCTTCTGTGTCCTCCAGTGTATATATACATACCTCAACACCACCTGAATAGTGCAGAGGACATTTATGAAAATAGCCAAATATGGCCATCACTGGTTAAATAACAACCATGGTTTGATTATTTTTACCCAATAATGACACAGGGGTGAATGGTATAGAGTGAGCCAGTCTCATTAGGTTGTTTCTCTCCATTGCTGAAAGAAAAAGAAAGAAAATCACCAAAAGAGATCAGCCATATATATATATCAAAAAAAAAAAAAAAAAAAAAAAAAAAAAAAAAAATATATATATATATATATATATATATATATATATATATATATATATATATATATATATATTTGGGGTGATTATTATAGTTATTACTCACCAGAGTAATGCTGGCCTAAATCTTCTGTCAATTTAAATGTAGAGCTCCTTACTAACACCAGACAAAGAGAGAGCACAAAAAACATGTCTTTCACCAAAATTAAACCCATGAAATTTACTCGCATCATAAACACACTAACAATATAAAGTATGTACAATTACCTTCTTGTGTCATACTGCTTACCCTACAAGAAGTAGAGAAATTTGGTGAACAGATAGAAATGTTTTCTGTGATTACTTAAAATGTCTCATCAAATCAAAAACGTAACTTACGAAGGTCTTTGACTGATAGACCTGGCCCAGCTGCTTAAAAGTGGCTGCCCTGGACTCACAGTGTTCTGAAGAGTGATCATAACACACAGCCAAATCAAATGTCTCACAAACAGGAAAGAAATCAAATTACCAAATCACTACAGGTGAACTTACCAGCCATAATGGGGCCAGTTTTGTGGAATCCACTTGGTCAACATCTAGTAAATAAAATGAAAAATTATCCCATTGTCACTTTGTGGGTTACTTGTCATTTTATTTCTGCCAGCAATTCCACACTTTAAACTAATTTAGAAAAGCAAATTCTAAGCAAACTGCTTAATTGCTTGATATTTAACAAAAATGAACTAAGCTCCTGTTTTGGAAAATAATGCCTTGTTGTCTTTTTGTGACATACAGCAGGGGTTTTGGTGAAATAATACATACTTAAAGAAAAAATAATATTTTTTTTTACATATATGCATATAATTACACCTGTAAATGTATTTAAAAAAACATACTCAGCTGGGTTAGACTGACTGAGGTTCTGAATCTCCGGTCAAACAGGCCTTTTACTTTCCTCTTCCTTTTTCTGCGTGGGTCAAACTCATGCATGCATCCCCGCATTTCATCTAGTTTTACCTAAGAGGAGACAGAGGCACCACTTGACCATATGACTATCACTAGTGCTACATGGAATATCACCGCTCGTGCACAACTTGCATGCAATTAAATTAAACGGACATAGCAGGATGGCTTACATTCTCAGGAGTTCCTGCTTTGGTCTTTATGGACTTTTTCCCAAATGACTTTTGTCTCCTAAAGATCTTAGATAATCCTACAGATTACAGATAGTCATAAACTGGTTATTAAACAGAAACTGAGATTGTTACTTTGTATATTGTTATGATATGCATCCATTATACCTTTCTGGTCATGGCTGTGGTGGGGAGGCGTAAGAAGCGTCCGCCTGCCGTGCTCTGATGTTGCTGTATCAGGCATGGCCATTTTCTCCACACTAGCTGAGAGCGAGCGGCTCTGCTCCAGATCATAGGCCCATTTCCTGCCTGAAAGTCCTTGAGGTCTTGTGAAGCGTTCACCATCATCAAGCCTGTAGAATGCCGGGTTTTTGATCCCAGCTGCTCGGTCTCCATCACTCTGGGAGTCTGCGAGCAGGAACGTGTGGCTGGAGGCTCTGGATATTGCGTGCAAGTCGTCCTCATCGTCCTCTTCCTCCATAGACTCCTCATGGCTGGGTTGAAGCTGTAAGTCCCTCATAAATGGCATGGTGGGAGAACTGGCACGTGATGGTTCCCCAGATCCATACATTCCCTTGTCCCTCCATCCAGTGCATATGTGAGGTAAAGAGGGATCGCATTCCATTGATACACCTTCTCTTGAATCGCCATGCTGTAGGGGCCACCTAAAACTATAATCTTCTTCCTCAGGGTTTGCCAACATGCATTTGCTCCTGACCTCAAAGGGTCCGACACTCGTCCCTGGTGGCAACTCCAAGGAAGGACGCTGCCGGCCAGGCCCCAAACTTCGGAGCAGGGAAGGTGGCATACTGCGGTAGTGCTTCGGAGACGGAAGTGCTTGGCTGGGCGCGACACTTCCACCAATGCGGAGACAGCAGCTATGTGACACTTGCTCATGGCGGCATGTAATTGGTTGACTCTGACCAAGAAGGGCCACTTCTAGCTGCTGGTTGTCTGTGGCTGAGAGGAGGTTTAGAGTGTCCACTGCTAAAGCAGACAAGTCCTGCAACTGCCCCAAGTGACAATCTAAAGTGCGCAGATCGTCTTGGATGATATTGACCTTCTCCGCAACCTCAACTAATATTCCAGCCATCTCTTCAGTCCTAGAAACAAACACTGTAGTAAACAAACTATTCTACAATTCCATTTAAGATAAACAAAACCATTAGGTTCTATTTTTAGAACATCAGATTGCATACTACTTTTATGCCAACGACACAACTCTATGTCCCATTGTACTCGATTGATAGGTCCTTTTCCAACATTAGTAAGTGTCTTGAAGATGTAAAAGGCTGGATGGCTAAGAATTTTCTCCACTTAAATGAGAGCAAACTGATGTTGTTGTTTTGGGCCCTTATCTGTTGTTTAGCTCTTGGGTTGTTTAGCTCTTCGCCCCATATCTCTAATTACTTGGGCGCCCCCTTCTAGAAATGTTAGTTCTCAAGAAAGAGAACTCTATTTTGGTCTTTCAAGTAGTCTTGTTTTATTGTGTTATGTTTGGTTTTATGACTGTATTGTACAGCACTTTAGGCTGCACTCGTTGCAGCAGGAATGTGCTTTATAAGAAAATAAACTCAAACTCAAAATAATATAAAATAGGAATTCAGATGCATAACTTCATATACAAAGTTCAGTCAACTGATAGATTAACTAAAACAAAACTGATGTAATTTCCTGCTGCATCCAAATGAGTTCTGGGAGATGCACTCACTTGTCAGCTGCAGAGCGAATCCGGTTGATTTCGCTGCTATGTTGACTCTCCTTTTTGTCTCTGAAATATCCAGCGACACACTTCTCCTCAAACTCATGCAACTTCTTCAGATCATTTGGGGCCAGGAGTAATTCTGTAAACATGCAGTACCAGCAATACACTTAACTGGTGATAATATCCTGTATAAAAATGGGACTTTAAGAAACAACAGAATGCTCTATTTTTGTATTGTATCAATAACTCATTTGACTAATTTGAGACTCTGAATGTAAAGCCTGATTATTTTCTAGATTATCTTGACTATAGAGCATAAGATACTGTCTTTTAAAGGGGTGGTATAATGCCCTTTTTACAATATGTAAAATAAATCTCTGATGTCCCCAGAGTGTGTATGTGAAGTTTTAGCTCAAAATACCCGACAGATATTTTTATATAGCATGTTATGTTAAAGTTGTCACTTTTTGAGGGTGAGCAAAAATGCACCGTTTTTGTGTCTGTCCCTTTAAATGCAAATGAGCTGCTGCTCAGAGCTTATGTCCTTTTTCTGTCTTGATAATCTATAAATCGTGTTCTGGGGGCGGGGTTTATGTAAATTTTAGGGTTAGTGATGTCACTAACCCGGGAGGAATGTTGTGTAGTCCCTACAAGCCGTTTGTTGAAGTCCTTAAAAAATTATTTCTTTAAAAGCAAATATCTCCCTTTACTTTGAACTTTGAGCGTTGTAACTTTGCAGATGCTGTTTATGCTCCAACAGCAACATTACACACTAACTAAAGTTAGAAAAGTGAAATCATAATCAACCACCCCTTTAATTTTATTTCTTCAGCAAACATTTGAATCTCTCCAAAATAATTTAATTGGATTGAATTGAGACTCAATTGAATTGTGAAATTTTAGATTTCATAATGCATCACAATAGGAATAGAATAATAATAATTTCAGAACAAAAATGTATACCTCTAAAAGAAAGATCTGCTTTTCAGTCAAACTCAGCGAGGAATACTATGTGAAGAATACTATGCATAAATTAAAATAAATATTTTAATTTAATAATATATTTAATCTTCAATTTATGGATTTTTTTTGGATACTTGATACTGCTGTTAATGTTTGTTCTATTGTTCTAACACTGAACATATCCATGTATCCACTACTATCATCTTTTTTTGTATTGTCACAATCCTACCTCTGTGTGTCAATTTTGTAAGACATAACACAGAGGACTATGATGGTTAATAAAATTACATACAAACACACACTTACTTAGACCAGTTCTTCCCCGTTTGGATGCCTTGCTGTGCTTTTGCCACATGGAACTGAGACACAGAGTCATGTGACTGAGAAGGATGAGAGGGGGCGGCAGCCACGGTTTCTCCTGATAGGTCATGATGTAACGGTAGCGGTTATATTTCCACAGCTTACGCGATATGGAGCTCATGTCAAAGTAAACATTGCTGTGAAGTGAATAATAAGGCAAAGTAGGTTAAACCATCACAAAGCAACCAAGATCCAACAATACATCAACGCTGCAATGCTCTTCCAATCTGGATGCCATGCCGTATATTAGTCCAACAACTCAACAGAAAAAAGTATCATTATTACACCAGGAAACAGATCAAAATATGTGAGCGAATGACAAGTCTTAAAGATGAAAATGAAGTGCATACTTGAAGAAGGCAATGAGTACATTGACCATGATGATGTACTGAATAAAAAGGTAGACGGCCTGCAGGAAGGGGGTGAGGAAGGCTCCAGGGACACAGGTTTCAGGATTACTACAGGCTGGCAAAAACAAAAAGGATGATCACAATAGAATATAAAATAAAAATGTCTTACAATTAAAAATAATACAGTAAATCATCTAAAAGATGTAAAGGGTGAACTATGTTCTGACATCAAAGCTGTGGGAAAAGGTTTATTCAAATCAGACAGACTGAATGGTCTTGCCTTTTTGTTTTACTCACCATCAATTTCTCCAGCATACACCTCCCCAAAGATCATCCAGTAGGGCTGGAAGACTACATCTCTGAGCAGACTCCAGGACGGACCCTCATCAGGGGACAGGATAGACTTCCTGGACGTGCCGAAACTGACCAGCACAATCGCCATAATGACTACGATATAGAACATATTGCTCATCTGTGGGAGAAAGTCATATATACACATTTTAAATTGTATTATCTATTATTGTGAAACACATCTCAAAGTTATAAAAGATCTTTTAATTCTGAGTTAAAAAAAAACATTACAGTAAATGTTGCATGTAGACTTATCTACTAATACATTTAAATTACACACCATTTTGGTGATCATGGTCAGGTAGGGTCCTGCATGCTGATTCAGAGCGAACAGGTCCAGAAGTCTGACAGACCAGAAGATAAAATCCAAAGAGTAGACAATATGACTGGCTAAGCGCGTTTCTTGATGCCACCGGAGGGAGACCCCAACCATGAACAGGAGGATGCCCATGAAGTCATTGATATTCCAGTACTCACTGAACCACACCTTTAACTTTTTAGTGAACTTCCTGGGCTCCAATACCCACACCTAGAAAACACACAGTACCCATTATCATAACTCTCAACATAATATACTTAATAGGTCAATCGGTGGCTCTCAACTGGTGGGTTATGAACCAAAATTGAGTAGCAGGTTTGTTCTAAAGGGTCATGGACAGCAGAGAAATAAAAACTGCTAAATGGAAATAATAAAATGTTCATAACCATATAAAAGTTCAAACTCTTCCCATATCTCTTGTCATTTACATCCAATATTATGCATGAAATCAAAGAGTACTGTATTGTGGCACAAATTCATCTGTCACTTGGTAAAAGCCAGGCGAATTAGACAGACGCAAATTAACAGGTTAACTGACATGCTACCTTGATCATCAGGAACAAAGCGTAATGCAAGATAAAATAATATTCGACCCAGCCAAATTGAAATACAGGTTCACTAACAATAAGGATACGGGAATGGTTTCTTTATAATGATTACTGTGAATTATTAGCTGTTGAGCACGTGAAAACTCTAAAGTTACATATATGTCATGCTAATAATTTAGCATATTGTTGGGCCTATCCACCTCACAGTGATATTAAGGATGTTTGTTGGAGCAGATACCCTTGTGGACTGACTAGTGGATAGGCCCAACAATAAGCTATATGCAATATGTCATGACAGACAGACAGAGAGACAGAGAGACAGAGAGACAGAGAGACAGCTAGATAGATAGATAGATAGATAGATAGATAGATAGATAGATAGATAGATAGATAGATAGATAGATAGATAGATAGATAGATAGATAGATAGATAGATAGATAGATAGATAGATAGATATTTGTTATTCAGAGTATATTTCTAACCAAAATACTATAAACAATCTCTCAAACATATAGGCTATGTCAGAACTCTGTTAATAATTCCCATCAATGAACTGTAGCTGAGTTCATAGATAACAGAGGATGGGGGAGTCGGACAGTGGCATTCTCAGGGTCAAGTTGAAAACTCCCTAATCAGAAAGAGATAGTACCTTCCAGAAGACCTTCGGAATCCAGCTTGGTTAAGATAAGACATTTCGAAGAAACATTTTATTATTTAATTGCCATGAACAGCTGCAAAGGGCACTGAGCCAACCATTCACATATTAAAGCAGACATTGATGATGTCATACTGTATATGTCTTTTACCTCTCGAGCTTTCTCCACTGCCATGGTCAGGATGTAAGTTATGACCAAGCACTCCTGAATGTTGGGTTTCTCCTCCAGCCTCACCAGCACAGTATAAGAGAACATCATGAGGAAACCCAAGAATGCCATCTGTGTGGACAAATCAGATCTTCAGAGATGGAAGGTTGAAAAGGGTGACAAATGGAGCGAGAGGGTGTAGTGAAAGAATAGGGAAAGCTCAGGGGAATTAAGGGGAAACCTACTGTGTGAAACCAGAATTTGACCACTGGAGCAGTATAGAAGTCATACACCTTTCTGGTCCAGGGACAAAGACATCTACTCCCTCTCTCCTCATCACCCTGAATCTAGAGAAAGACCACTGTCAATGTAAATTACACACTGTGCCATAAGAAGTCAAAGACTCATATTGCGCAGTATTGGGAAGTGACTAACTGAGAGTAGTGTGGTCACAACTTAGTAAGAGTAGTGGAGTCACAACTTAGTGAGAGTAGTGAGGTCATACCATGACTAGTTTTTTAATGAGTAATAATGTGGCTACATTCCCGTGTTAATTTCATATTGTATTGTGCAAGCAGTTTTACAGCCGCGTGAGCTGAGGAAAGAAACAAACTCTTCAAACTATCCTCTATCAAGGGTCATCCACACCAAGGATAAAACCTCTAATGATAACTATAACTAAAAAGTTTTAATAATCTTCTTAATTCTATGAGAATAATGAAGTCCAACCTTTCAATTTTTGTATGATTTTTCCAGCTCCTGCACGCCAAAAACATTGACAGCCAATCAGAATGCAAAAGGCTTTTTAAAAGCTCGAGAATTTAAAGTGGCAGACAACAAAACTGCAGCACATGCTTAGAATACATCTCTGCACACTAATATAGTTATCTTTATATTTAGCATTCTAGGTGTGAATAGCCCTCTAGTGAAACGGTTCATTTGGACAGTTCAGGCAAATTCAAGACCCTGCACAGAATTAACTAGGTTAGTTAGGGTGACAGATTTAAAACTAAGTTGTAGTTGTAGTAAACTACTAAATGTAGTTTTGCTTCTTCAAAAGAATAGCTTTATTGTAGTTTATACAGCATGACCAGTATAGTTTGATTTACAAATGAATGACTCTCATTACTTAAAGCTATGGTCTACGATTTCAAAGATTGTTCATTATTAATAACCTCGTTCAGATGCTGGTTATGGTTCTACAGTACAATCCTAACAATATGAAGAGAAAAAAGAATGAAAAAAATCCATTCACTCTATTGGGTGTACAGCTGCAGAGAAGTTGACCAATGTAAGCTGTCCGGCCGGACAGCTTACATTGGTCAACTGCTCTCATCCAATCCCCTGCTCCACTTGAAACTCCACGTGGCGCTCGCGTCTCCACCCCGCCCCGCCCCGCCCCCCTCCTGCGATATGAAATTTCGCGCTGACAGTCTATGGTAGCTAGCAAAGTAGCATCAGCTCAGCAATGGAGAAAAAACAAACCGACAGCAGCAAGCGGCCCTGCTTGCCCCTACACTCACGGCTGACTTTTTGTTGAGCAGGTAAGCATTTATTTATACTTTTATGGTGTGAGGTGTTACATAAATAGCTTTTTATCAGTCTGACAACATGCTCATGCTGCCGGTCGGCATTGGACTGTTAGCCGTTTAGCATCGCCTATCACGGGTCAAAGTAATTATATTTCTTGAAGTGCTTGAATATATTTCAGTAGGCCTAGCGGGTTTCTGTTAGAACATTGCATGTTTTGCTAATCTTGCGTGGGCGTGAACTCAAACGTGTGCCTCTGAGCTATTTTGTTAGGACAATGGTGACATTGAATTGTTGATGAAGCAACTAAGTTCAAGTGTCGAAAGTCAACTTTACATATGATGTGTCATTAGCGAGGTCATTAGATTGAAGCGACTAAGCAATGTTGTGAAAGTAAATGACGTCAATCAGTCAAAATTGTAAGTGTTCATTCCTTCAAGGCTTTATGTGTTCACTGCTTTCAGCTGTGAGAGAGGATGTTTACTACCGGTGATCACAGCTTGACTGAGTGATGTTGTTCAGGTCGTTTCCCGGTGGGAGGGATCAGGTAGCACAGAGGGGAGGGGTGTGTGTGTGGAGGGGCGGGATGAGTTTTTTAAAACTTCCCAACCGTCTCAGGCATTCTCGACCGATTTTCAACATCGTAGACTACAGCTTTAATAAAAAATAAAATAAAATAAAAGAGTGGTCAGTTTGAATCAGTCTAACAAACTGAATGGGCTCCCCAGCTGCAAAAACATAATTGGTGTGTGGTGTATTGTTACAGTGAGTCTGTCTAAATTACTTACTGCATTTGGCGCCCGTTCTTGTTCTGATGCCCCTGGGCTTCCTGGGTCCCACCCAAACTGCAAGGCTTCCTGGGGCTGAGGAACATGGGACATCTCTGCCTGACTCTTAAACTCTAGCATCTGAATGGCCACAGGCATCAGAATACTGGCAATAATCTGGACATGAAAGGAAGTGGTTTTTGGACAACAGCCGTTAAAAAACAGATCTGGGTCACAACTCTGCTGTAAAATGATAAATGACAAAAGAACAAAAATAAAATGAATCTGTAGGCACACGGCTGCCAGCTTGACAAATATGTTTGAAATGCAAGTTATTTGTGTCACTTCCGTTCTGCTTCTAGGAGAGCTGACCTGCCTGAGTAATTTCTTAGTTTTACTTTTGCCTCCTTGAACCATGGAGCTTACAGCAGCGAATGAAACTTCTGGAGTAAGAGAGGGGGATGGGATCGAAACATGTTGCATGGAGTGCTTATGCATGTGTAATTATTGAGAAAAATTACAAAATGATAATGTTTATAATTAAACAACACCCCAAATATTAACCCTTTAAATGCAACAGATATTTATCCTTTCTGCAGCATAGTTGAAAAAAAAATGAAACTATTAAAAACAGTGCTAAGCTACACAAGTTAATCCATTTTATTATGTCACACTTTTCAAACACAATTATTAAGCAATTCAACACACCTTGAACCAGGAGTTCTTTCTCATGTTGAGGCGGCCCATCCACAAGTCTGTGAGGAGCATCTGAGTGCAGTTGTGAGCCACAAAGGGCCTTAGTCTTGAGGAGACGGCCATTTGCAGACAGGTGAAGTTACTCCAGTCCTTCATCTCCCAAGTCAGCAGCTTCATCGCCATGCGCTCGTTCTCTCTGAAAGCCTGATCCAGGAGATCCACAGCCAGCTCTCCAAACTCTCTAAAAAAATCAGTATAATCACATTGCGTTATTTTGACAACTTTCAAACACAACATTTTTAAACTCGAGATACAGTTCTTTCTAATCCAATGTTATATCCATTAAACGCCATTTGCCACATGGAGTTGTAATTAGCTTTGGAATGAGGAAAAAACGAAACTGACAGAGACTTCTTCTTCAGCTCCTCGGCCATGCTGTCACTCATATTGCTCTCCTTGGCTTCCACTGCCATAGCGCGGTAGAGCTTGCAGGCCACAACCGCCCTGGCCATAGCCTGCTCTCCATGCTGCCACAGGAACAGCGCCATCTCTTGCCGATGCTTGAGCACTGCCCACACAAACAGGTCGTTAAAAGTGCATACAAAGTCGGGGCTCTGGGCTGACTTCAGGTCCTGAGGTGCTACTGCACCCTCCTGCAAAGACACAATTCTGGGTGTTTTTAATAAATGGAATGATTGTGAAAGTATTTGCAATTCCATGACTCATTGTTGCATCTATGAACAGAATGAAAAAGCACAAAGGACCTGGTGTCTGAACGGCTGAGCGGTTCTGTGGAAATGGGAGCGAGATTGGGAGGTCTCTGGAGTTCGAGCTGCTTTCCTGGCCTTGCTGAAGGGGCTGGATGTCTCCTTACCACCCTCCTATCCCCGATCAACATAGCTCATTAAATTTAAGTTAGAAAATGTCTAAAGGAAATGGAAATTCTTGGCCAAAAGATTTCAAAACACACAAATGCATAGTTATTGGCTAAAATTATTCTACAAACGAATCATCAGAGATCAAAAACACTATGTCAGACTTAACACAAACAACATACAATATATTTGTCATTATGTAGCAGCTGGATGGCAGAAAGGAGGCAGACCTTTGCTGGGCTATGGAAGCGACCGTACATGACTCGGAAGCTCTTGCGTGTATACGTGCTTCGATAAGCTCCACCAATCAAGTATTCAATCACCATTCCGATGTCAATTAAAGATATCTTATAAACAGCAGGCAGACGAGTCTACAAAAACAAAGAAAATGCTTAAGGAAACACTTTTTCAGGTCAAGGGCCCCTTGGTGGATTGACAAATGGAGAAAAAAAATTGAGTGTTACATTTTAAGCCTGACCTATAATAATAACATGCATTTATTATCCTATTCATATATGTACATACTTTATGATGTAAAATTTGGAAAGCCATTAAAATAATTATTATTAACGTAACTATATATAGTATATATTTTGGGGTTGGTAAGACTTGCTTGCCAAGGATGCATTTTTTTGATCAAAAATACAGTAAAAAGAGGAATATTGTCAAATATTATTATAATGACAGATATTGTCATATAATGATACAATATTTTTCAAAACAGTTGACCAATTGACAACCCTTGACCTATGAAATTCACAATGCAGAACAGATTTTAAAAGGTTTCCTCTACACAAACCTGTTTGGCATCCTCAATGATGTGTCGAAGGAAATGATCTGATGAGCCTTTATGCTGGAAAACACAAATATATTTATCATAAGAACAAGAAGGATCAGAGATGCTTGCTTATATCAGAGACAAAAGCTTCATGTAAGTGGTATGAGAATGAGAATCACTATGTTGTAGAGCTGTTCCAGATGAGAGATTGTCAAGAAGCGGCTCATGGTCATGCCGTTTTCAATTAGTAGCTTCACAAAACTGACACGATCCATTATCAGGGCATCCAACATGGTCTGCTCCAGAGATCCCACCTACAAAATCCAGTGCTGGGTTATACACATCTGTTCTAACTCAAAAAAGCTTGTCACAAAACTTGTTTACTGTACCTGCCACTGTTGTCCATACACCAGAATGTGGTCCTTTGCGATATCAGCCCTGTCCCAGGCCAACGTGATATTCAGCTGCTCCTCAGGGGAAGCTCTGGTACCTGCATTTTCATTTTTGGGGGAATTACCACATTAATCCAACCTTTAAATAACATGATAATTATTATAAAGCATTACATACCTCTCAGTGATGTAGACAGGATTGCAACATCTGCCTCTTGTAGGTCCTCAGACTCTGAGTCAAAAATGGTGATCTAACATGAAAAAATGTTGAAGTTTGACCTCATTAAAAAAAAAAGAGTCCATAAGTTGCACATAAAAAATGAATTTTAATCAACACAGATGGCCAGCATTAAAACAGATTTGCAAACTAGTGCCACTGCCGTTGTGTCGTGTTCAATATAGCCAGCAGTTATTTATTTTGTTTGGTATTAGTCTGAAACCACCAGCATCCCATGCCAATATATAAATGCATGTAACTCTATAAGACACCCAGAGGAGATGTTCTTCTCTTAACATGCCTTTGGCATTTCGTCTTCACAAGAGTGATTCATACCCAATCAAAGAATCTGTATGCCTGGGGACCAAATTAATCCCTTCTACTCGATTAATATGGAAATACGTTTCATGCGCCATCATTCCAATTATTCTGTTCTCTCTCAATTTAGACGCTCAGAGATGTGGGATGGGTGTGGTAAACTACAACATTCCGTTTGATGGAGGCTTAGCATCAGAGCTTTCGGCGTAGTGACAGAGACCGATACACAGCAGGCATCTTATCACACAAAACAACCAGTGTTTACCGCCAAGTAGGAGGAGAGAGGAAGAAGAAGACGGAAGAAGAGGAAACAGCCAAAGAAATGCAGAAGGGGATTGGAGTATGTTGCATTAGGTTCACAGTTTAGATAGAAAAGAACATTGCTGAAGTTCTCAAGAATGTTAGGACTGAATAACATTTCCTGAACTGACGATAACAATCTACAAATAAGCTGATCGGTATCTCCTGAGAGCGGTGTTACCAAGACAGAGGATACCACTGTACATTTTGTACACTCAGTACGTTTTTTTATTTTAGCACCTTATTTAAAAAAATAATAATTCTTTAATGGGTCAGAACATTTTGACTATGGTGATCGCATAATAAAAGAGATCAAGTAATTCATCATCATCTATCCAGTGAATATCCAGTGAATACAGAACATTTACAGACAGTCATTCATAAAAAGTAAAGAGTGATCAGGATCCAGATTGGAAGCTTAGTACATTTCTTGGCACCAAAAATAAAACATAATAAAATAGACAGTTTAATAATTAGTTTTAGTTTACATTTTATTATGAAGAAAGAAAGAGAATGCTGAGTGATACAAGAGACATGAAGCTAGCAGAGCTATGTAGGAAACTCGAGAGAAAGGTTATTTTCGGTTAGGTTAGAAAGGTTATTTTTACTGAAACTATTGGTCCAAAAAATGTTTTGCATAAACTAAAACAAAATGGAGATTTCAACATAAATGAAAAACTAAAACTAAACTAATCTAACAACAGTTACTGAAAAACGAACTAAAATAAAAATATATAAATGGCAAAAAGGAAATAATCGTTTTCGTAATTAATAAGCCCTTCTCCTGTACCGGATAGAATAGAACACATGAATATGAGTATAACTATGAGTATATGATATTAAAAGATACAATAGAAAAAAAGTATAAATGGATCAATACAAGAATAATATGTTTGAAAGGAATCAATCAAAGAAATAACTATAAAAGAATAATAATAACCATAATGATCATAATAATCATGCGCAATTTGTTTTTCTTATACACCACATGTTTAACAAGATTTCATCTTTAATATGAACGAGTATGAATGAATCATTTTTACTTATATACTTTTAAGTCGCATTTGTTAGGTTCTTTGTTCAGTCTCAAACAATAATTTTATTTTTAAATTATTATTTTTTTTAAATTAAGAGCATTTAACTGCAAACATTAAACTTTGCTGAAATTAAATGTCTTTATTAACCCTAATTTTAACTTTAACAATCACAATCAAGTATTCCAGAGAGATCTAAAATAAGGCTACTGAACTTACAAGCTCTCTATGTTCCATGCATTCCATAAGTATGTTAAGGAGTTCAATGGACTCTGCTCTCTCCACTCCAAACATATCCTGAATCCTCAGCAGGACATCCACTTTAATATCGGAATCCAACTTTCTGTGACAAATATATGTGCAAGAGCCATACACAGAAACAATGGTCAAAATATTCCATATAATAGCACCAAAATATTATTAAATTCATACACATTTATGTCAGACACACCTGTCTACAGCTGTTTGTTTGTGTATTAAAGCCAGCAGGTCTGCAGCTCTGCCTGTTCCCTCAAACACCAGCACAGGCACAGGAGAACTTCTGTGCACATACTCCAGCACCACAGAAAGGATGGCAGGACCCCCCTCTACTACAACACACACTAAAGGCACATGCTGAGGCAGCCCTTAAAATGAGCACACACACACACACACAAACACATCACACATGCACATATCATTTAACTTAACAAAAACAGTTGACATTGTTGAAAACTCTTACTTGGGTGGATCTTCTGAAAGTGTACATGCCTTTC
The DNA here is from genome assembly GCF_949319135.1 of Squalius cephalus. Classification (NCBI taxonomy): domain Eukaryota; kingdom Metazoa; phylum Chordata; class Actinopteri; order Cypriniformes; family Leuciscidae; genus Squalius; species Squalius cephalus. The sequence continues at coordinate 36,262,082 of NC_137126.1, forward strand.
CAGTCTCTTCCTCAGGTCATTTTGACAACCTGATTTACCCATAGTACCATCATCAACTAACAGGAAGTGCGAATGCATGCCATTCAGACTGGCACGTTTACTCAGGGGATTACCCAGAGCCTGGTAGTGCCTCAGAGCCTGACATAGGACCATAAACCCCAACATCAGTATAGCAGACCCAGAACAAAATACAGGAAATAATAATATAACAAAATAACAACAATTACAATGCTAGGTGCTAATTTCTTTGCACTGCCAACACAAGGGGTCCAAAAGTCCTTTATTAAAGAAAAATTATTTTCTGTTGAGAAGTTTTATAAAAATCAGTATAACAATTTGAGTGAAAACTTGAATTTAATCATTAATATTTCAGAATATTTGGTTCGTCCCTTTTTTGCACTAATGACAGCAGCACTTGAGCTCCATGAATTCCATAAGTTTGTGTCAAAACTGATGATCATGGTCTCCAGTAGTATTTAAGAATGATCTAAAGAGATCTAACATCTGACCGTTGGTACAAAGAGTCTCATGATCAATGTCATAAATTTACTTATTTTATCAGTGACTCAGAAATAACGTTTTCAACTAAAAACGGAAACGTTTTTATGCGTTTTGGCCGTTCATTTACAACACAACGTCGTTTTGGGGGCCTGAAAACACAAACTTTTGAAAATGGGTTTCCACAGGCACGTTTTTGAAAACGATACTATTATCGTCTCTGTGTAAACTACAAAAACATGAATTTGAGAAAACGGTGATGTCATGCGCATGCGTATTACGTGTTCAATATATAGTCGTTTTCGTGGATCACTATGAATGGGGATCGTTTTGACAACGTTGTCGTCTGTAAGTGAAACTTTTCAAAAAAGCAAGGAAAAACATTTCCGTTTTTTTTGTACATCGTTGTCGTGTGAACGTACCCTCAATCTGATTTTGAATGACCTCAGATCCCACTGTGCAATATAATTCAATAGTATAATGTAGAAAAAGAATAAAAACTCACATCATGGCCGATAAGGTCACTGTTATTCTCAATAATCCCCCAGGGTGTGATCCCTACAACATTCCTCTTCCTGTGGTAATGTGACCCATACAGTTTGACAGCATCACCAACATACTTAGACACACCTGGATGCAAGGAAAAATAATGTCCAGTTGTTATTGTTAACTAAAACTATTAAAAATTGTTTTCAGTAATTAAAATAAACCTGAAATAAAATATAAAATATAAATATTAGATTGAAAAAAAAAAACGTAAGAGTAAAAATATTGCTTTGTCAACTAACTGAAAAAAACGAATAAAATTTTTAAAATAAAATCTAATTGTCTAAAATCTGAAAGTATAAACGTCTTGTGTTTGCTATCACACTATTTTCTAGTGAAGTAGTTATAATGTTGTATTAAAATATGAATAAATACTACAATAGCACTTAAATAATATTAAAATAACACTGATAAGGCCATAATGAATTACAGGTATGCATAAACTCTCTTTGATATCAAAATTACCTTATCAGTGTTATTTTAATATTATTTATATGCTATTGCAGTATTTATTTATATTTTAATACAACATATAACTACTTCACTAGAAAATAGTGTGATAGCAAACACAAGATGTTTAAAGTGCATTCCACATATACCACTAGCACCCACAAACACAAACCCGTATTGATCCCATCAGTCAGTATCCAAGCTCCAGTGCTCTCTGCAGCTCTGATGAGCCCTGCGCTGAAGGCCTGACACACACGTGGAGACAGAGAGAAGTTTTCAGTCCCTCCGTGCACAGATATCACCAGCTTGGGCATCTCCATGTGCCATTCTCTCAGCATCAGCTGCACCAGGAGCTCTGGTGGAGTGTCACAGGAAAGACGCACATACTGTAGAGAAAATAGCTCTTAATGTACTATGCGTGATCCCATATTATATATGCACTGTTAATAGGCATCTACAATGATGAGTTTTTTTGTCCTTGTATGCACTAACCTTGGGACGACATGTGCGCTTTGTGCTGCCCTGGAAGTCCAGCGATCCGAAAGCATCGGTGGGGCTGATGCTGGTGTGTCGCAGCACTGACCACTCCTCATAAGTAGGGTCTGCCCCAGGGCCATGTCCCAGCAAGCCAGAGTATGGACCCACATGCTCCGCGATCAGCCTCCCACAACAACATCTGAGGACAGAGATGACACTTTGAGACTGTTGAAACTTTTGACCAGCGATTTACTATGACTTTTCCAGTCATGATTACTGGGTAAGGAATTGAAAAATTATTTTATAGAGATCGCACTCACAAAGAGCAATATCTTTACAATGAAATATTTTATGGCTGAGCATGACTATATGGAGCACCGCACATGACATGCGAGAAAAAAATATGTATATTGTGGCCACAAATTAACAATTTGTTCCCACAATTTACTAATGCACCGGCACGTTTTACTAATTCGTTCCATCGTTTTAAGTAAATTGTGCGCACAATATAATATTTTGTACCCTTAATTTATTAACGTGGCCACTTTGCAATCATTTGTTCCCTTGTTTTACTTAAATCGTGACCATGTATGACTAGAACATTTTTACTATGATTTCTTACGAATCATAAAAATTTCCATGACTGTGAGCTTTTACGTAAAAAGAAGGAAAATGAGAAAAACATTTTCATGGAAATAAATAGAGAATATATGTACTGATGATCAAAATAAATAATACCTTACTAAGCTTTGGCACACTTGACATACTGGATAACACCTGCAAAACAGTAAAAATTGCAATTCATTAGTCTTTTAAGACTAAATTAATAACCTAAATTACACTTATCATCAATAAAAGATAATATGCAGATATGACAATCAAGATTATTAAGCACACCTGTGATGATCACGTGAGGCTGGCAGAAATTTGACACATTCTCTCTTGTAAAAAGTGGCCTGGATCCAAGTGCGTCTAGACTGAAGGGAAAAGTGTTGTAATGTTTGTCATATTATAGACCACTTTTTCCACTACATTAGTTGTTATTGTTAACTACACCTATTAAAATGTTCTATTCATTAAAATAAATGTGAAATCAAATATTAGATAAAAATGAGAAATGTTGTCTTGGAAACTAACTGAAATAAAATACGTTGGAAGTATACAATTCTTAAAACTAAAACTGAAATAATAAATTAAAGCTAAATAGCGATATTAAAAAAATTAATAAAAATGACAAAAGCAACTAAAGTACTTAAACATGAAACAAAATATTACTAAAATAACACTGATAAGTGTGTGTGTGTGTGTGTGTGTGTGTGTGTGTGTGTGTGTGTGTGTGTGTGTGTGTGTGTGTGTGTGTGGTAAACCTTATGTGGTGGGGAAATGTTTGGTTACCATGAAGAAAACAAAGTTTTTTGAAAATGTAAAAATGCAGAAAGTTTTCTGTGAGGGTTGTGTTTAGGGGTAGGGTTAAGGGATAGAATATGCAGTTTATACAATATAAAAATCATTATGTCTATGGAAAGTCCCCATAAAACATAGAAACCTGTGTGTGTGTGTGTGTGTGTGTGTGTGTGTGTGTGTGTGTGTGTGTGTGTGTGTCTATGTGTGTGTGATGCAACATACCATTTCCCCTCAAATCTCTTTTACAGTAGAGTCAGTCAGTCGTGAATACTTTCAGGCACTCCTGGATACTTCCAGCATTGCAGATCTTTGCCAGACAAATAAACAATGCTTTAGCGTGCGGTGGAAAATTACGTACACATCCTTTTCCGGGAATTATTGAGTGAAATTATGAGACTCAAAGAGAAACAAAATTCAGAACTTAAAATACCGCCATCTAGCCGAAGAAATGAAAACGAATAGAAGGGAGAAACAGTGACCGAAACAAAACATACAGTACTTACACTTACTGTACAAATACATTCGTGCATTTTAACGAAAAGAGGTCGCAAACTCTTGTAACTACGCATGCAAAACAACAATCCTGTGAGGAATGAGAGATGAGATAACTGAAACACAAGTTTTAACATGCCTGAGAGAAAATCCCTGTAGGATATAAGTTTTCGTTTCATCCAAAAAAGGCAGTTACCCGAGATAACACACTGCTCTGCTTAGCGCTTTATTTACCTGTGTAATAGTCTTGTTTTCCCAGTCATGCTTTCCATAAATTCAGCGTATTCTTATTCCTGCATTATACGCGCATAATTGAAGAGGCTCGATGAGCTAAGAAATGGGTGGGCTTTACCAAGTGCTGTAGTGTAAGTGTCGAGTGTGGACATGCAACTGGAACTTTAACTGCGAACTTGTGTTTCGTTCTGGGAAGCTCGTGCTTCTTCAAGACAGACCAAGAGTAGTTGCATAACATCACAAATGTATCTTCATTCTTGACTCTCTTCCAGTAACAGTTTCGAAATGTTTTTCAGATGCTTATTATTATGATTATTTTAGTTTTTTACATTTTATTATGACTTAAAGTGTCATGATTTCGCACTGGTTCCAAGAGCATTGGAGCGAAAAGGGAAAATGTGTTCGTGAATGACTAACTAAATGCGCGCAGGCTGTTAAAGCTAGTTAAGGAGGAACGCAAATAATGGAAAGACCATAGACTGTAAAAAAAATAGGGAAAGACCGACGTCAGGCCATACAGTCACGAGGTGGCATCTTTACAAACAAACAATGTTTAGTTATGAAAATATTAATTTCTGCATAATAAGTAGCAAATATTGTTGCAAGGAGCAGTCATTTGGAGTCATTGCACATTATTCATATTTATAATTAAATTATTAATAGCTAATAATACAGTTTTAACACCAAATCCGTGCCATTTACATGTAGGCTATAACTGGTATATTGTTTCCCACTGTTATAGCGCCCTCTTCTGTCCAGACCGGATGAAACTTTGCATGCTTCTGACCCTTGATTAGCCCACCAAGTACTGAAAATTTGCCTTTGTTAATCTTTTCTAGCATCTTATGAAATCAGATTGGCTGATGAAGGCCATGTTTTTTTAAAATATGCTGTCGCCTTAAAAATATCTTTCATATTTTTTTTCCACTTTCCATAGCAGTAACATTTTATAATGGCACATGCAGGCTACATCATGTAAAATATGTATTCATTTAAATAATAATGAAAAAAAAAAAAAAAAAAAAACTCTCACCTGTGATCAGAGGTGTGGAGCTTGATTCTCACATGCTTTCATTTCTGATTTTATTTCTAGTTAAAAAAAACCTTCTGACGAATGATCAAACAATTTTACAAATTGTGCCACCCAGAACTTGCCCTAACAACAACTAATGCTATGCACCATTTAAGTCTAAAACAAATTTGTCTAGTATCCTAAATGATTGGAATAAGGAAAACGACCTCAACAGTGAGCTCAATATTAGGTTTTTGGTAATTGTCTTCTTTGTTGTCCTTGAGGTTAAAGCACGTCTCTAAAGCACTGAGCTGTTTCATTAGCTTAAATCCTAACAAGACCGCACATTGTTTTCATCTTTCATGCACATCCCATTTACAGATATTTCCATGTATTCCCAGAAGACCACCTAAATGGGACAAAGTATCAAAACTTGGCTTACCATTGTATTATTTTACTTGCATGCTTATTTTAGCTTAGCAGATGAACATGACTATCTGCATGCTGATCACTTGCGATGCAATCTCCTGATAAAGCTGGCATGCTCTCAGCACTTATTCCCTCCTAGACCAAAGGTCATGAGCACCTGACACAACAGGGTGGAGACAGGTATGTTTCACTTCCTTTGGATGAGGAATGAGGAAAGAGATCACACTACTCAACTGTAACGGTTCACTGTAATGTACTTTACAATGTCGAAAAGAAGAATCATGAAATCAGACAGGTACCAAAGACAATGTAAGCAATAGCCAATATAAGAAAGAACTTTTATTGCTGTTGGGCAATTTTAAAAACACTGCAGTTACAGGCCAATGGAACGTACAAAGCTCTTGCTCCATCCACTAAGTTCAGAAGCACCAAATACTGTTGTCAAAAAGATAATGTTGTTGGTCAGAGGAAAGGAACACAGCCCCAAATTTTATAAAACAAAAAACAAAAAAAACCATTAACTAAAGAATAAAAGTGACTAATACCTTTAAGTAACATAAACAGTGCTAAAAAATCTGGCTCAGTTCAAGCAAAAGAAAGGCTTTGTGTCACCTTCAAAAGTTTTAACTTTTACAGATACTAACAGAAAAAAAAACATACATGATCAGTTCAATACAGCATTATACTTTCACACTTCTGAGCACATGACCCATATAGGAGAGTACTGAGGTCACATGACCATGATGCGTTCCCATCAGAATGAAAGCTTGTGCTGGAGGCTTACAAACTATACAGAGCACAAGGCTTTGTTCATACATTCATCTAGTGCAGATCAAGGGGAATCATCTCATGTCCAGTCGCGTAATTTGGCAACACCTATACAACATCTAAACAAGAATGAACCTGTCACTGCATTGGCGATCTCCTCAGGTTTCCATCGCCTCTAAGTCTTTGGTGGAAGAGGCTGTGCAGGACCCAGCTGAGGGTTCAGTCTCCAAGAGAGATAGATCCAACTCAGGCAGTGGAACCTGCCAGAACTGGAAGGAATTGAATGGAGAGAGGTCCTCATCTGTGTGCATCGCCTAGTGGGATACAAGCAGAGCTGAATATCCAAAGCATTCACTACAGCAAACACATGCACCAACAAGAGTGAAGTTTAAAAGAATATGCTAAAAGTACCTGAAAGTTTAATAGTTTTGCCCTCGGTTTCACAGACAAGGATTAAGCCAAGTCCCAGACTAAAATGCATGTTTGAGCTGTTTTTGCTGAATGCACTGATCTTAAAGGGGTCATATTAGGCCCATTAAAAAAAACATATTTTACATTATTGCAGCTCCTCTCTCCCCAGTCTAGTTGAATGTGTCATTTTCCTTCGTTGGAAGTCCCTCCTTCCAAAACATGAATTGTGCTTTGATTGGTTAGCTGGCCCAGTGTGTTGTGATTCGCACTGCTTAGGCCTAGCGTGTGTTCGGAATATGTCCCGCACCTTACCATAACCGTGACCTCAACTCAGATGTAAATATTAACGAAGGCGTCAATTTCAAACCAATTCGAGTCTGATTCAGACTCTGACAATGTTAACGAACAATTTCAAGCACGGACTTTGCAAGCACGGATTTCACAGGACATTTCAGGGTGGTATGTTTTGTATTTTTCTTATAGATATGATGTTATCCACCATTTAATCATATTTGTCGGAAAATTATGGTAATGCAAACACTAACTGATCACAAAATCATGGATATTTTTCCTAAGGGACGGTGAACAGTCTTACAAAAGCAAGAGCTTACAAAAGCTACAGTAAACACTATATCAATACTGTCATTTTAGTTAGCAGGCTAGCGGAGGCAAAGCTTTGCCCTTCGTTTACAACATAGCTATCATAGCAGCTACATAAAACGTATAATTGCAACTGTTAAAGGGTTAAGTTCACCCAAAAATTAAAATTTTGTCAGTAATTACTCATCCTCATGTTGGTCCAACTCAGTAAGACTTTCGTTCATCTTCGGAACACAAATTAAGATATTTTTGATGAAATCTGAGAGCTGGCTCACTCCTTCATAGGCTGTTAGGTAATTTCATCTGCCAGACCAGAAAAGTTTGTAAAAACATTGTTAAAATAGTCCAAGTGACTACAGTGGCTCAACCTTAAGTTTATCAAGCGACGAGAATACTTTTTGTGCGCAAAAAAACAAACAAAAATAACGACTTTATTCAATTCATTTTCTTCCACGTGGGCCTCTGAGTGAGTTCACGCTAGGCTAGCTAGACCCTCCCTCCTCCTCATCCGTGCACTAACCCCACCCCAAATCCTTCTTGTAGGTTATTGGCTGGAACAGTTTGTTATGTTTCGTGGTGTGGGTTAGCCCAGTTTGTTTTTCTTGCAGTTTGTGGAGCCTGGGGTGTCTACAGAGACCGTGTTTATTTGTGTTCAGGGGACAGGCAGCTAGCGGATGGTGAGGAGATGTTTGCTGTATATGACAAAAAAAAAAGTTTGGCCTAAAAATCGTGTGACATCGCTTAGAGCACCTTTAAATAATAATATACCTTTGGAGTGGACTTGAGCTTTTACCTTGCAGATCTTTTTTAAGCTCAAATAGCTACATGACAGACACACTAACTAAAGTGGAAAAGCATAATAGGACCCCTTAAAAATATGTTAGTGCCATTGTTTTGTTTCAAGATGCACACCGGTGCTGATTATTTTTTTTTTTTTCTAAGGCACATTTATAAAAGCTAACGTTACTTATGTCCTAATTGAACTATGGTCTAATCCTGGCTTAATCTAAGCCCTGTCTGTGAAACCATACCTTATGTGTATATATATATATATATATATATATATATATATATATATATATATATATATATATATATATATATATATAGATAGATAGATAGATATCATGTACCGCCACCATATGTTCATCTGCCATCATTGCACATTCTACGGGACGCCACACACTTGTGTGACTTTGCACTAGTATGTGTGACACTTTACCTTGTCTCCTGCAGTAAGGTTATTTTCCTCTTCAGGCTGTTTATTTGACTCATTTTGAAGCGCGCAAGATGACCGCCGCGTGACAGCAGATCTACCAGCATCCTCGAATGTTCTAGGCTTGCATGTGTTCTTATCTGCCAGCACTGAATCAACCCTGTTTGCAGACACTTTTCTCGGTAGGTTAATGGTATCCAGCGGGTCATCGAGAAACTTTGGTCTTTTCCTGGAGCGTTGTCCAGAGAATGACAACGAGGATGGATTGGCGTTTTGGATCACATTCACACCTGCGACAGGTTTGTCGATGTTGAAGAGAGAACGAAAACTTCTTTTACTGAGGATTTCGGGAGGTAAAATGTTCTCTGCTCTCCGCTTGGTCATCTCTGCGACGTACGAGCTAAGTTATTCAGAAAAGTTCAAACTTAGCCTATACAAAAGAGCGGTAATACTTTTTTTTTTTTTAGTACGCAGAGGGACATTCAATATTCTAGCCATTTACGACAGTTGTGTCGTAACTGAAGTTGAACCGCATGTTTGAATACAGCGCCCTCTGTGGCCAGAGAGGTCGAACAACAATAACATTTTTGTTTTATTTTATAGTAAAAAGCTAAACGGTTGTGAATAATATCCATATCAACAATAAACGTAAATGTTAAAACACATGAACTAACTTCCTAATTACTAATGTGAAATTTGTGTGGTGAACAATAAACAGTCTTAAAAGGCTTTCATACAGTCATCAACATTCCACATTTTCTTAATTGTAAAACAGTTTTATTACAGTATGTACAAGATCATGAAAATCTGTTAAGTTTAAAACAACTTTATTTCAGTGCTACCAACTAATACAATTTTAATGGCCAGCAAGTTTCCTCAGAGGGGCTGGAGTAACTGCGCAAGTCAATATCCAGAGTAGGCTCTGTGAATACGATTTTGGACATGAAAACTGTGGTAGTGTAAACAACTGCAAGAAAAACACTGAAATGTATGTGTGGAGTGACAAGCGGCATTAGTAAGATGTGAAGCAGCACCTGAAACCTGAGGAATATGACTGCAAAGCAATGCACCAAAACATGACATATTTTTGGTAAATGTCTGAAATAATTCAGTACACAATAAAGCTCCAGTCTTATTGTATTACCAGGAATATAATGCTGACATTCATGATTAAAATCCTCAGTTTATTATTCGGGCCATTTGTCTGTGAATTCAGCCCTAAGTTCAGCCTTCTAAACATCATGTTGAGTTTCTTATCTGTAAAGAATCCTCAATCTGGCCATCTTTAGGTGTCAGATCTCCATTCATCAACTGTTCTGCAGGTTTCCGTACGATAAAAAAGACACAGTCGTAAAGGTATTTGAGCATGGAGCGATCGTTCTCCGTATATGTGCTGGCCACAGACTCTCTCTCCAACTGTGGAAAGAAATACAGTAACAGTTTATAAGAGTATTACTGTTAATAATAATTTAAACAGTTGATAATTAACTGTTTACCTCTAGGACAAATCCATATTTTAAAAGGACATCCTTTATGTCCTCATAGCTCAGCTCAATGGACAATTCATTAGCCATATTCTCATAGTGGTAAAGTAGTGGACCTTTGAGAACAAACACAAAAAATATCTTTCAACCACACCTGTTTTCAGCATTTCATATGTAGATAACGTTTGACTGTGAATGATTAAGATTATACAGAATATGACTTACCCAAATTTATCCAGACACCACCAGGTTTTAGAATATTCCAGATGGTTTCAATGTAATCAAGAACATTGTGGGCAGTGTCAATGAAGAAGCAAGTAGCAACACAATCCCACATTTCTGTATGGGAGATACAACTTAAAATGTTCAAGTTTCAGTTCTTTCCCTGTCTCCATTTAAGTGCCATTTACAATTACGTTGATGTTTATAAAAAATTAAAAAAAACTCACCAGGGTCACTGTATACTTCCTGGAAGTCTCCAGCGACCATAGAGAAGTCAGAGTCTGCTGGAAGACTCTGTGGATTGACATCAGGAAAGGAAACAGGTCTTGTTTGGTCTGAGGACATTTTGTTATTACTGAACTGGTGAATCCAGGGATACAGAGTAAAAGCATTCTCCTCATCACACCTGAGAGACGAAATATCAGTTAGTTTCCTCACTACAGATGTTATATACCATTCTGATTGCTCGATTCAAATTTGCTGTCCTAGAACTCAAAGAAGTTCAACCAGGGATACAAGTTCTACTATACTTTACCTTATGCCTCTAAATTACACAACATGTCACTAATAATAAATAGAGGGCGTACCCTAACAGGATATTATTACAACATGTTGTTAAGACCAAAAGAGAAATATAATAAATATAACATATATAATAAGCTATATTTATGTGAATGGTACTACTTAAATTGTGAAGATTTTAGTGTGTTGTACCTATTCAGGACAAAATTAGAGGAGAAGAGCATGAAGAAACTCCACTCGTTGCCTTGGCACGAATAGCCCAGATGAGCGATTTCCCATGCAAGTCGACCTAGACCGGACCCGGGCACTAACACTCTTACCTGGGACACATCACTGTAGAGAGAAATATAACTCAAAACTCATTCCTTTCCAAATTATAAGTTGAGCCCATTTGACACAAAACATAAGAACACTAAATTCATTTAATCAGCAGACATTTTTCCAAAAAGAATTCATTTTTCCAAGAGTTTGGGTACATTTTTATTCAGCAAGGGTAACTGATCAAAAGTACAAAAGATTTCTATATCAAGTAAAAGCTTGATAATACTCTGATAATAAGAAATATCTATCAAGCACCAAATTAGCATATTAGAATGATTTCTAAAGGATCATGTGACACTGAAGACTGGAGGAATGATGCTGAAAATTAACTGGAAATAAATGACATTTTAAAATTGTAATAGTATTGTAACACAATATTACTGTTTTACTGTATTTTTGATCAAATAAAGTCTTGGTGAGCATAAGAGACTTCTTTCAAAAACATTACCCCAAACTTTTTAGGTAGTGTACATAGATATACTGCATGCACCTTATACTAAGACAGTAGACCGTATACTTAACCACAGAATGACATCAAAGTATATTTACCACTGGTCTGGAGGAAATAGTCTCTGGATCTCCTCTATAATAGGTTTGTAGCAGCTGTCCCTTTCAGCCTTTCCTGCTGCACTCCAGTCACGGACAAACTGCTTTATGGTTGACTTCAGCTTGTCCATGTCAAAAGTTGAAGAAGGCCGTACTTTCCTTGGGTCACCCTTTGAAAAGCAGGAAAACTATTAGATTAATTGACTTACTACTAAACAGGATAATAAAAGCCACACTTCTGTCATCACAACAACCAAATGAAAAAATACAACATTATTAATTGTAAGACCTACTGATTGCCACCTACATCCTGTCCATACTCCATGTTCTCAAACATATCTAGGCAGTTGTTCACTATGGCCTGCATCACCTCCTGGTTTCGGTCAACACAGTAGCGGATCTTGCTCAGATTGGGCAGGAAGTTTGTCAAAAGTTGCTGGTGGTGATCTGGAAGGCATCGGAACTGCCGCTCGGCTCGATTCACTCGTTCGTGAACATGAATTCTGAACACAGTGGGAGACACAATATATATGGACAGAGGACAAAGTAAATTAAAGGGAAGATATATATATAGAGAATTTAGGTTGATTGGAACACTTTTTCTAGTCTTAGACCAGTCTTGACCAGATCAAGTCTCTCTCTCTGGCCCTAAACAGAAAATATGAATTAGCTGGAAACCTGAGCACAGTGAGTGACCCTAAACTGAGAAAAGTCCTGAGCATGTACAGACTCAGTGAACACAACAGTCTCACCATAGAGACAGGAAGACACAGACAGACCTGGCTGCCAAAGGAAGAGCAGCTGTGCCCTCACTGCAAAGAAAATCAAGTGGAAACAGACCTGCACTTCCTGCCCTTCTTATACAAACATTAGGGACACTTTCTATGGACAAACTACCGTACCTGCTAGGAGAAAGCCCAGCAAGCGGAAACCTGTAAGGTCTTGACACGACAAAAAGAGCCTCCAGCGGGACAGAGCTACCAACACTCACTATATGCCTAGAGACACTTATAAATATTAAAAGATTTTTAAAAAGTATTGCTGTTTTTTTTTATGTAAATTTTGTATTTTTATTTTATTATTATGATTAATTATTATTCTTTATTTATTTATTTTTTTGTATCGTGTTATTAATGCTTTGGCAATGTAAAGGTTTCTTTCACCATTCCAATGAAGCTATTTGAATCTGAGAGAGGGGGAGGGAGATAGAAAGAGAGAGAGAGGGATAGATAGATAGATAGATAGATAGATAGATAGATAGATAGATAGATAGATAGATAGATAGATAGATAGATAGATAGATAGATAGATTCATAAAATCTGGACTTTAATTGATGGCATCACAGGCGTTATTTTACCATTCAAATCCAAATTTTATAAGCAGTGGAGATTTATATATATAAATCAATACGGATATTTTAATGCTCTCGCATGTTCAAAATTAAAGCTCAAATATCAGTGGCTCATCTTGTATTGGTGTTGAGCAGATGGGACTTTCACTTTGATGCTCCAGCAATGTTTACCTGTAGTATTTAAACGCGTTCATGACATTCCAGAAATGCTGTCTCTCTAATTGCGCCTCTTCCTCGGGTGAACATGTAATCCTCTCCCGATAGTTGTAAAATACCTCTGGTTTGGAAGCTGCCACTGTTTCATCCTTGCCGTCAGCCATTGCCGTTCACTGTAGGCGTAAGTAATCGACAATCGGCAACATAACTGAATACAGGGAAGATAATGGAACCTGCACAGTCGATTTGTGGGTTCGTTGATCGTGATCGATTCTCTAGTTTGTTGTGTTATATCAACTACAGTCAATGTATCAACTTTGATTATAAATGATCTGTTTTTATGTAAAGAAATACTAAACAAAAACAGCTCTGTATTAAGGATGCCATACAACACAGGTCTTTTTTAATCATTTTAATAGAATGAATCATTAAACTAGTCATATGATAACGAATAGCTACAGCAGTGTCAGATAGTGAAATGTTTTATCATGTAAATAAATGTCTCTGTGAGGATTTCTGCAACACATTTAGAATTTGAACTACCTTTGTCTTCAATCAAAATCACCATTTTAAACATGAGTAATGCATGTTTACACAAGAATAGTCTGTAGCCTATTCAAATTAAATTAAGGAAATTTGTCTTTGTAATATTTAAGCAGACATTCTGTCAATATCAAAACTGTAGACTTAGTTGCTAGAAGCACTTTTTCTCTATTTTAGTTTTTTATAATGTCAACGGCTAGAGAATACCCATAATGCACTGTGAGAGTCGCGTGCTGAATGAATTCCCGCGTCTTGGCAGGAGATGGCGCCGCAGCTGAATCAATCATCCATCCATTTTCCAAACCGCGCTGGTCCAGCGTAGGCAAGGCAAGTTTATTTATATAGCACATTTCATACACAATGGCAATTCAAAGTGCTTTACATAGAATAAATTAAAATAATAAAAAGAAATAAGAATAATTAAAACAGTTTAGAAAAAAAAAATGTACAAACAGTCGGACGAACAGTGGCACAGTGCTCATTCATTAAATGCACAGCTAAACAGAAGTGTTTTGAGTCTGGATTTGAAAGTGACTACTGTAGGAGCACATCTGATCTCTTCTGGAAGCTGGTTCCAGCTGCGGCTGGCATAATAGCTAAAAGCAGACTCGCCATGCTTAGAGTGAACCCTTGGTATTTCTAGCTGAAATTATCCTAATGATCTGAGTGATCTGTTGGGTTTATATTCAGTGAGCATATCTGCAATGTACTGAGGTCCTAGGCCATTGAATGATTTATATACCAGTAATAATACTTTAAAATCAATCCTAAATCTAACTGGGAGCCAGTGTAAAGACCTGAGGACTGGTGTGATATGTTCATATTTTCTGGTTCTGCTCAGAATCCTGGCAGCAGCGTTCTGTATGAGCTGCAACTGTCTTATGGTCTTTTTGGGAAGGCCAGTGAGTAGTCCATTACAATAATCCACCCTGCTGGTGATGAAAGCATGAACACGTTTCTCTAAGTCTTGTCTGGAAACAAAGCATCTAATTCTTGCAATATTTTTCAGATGATAGTATGCTGATTTAGTTATTGCTTTGACATGACTACTGAAACTAAGGTCTGACTCTAGTGACACACTGTTACGGACCCTGGTCTAGGTCAGGGAAGTAACATAAACAACAACACAATGCTTCTCAGTTAGTCTTTTTATTTGACTTCTCTTGCTCTCTTGATTGTTTTCAGAATATGGTATCTCAGAGTTTACAAAGTGTTTTGAGTAAATCAAGTAAATCAAACAAAGCAATATATGAAGCAAAATCTTCAGGGGTGAGCTAATGCCAAAATAACAAACAAACAGAAACTAACTTTCCCACAAGAAAGCTAACTTCCCTAATGATCACAAATAAAAGAAACAAAAGATACAGAAAAAGTACCCTATCTCCTTAACTATCCAGTAAACAGGAGAAAAGTGAAGGCCTTTTGGCCTACAAAAAAGCGAGGCACTCACCCCCTACAGCTTCTCAAAGTCATGTAGCTGGTATATAACAGATGTAATCACAAGCATTGAGGTTTCTAAAAACATATCACCCAGAATTAGGTGGCTAACAGCACTCTGTTAACTCTACACAGGAAGAGCACAGCAGACATTGTGTTACACTTTCACAGGTCAAACACACAGTACAACAAAGTGCAAGCAAAAAAAACAGAGAGCTCCCTCCAGAGGAATTCCAGGGGATTTTATAGTCCAGGCCTCTTTCTCTGGTCCAACCACCAACGGCTTCTCATAAAGTCCAGGACCAATCCTAAAGAAGGAGACAGCAGGAACAACAACAAAAGCATCACAACCGTAACACCCCCACCCTTAAAATTACAAATAATTATTTGTAATCACAAAACAATTCTTAATCCTCAAGGTTACATGGTGCACGTGACAAGGCATCGGCAAGCACATTTTCACATCCCTTCTTGTGCCGAATTTCCAAATTAAAACCTTGTATCAAAAGAGACCAGCGCATCAGTCTATGATTTGAATTCGACATCCGGAACAGAAAAACCAGGGGATTATGGTCAGTATACACCAGGATAGGGACATTACAAGCATCAAGATAAATTTCGAAATGCTGAAGTGCAAGTAACAGTGCAAGAGCCTCTTTTTCGATTGTACTATAATGTCGCTGCGATTTCGTAAACTTCCTTGAAAAATAGCATACTGGGTGATCAATTCCAGTAACATCCTCCTGAATAAGGACTGCGCCTGCTCCCACCTCACTCGCATCCACTTCCAATTTAAATGGTCGTGAAAAATTCGGAGCTGATAGAACTGGGGCACTACACAGCAACGTTTTAACAGCATCAAAAGCTGACTGACATTCTGAACTCCACTCAAAAACTTTGGATTGACTCAGTAAGTTAGTAAGGGGTGATGCAACTTCAGCAAAATTCTTGCAAAAAGCACGGTAATATCCCGTCATTCCCAAGAAACGACGCAGCTCTCGTTTCGTTTTGGGAGCTGGAAAGTCAATTATGCACTCAATTTTCACATTGACAGGACGCACCTGTCCCTGACCCACACATTTCCCAAGATATGTCACGACCGCTTTACCGAACTCACATTTGGCAAGATTCAATGTAAGAGATGCATCACTTAGTCGATGAAAAACTGCATATAGACTTGTTAGATGCTGTTCCCAATCAGATGAATAAACAACAATGTCATCCAGGTATGCCTCACAGTTTTCTAACCCAGCCAGCACTATTCTCATTAGGCGTTGGAAAGTGGCGGGTGCGTTTCGCATCCCGAAAGCCATCCTCTTGTACTGCAGGAAATGATCAGGCGTAACAAAGGCAGAGATTTCTGAAGCCCTGGCGGTCAAGGGTACCTGCCAGTAACCTTTTAACAGGTCAAGCTTGGTTACAAACTTTGCAGCGCCAACCCTATCAATACAATCATCCATCCTTGGTAAAGGATAGGAATCAGGTTTCGTGATGGAATTTACCTTGCGGTAATCTGTGCAAAACCGAAATTTCCCATCTGATTTAGGCACCAACAGACAGGGTGAGCTCCATGGACTGGAACTTGGCACAGCAAAACCGTGTTCTAACAAGTATGCAGACTCTTTTTGCATTATTTCTCTCTTGATGGGGTTTACACGATAGAAATTTTGCTTGATAGGAGAGCAATCACCCACATCAATATCATGTTCCAACACTGTGGTTTGACTAGGCACATCAGAAAAAAGAACAGGAAACTTTTCAATGAGCGCAACAACATCACTTTGACACGCTTCACTCAAATAACACAAATGGGACTTTAAATCCACTAAAAGCTTTGAATTGTCCAACAGAGCACACGATACATCTCGCATCCTAAGCCCATCCTCCTCAGGACAATACACAGCTGCCATAGCAGCAGAGATGGAATCAGTGGCTTTTGGCAAACTCTGAGCTACATCCTTCGGAGTTACATCTCTCATTACATAGGCCTTAAGCATGTTAATGTGACACACTCTGGTCTTTCGCTTTCTGTCAGGAGTATTAATGACATAATCTGTGTCACTTAATTTCTGCTTGATAGTATAGGGACCCGAGAACTTTGCCTGCAATGAGGACCCTGGAAGAGGAAGGAAGACGAGCACCAAATTACCTTCCTGGAAACTTCGATAAACACTCTTTTTATCAAAGCGGGTCTTCATTTTAATTTGAGTGTGGCCCAACTCCGAAAGTGCCACTTCACGAGCTCGGCGTAGGCGTTCTCTGAAGGAATTCACAAACTCGAGTGCGCTCGTTTGGGGGGTTGTCTCTGCCAACAACTGTTCACGAAACAGTTTTAACGGGCCCCGCACAGTGTGCCCAAACACTAATTCGGCAGGACTAAAACCTAAGGATTCCTGAACGGTTTCTCGTACAGCAAACATAACCAAGGGAACGCCCTCATCCCAATCTTTCCCAGTTTCAAAACAGTACGTACGCAACATACTTTTCAAGGTCTGATGAAAGCGTTCTAGTGCTCCCTGTGACTCTGGGTGATAGGCACTAGAAAGTTTATGCTTTACAGACAAACAGTCCAGAACCTGAGAAAACAGCTTGGAGGTAAAATTTGTACCTTGATCTGACTGTATAACTCTGGGAATACCAAATGTAGAGAAAAATTTGACCAGTTCTTTAGTCACATTCTTAGCTCTAATGGTACGCATAGGAATCGCCTCGGGGTACCGAGTAGCAGCACACATTAGAGTCAGCAAATATTGATAACCAGACTTAGTCTTGGGTAATGGACCAACGCAATCAATAATAATTCTCTCAAATGGCTCCGACACAATTGGAATAGGATGAAGAGGAGCACTAGGAATTCCCTGATTAGGTTTACCAGCTAGCTGGCACACATGACAGGATCGACAGTACTCTGAAACCGCTTTTTTCAAGCCAGGCCAAAAAAAATAGCGAAGAATGCGACCGAAAGTCTTGTTTACTCCGAGATGACCAGAGAGAGCATGATCATGAGCTAAACACAAAATCTGTTCACGATAATTATGAGGGACCACTACTTGAAACACAGTCTTCCAGCTCAGATCCTTCTCTGATGGGGACCACTTACGCATAAGCACTCCATCCTCCCAAACATAAGCCACATCTTTATCTACTACATCTTTTTGTACAGCCTCAGCGAGACACTTGGCTAGAGACGGGTCAGCTTTCTGTGCGGCCGCCAGCTGTTCTTTTCCGGCCCCAAGCATAGACTCCAACTGGACTACAACATCCTGGTCAGAAACACACACATTAGGAGAAACATCCTGCATACATTCATTTCTGTCAACTTTATCAGTCATAAATGTTTCAGACACATCTAAAACATCATCAAACTTTCTAGTCTGAGCACGGGTTACCGCACAGGCAGTAAAAACAGAGGGAAACTGTTGACCTACATCAAACTGTTCACAAAACCCAGACACATCTGGCTGATCCACAACAATGGGCTGAGGAAACACCTTACCCCCAGCAATATCATTGCCTAGTATCAGACCTACTCCTTCTATCGGAAGCTGAGCACGTACTCCCAAACTTACAATTCCTGTAAACAAATCAGATTGAAGGTAAACGGAATGCAAAGGAACTTTAACACAGCCGAGCTCAATACCACGGATTAACACGCTTGATCCGCAGGATGACTGTTCTGAGAAGTCTAGTGCGCTTTCCACAATAAAGGATTGAACCGAACCAGTGTCTCGCAAGATTGTAATCGGCTTCAAATTTCCCTGCTCCCCTGTGAGAGATACTGCACCGTTCATAATAAAAGGGCAGTATAAATTTGTATGCGAATTAATAGAATTAAACACAGAGGGAGCAGTATGAACCAGAGCAACTCCCTTTGGTTTCTCAGGAGGTTTAATCTGATTCCAGCGTTTACAATCAGCAATCAAATGTCCTGGCTCGCGACAGAAAAAACAAACGCGCCTCTCTCCCTCCCGAGCCACATTGGTATTACGAAACACATTCGAAGCTGCTTCTCTATTCTCTCCTTTTCCTTTACCCTTAAAAAAAACCCTTGAGCTGTTTCTCACAGGAAACTCAACAGATGAACCATGTTTCTCTCTACACACAGACGGAGTAAAAACAGTTTTGTGCGTGAGCACAAATTCATCTGCCAAAACAGCGGCATTAGTCACAGACAAGACCTTCTGTTCATTCAGATATACAACAATGTTCTCTGAAACACAACTTTTAAAATCCTCTAACAACAAGAGTTCACGTAATTGCTCAAATGTTGTAACTCTGCTTGCTGCACACCATTTATCAAACAACACCGTTTTCTCACGAGCAAACTCGCCGAATGTTTGACTGGTAATTTTCTGATGGTTCCTGAATTTCTGTCGATAAGCTTCAGGTACTAATTCGTACGCTCTCAAAACAGCAGCTTTAACTGTATCGTAATTCAAACTTTGCTCAATAGGTAAAGCTGTACACACTTCCTGAGCTTTACCCACTAATTTACACTGCAATAGCAGCGACCACAACTCTTTTGGCCAACGTAATGTAGCTGCTATGCGTTCGAAAGCGACGAAATAGGAGTCTACCTCCGTCTCTCTAAAAGGAGGAACAAGTGTAACGTATTTACTCACATCAAAGCTGGTCGCAGACGCACCAACAGAAGAGGTAGCGGGTGGACTTTGATTCTGTGCAGGTGAAATTGGAACATTCCCTGGCAAACGAGGAGATGGTGGTCTAGACCTGGGCACAGGCACAGGCACATTAGGTGACGATCTAGCTTGCAATTCCAAACTGCGTAATTTAAATTTATTATCAGCCTCTAACTCAAGAGTCCGAAAATGAAGAAGCTGCGCGTCATAATCCTGTTTCTTTAACTGCAGGTCCAACTCCTTCAATTTAATAGCCAGCATAGGATCAAATCGAGAATGACTAGGATCTATGCTTGAAAAAGGAAAGATATCTCCATCTACTGCTGCCTCAGCACCCTTCTCAATTACTCCTTCCACAGATTCATCTGGCAAAATTCTAGCCTCCACCAGTTTGCTATGCAACTCTTCTTTAACCAATCGTTTTGGCCCCTCCCTATGAACACCAATATTAAAGAAATCTGCAATTTGTAACAAATCAGCTTTACGACACTTATTAAATTCCTCCGTGGTAGGAGACAATGTAAACGACGTTAAATCAAATTCCATGCTAATACTCCTCAAATTCGTCAAGCACCAAAGAAAAATTACCAGGCAAAAAATGCTTGTATGACTAATATCAACTACATTCATTGATATGCAATGGACGAGCCCCCAATTTATGTTACGGACCCTGGTCTAGGTCAGGGAAGTAACATAAACAACAACACAATGCTTCTCAGTTAGTCTTTTTATTTGACTTCTCTTGCTCTCTTGATTGTTTTCAGAATATGGTATCTCAGAGTTTACAAAGTGTTTTGAGTAAATCAAGTAAATCAAACAAAGCAATATATGAAGCAAAATCTTCAGGGGTGAGCTAATGCCAAAATAACAAACAAACAGAAACTAACTTTCCCACAAGAAAGCTAACTTCCCTAATGATCACAAATAAAAGAAACAAAAGATACAGAAAAAGTACCCTATCTCCTTAACTATCCAGTAAACAGGAGAAAAGTGAAGGCCTTTTGGCCTACAAAAAAACGAGGCACTCACCCCCTACAGCTTCTCAAAGTCATGTAGCTGGTATATAACAGATGTAATCACAAGCATTGAGGTTTCTAAAAACATATCACCCAGAATTAGGTGGCTAACAGCACTCTGTTAACTCTACACAGGAAGAGCACAGCAGACATTGTGTTACACTTTCACAGGTCAAACACACAGTACAACAAAGTGCAAGCAAAAAAAACAGAGAGCTCCCTCCAGAGGAATTCCAGGGGATTTTATAGTCCAGGCCTCTTTCTCTGGTCCAACCACCAACGGCTTCTCATAAAGTCCAGGACCAATCCTAAAGAAGGAGACAGCAGGAACAACAACAAAAGCATCACAACCGTAACACACACCAAGATTCCTGACTTGATTTTTAGTTGTTTGACCCCTAGAGTGAAGGTATGCATTCACCTTGAGAACTTCATCTTTATTTCCAAACGCAATGACTTCAGTTTTGTCTTTGTTTAACTGAAGAAAGTTTTGGCACATCCAACTATTGACTTCATCAATGCATTGGCACAGGGAGTCAATGGTGCTATAATCGTTAGGCGATAGGGCTAAGTAGAGCTGTGTGTCGTCTGTGGTAAGCAATTTGGTTCTTTTTCATTATTTGGCTTATTGGGAGAATACAGGTTGAACAGGAGTGGCGCAAGAATTGAGCCTTGAGGGACTCTGCATGTCATGGATGTCCACTCAGACTTATGGTCTTCTATACTCACATAATAACCTCTCCCATCAAAGTATGACCTGAACCATTTTAGGACTATCCCAGAAAGCCCCACCCAGTTTTCCAGCCTGTCAAGAAGTATGTTGTGATCGACAGTATCAAATGCAGCACTGAGGTCGAGTAGTACCAGCACTGATAATTTGCCTGTATCAGTATTTAGAGATAGAGATGATAGAATACAGCTGTAATAGATTACAGCGTAATATATCATACAGGTATAGATTCCTTTTAATTGATCATTAAATTGTTAACTTACGGTAATGGTTTATACATGCTAGTTTCCATGACAGAATTCAGGATAAATCTTTTCATTACTACTGGAGCTGCCAGTTTGCTGTTTCAATTATTAAACAGCAAGCACAAACAATGCAAAAGAGCCATTCCACCGAATGGGTGACATGTCTGTCCTATGAAAATTAATTCAAAAATACATTTTATTATTAAGCACAGTGTCCCGCACATTAAGCTACCTGCTTACAAATTCAAATGTATGATTAAAAACATTAATAAAAAATAACTAGAACACTAAAAAAATAGCATTTGTTGCATGTAACCACACTCTCTCTTTTTAAACTTTACCATGAAATATAATGATTAAAATCCTTCAGAAATCTTTTTTTTTTTTGCATTGTTGTGTGACTTTATATCCAATCTATGCCTTAAATGTTTGTTTGTTTTTCATGAGAAAAAAAATATTTGATCTAATATTTTAGATAAAATACACATTTTAGTTGTGTCCCCGGGTTTTCACTCAGTCCTGTTACCCTAACACAGGAGTTCTCTCTTCTCGCAGTGGATCTGACACCTGTGAGAACAAAGATGGATATCGCGGGATTTACACAGTGTTGCTAATAAACTGGATGTAATTTAAGTTCTGTTGCTTTTATTTGAAAATAATTATAATGAACAAGACAACCATTTAATTATACCAAAGACGTGTTCATCAATCATTTTTACTTTAATTACAGACATGTTTTATATAGGCTATAGGCCTATATATTTATAAATATGACAACAATCAAATAACCCATAGATCACACTGTCAGAGAGTTTGGGAATACTTAACACATAATTTATACACATAAAAACATGAGATCAGAGTTTTAAAATCAAACGGTTTAAAAGAGAACGATACATCACAGTTGTTTAAACCAATGAGCATTAAACTGTGTCGTCAGCAAGTCGTTTCCCATCGTGCTTTGATCAGCGCAGTCGGTGGAGAGCAACTGCGCTCGATGCAGAATTCGACACGTCTGCCTTGCGCTCGCGAGAGTTTTTTGACATACGTAAGCATGACATCAGAGCAAGGTGGACCGCACTAGGACACATTTCTAACCGGCATGCATCTCGCGGTGATCACCGGTGATCGGTTCTGCGCAGATTTTGCTCATCTCAAACAAGCCTATTCACGGGTTTCACGTGACGTCACACACTGGTGTGGCCGCCATTTGTAGGATTACAATTTGATTGGTCTAAACTGCTCTGGTTCGAGCATAATTGCTCCACAAAGTCCAGACCGAACTTCCCGACCTAAAAATGTTGTTTTCGAGGCTAAGTTCGGCTGGCCTCCAGGCTACAATCCTGTTATTTTCAGTCCTGTTATTCATATGAAAAATAACAGGAGTGAGTAGCCTAAATATTAGTTTATATACTATTCACCTGAATTTTCAGTTTTAAGGTTGCAATTACTTAAATTGTAGACATTAGTATTAGTTTTACGATAAGAATGTCATACGTTCAGGGAACCAGTCCACCACGAAGTAAACGTTTTGTCTTTCTTATATTTTGTAGTAGATGGAGAGAACCCATATGCAGTTGCCAGAAACACCCGCCCATGACATCCTGCAAGGGAAGGAGCGAGTGACACCCGCAACCCTCTCTTTTCTCCCTTTTTGTCTAAACTTCCCTCTTTCTCCCTTCCTCTCTCTTCTCATCTCTCTCATTTCCACCTCCTTTGCTGTGAAGTACTACTAGCACATAGTACATCACTTCAACACAGAAATCTTATGCACACACAGTCATGTACACTCTCTCGCATGCACACACATATGGACACTCATTACTGTTACCAAGTGTTCATTCCTGTTACAATTTTTTTTTTTTCTAATAGTGATAGTAAGGAGATGAGGCAGGTTGAGCCTCCTGGCCCCTTTTAGAAAGCGAACAGCTTTGTTCCTGCCTAAAGATTGGGGGCCACAAGGGTGTGGTATGCTGCTATGACCGCCACATAGACTTTGAGCTGGAGGGGGTGCGGCCCACGTCCAACAGCTCTTGCAGAAAAGACAATACCAGCCGTATGTCACAGGAAGTTGTGTCTTTGTTTCAGACTGTACACCTGTCAGAGAAAACAGACCACTTAAAGGGTCATGAAACCCCCCTCTTTCAGCTCAAGTCTAGCTCACAATCTTTTTGAAAAATGCAACTTAAATGGGCGTGGATGGCTGTGAGAAGAAGGGAGGGGAGTGGGTGTGGTATGGCAGGGGAGGGGAGAGGACTGTCATCGCCAGTGGCCCATGCATATCGACTGTCACTAAAAATCAGTGGTAAAACGTGAGGAAATGCTAGATTTTTTTATAGCTGACAAAAGTTAAAGTCTAATGAAATACACTGACACCTTATTTTTGTCCTTTCAAAAGTAACTGAATGCACTGCTACATATATTAGCCTAATCATAATTGTATTTTAAAACATATAAATGTACATGCATATGTATAATTATGTCATTATAAAATATACATTTGTTTATATACACACTATAAATGCATAGGCCTATATTTGAAAATAATACATTTTCCGCTTAAAAAAAAAAGTTCTGTACACAGCCTAGATCTATACGCGCCCCCTAAACGCACATAATAAAGATGGACAGTGACATAGACATTTGCACAAATTAAGCATACGTTCCATACAATTGAGGTATTATCGAAATATCTAAATTTTAATAACGAGTGATTATTAACAAAAGGCAAGTAAAACGGTCAGGGTTACATTTTAGACACACACACACACACACACCTCTGAAGCGATAGAAAAGTCCTCGGGACCGCATCACTCGCAAGACGAAACCTGCATTGATGTATAAGGCCTAAGTCCACCATTCTCCAGTTGAATGGTCACACACACATAGTTTAGGATCGTAGAGGCGTACACCCTTTTAAGGTCGTAGAGGCGTCTCGTGGACAGGGCTCTAGCCTCAGAGATAGTGTTTAGGACTCTTGCTGGGAGGTCTTGAGGGGCCATCCACTGAGCCCAAAAAATCCTCCGCATCAGAAGCCGGCAATGACTTGCTATCATCGTCAAGATCCTCTTCAGATCCTCCAAACGAGATGAGGCTGCTGGCAACACACAAGGGGTGCTGGTCTGCATGAAGAGCACCGGAGAAATCTCTCTTTGAGGAGAGAGTGAAGCACGCGCGATCTGCTCCGCCGTGAGCTCACTCATATCTGATCGCTCAGTCCTCTGGCTCTGATGGTTCTTCCTCCGATGTTTCTTAGAGGAATGAAAAGGGAGAGTGCGAGGGGCGGAGCCGTTCTCTGAAAAGAAAGCGTTCCGCAAACGGAGAGAAGAGAGAGACATATGCTCACAGGTGAGAGCAGCCAGTGGGGTGAAAGTTGGTAACAATTATATGGGCCCCCGTTGTCCAGGGGGCCCCACAAAATCCAGCAGTTATACTATATAGGCCCCTGTTGTATGAATAATTCTAATATTTATATTAGTTGTATGCCTGAGATTTAAATGAAAACCACAAAAACATGCAATTTGGTTCAACATTTTTTCCAAATATCTGCTTCTCTTACCTCCCTATAAATGGTTTAGTCCGATCTAAAGTATTTATTAATGATTTAGTCAGTGGCAAATGGACCCAATAAAATTGTAAGTCCCACCCCAACTCGTGAAGAGAACCAATCAGAGTTGAGGCGGCAGTGCCTGAAGTTAACGATGAACTTAGTGGAAGAGCAGGAGATTGACTGACTAAATGTCGGGAAAAAGAATATATAAATCAGGGTAGCCTACCAGAAATGCCATGAGAGTGAGGCCAGGAGAGTTGTTGTATCCCAATCGATCAAGACGTTCTTAAAGACAGGTTGGGCTTATTGTCATTTCGCTGGGAATAAGAAAACTACCGTCTACAGCCTGCCGGGTACTATCACTTTTCATTATCGGTGCGCACCACAATCGACCAAAGGATTACGTGGTCAAAATTCTTGTCTTTTTAAACTATTGTAAATAGAGTTAAAAATTGACACGAGTCACGACGCATTGCATTATGCACCGGACCTGCCGGCTGATGATGTATTTATACATCAATAAAACATGAATAGACACTCTGCACTTGAATGAATACATTTTAGCTTTATTTAATAGGCTAATATTATCTTTATATAAAAAAAGACAATAAATGACTTTATTTTTTTTAATTTGACTGCGTTCTTGTCAATTTATAAATGTTTACTTTTTGATTTATTAATTATAACAGACTGATGGGGGGAAAAAACATTATTTTGCTGTTACTTTTTAAAAATTGGTTTTATTATTATTTAACTATTTCTTTTTATTAGTTGTAATTTTTATATACATTTAACTTTTAAAATAAATGTTTTACAACAACATCACCTTCTTCTGTTATATGTGGGCCTCCATGCTCATCTATTGTACAGTAGCCTATGATATTGGTGGAGGGTGGTGGGGGCCCACATCAATATTTTTTCAGGGGGCCCCGAATCCTCTACGGCCATGCGTGCTTCTGCGTGCTTCTGCGTGGGATTTCCCCAGACAGGTAACGCACTCACTGTGCTCGTCAGACGGGTGCAGAGGGGCTCTGCACGTGCCACAATCATGGCGCAACATTTGCATCAACGTTGCAGGAAATGTGCTCTTTTTAAAGGAGAACTCCGGTCAATTTTAACATTGAGCTCATTTTTTTGTACATTTGGAGTGCTGTCAATACAGAGAACAACGACAAAAATCGGTGTTGCCTACACCGAGTTATTCTATTTTTAAAATTTGCACCCTGTTGACTTCAATGGGGCAAGTACTAAACCTGCTTTTAGCCTCTTAACATCCTTGATGTGTCATTACAAGTGCACAGAAAATGTGAGTGATTCCTTCTGAGTGAACACGAGTGACTCTGACTGCAGTAGATGTGAAAGAAATGTATAAAAATGATGTTATTTAAGCCAGCGCAAATATCTTTGTTTACATCCTGTTTTTCGGTTGAAGTCCAAAGTAGTCGATTGCAGAGTTCACACGCATAGGTTTAATACCTATGATCACGCGCGTGAACTCGGCAATCGACTACTTTGGACTTCAACCGAAAAACAGGATGTAAACAGGTATTTGCGCTGGCTTAAATAACATCATTTTTATACATTTCTTTCACATCTACTGCAGTCAGACTCACTCGTGTTCACTCAGAAGGAATCACTCACATTTTCTGTGCACTTGTAATGACACATCAAGGATGTTAAGAGGCTAAAAGCAGGTTTAGTACTTGCCCCATTGAAGTCAACAGGGTGCAAATTTTAAAAATAGAATAACTCGGTGTAGGCAACACCGATTTTTGTCGTTGTTCTCTGTATTGACAGCACTCCAAATGTACAAAAAAGTGAGCTCAATGTTAAAATTGACCGGAGTTCTCCTTTAATGCTTGACGGATGGCCGATGGGGAACGGTGAAATCAGCTGTCAGCAGCGCAGAGTCAGCTTGCTTGCGAGCGCGCTGATCTGTCAGACGGCCTAGTAAGGATTCAGCTTGTTCCACTGCTTGGGCTTCTTCCGACGGTGAGAAGGCTTTCTTGCAAGAGAATCAATGCGACGTGAAGATCGTCGCTGAAGGAGAATAAAAATTTGAACGGGCCCCCCTAACCCCGCCCTCCAAGTACATCGAAGAGACATTTAAAGACGTTCACAGTAGCGCATCAAATAGCATAGTAGCCTATACCAAACAATAGCCTACTATAAAAATTGTATAGTATACCAAACAATAGGCCTACTATAAAAAAACACACTCTACTCAAGAACTTTTCACAACCAGAACAGAAACTTAAAAAAGCAAGCTGTGCATCTTTGCACAGCAGCCAAAAATGTAAAAGCACAAAACTGCTCACTCATTTTAGTTGCATTCTCCAGGGCAGGCCTTTTTTTGGTAAATTCATCCACTATGTCCTTGGTGTTTAATTCGGCTTTGTGCATCAATGAAAAAGATAGTCTGTTCTGCCACATGGTGTTCCGCAAAAGGTTTTTTATTAGCTGCCTTCAGTTTTGAACATGACCGCTCTGCTGAAGCTACAGTAACCTCACACACACTGTTTTCTTTTGTGTGTGTGTGTGTGTGTGTGTGTGTGTGTGTGACGCAGCGTTTGCACGTGAAGCGTATAAAAAATGAGCAGCAGGATGCAAAAAAATAACAAATGCACACAAGAAATTACGGAGAAATTAAAAATGACTGAGAAACGAGAAATTACTGCACATGACATGCATGCAAAAATTATATTTATTGTGGCCACGAATTAAAAATTAATTCCCTCGTTCTATTGGCCGGTGGGCCCCCAATCGGCCTGGGCGCATTTGTAGCCTACATTCACCCTGCATGTCCAGATGCAACGCCACTGTCTCTGCACTGTTATGGTTTGTGCAGTTGCACTGTGTTATTAATTAAAGGCTTCAATATTTAGAGAAAACGTGTTTTCTCTCTCTCTCTCTCTCTCTCTCTCTCTCTGCCTGTGTGTGTGTGTGCGTGCGTGCGTGCGCCTGGCATACACAACCAACACCCTACGGGTGCAAGAGTGAGCAACCATGCTTCTTTCTGACTCATTTTATTTCTCTGTGGGCAGCTTTTTTTCAGGCGTGGCGGTCTCACAACAATTGTTTACCATGGCATTATTAAAGGTAAAGATTTAGTTTACTTTGATTAAAGTGAGCTCCTATGAAATCTTGCAAATAAGTTATTAAAAAAAATAACTTAATTAAAAAAATATATGATTTAGAAGCATGCATAGGCCTAGATGCTTTTAAATTGCATTGATTAAACTTTAAGAGAACTTGACGAAAACTTGATAACAACATCACATCGGAAGGGTGTTCCGACACAGTGAGCAGCACAACACTGACAAAATCCACAGTATAAGAAGTGGACAGAGCCATCTCATTGGAACTCAATTGAGACAAGTGAAGCCCATTTTTAGCGATTTTTTAGGACTTCCGTTCCTGACGCGCAGACTCAAACCGACTCAAACAGAGCTTGACGACGTAGATGTGACGTGAGCAACCCGTTCTAGTGGCTGTGGCATGAGAAATCTGAATCATTCCCTTCCGAAACTTGCAGAGACGGAGAGTGTGAGTAGGAGGTGTCCATGAGCTTGGAGCAGGAGAAACTTTTGCTAGGTATTCTGATTAATTATTTTGTCATTTTGCCTCCACGTCCCCCCGATTGCCCGCGAGCTTCTCCTCCTGTCCATACGGTAATCTCTCTACTGTGCGACAGAGAGTCGCGTGGTTATGACGCAATCGTTAGCCTACTTTTACAAAAACTGCTTCTACGGGGTCATAACATAAGCTACAAGGTAATGGAGCATTTTATACATTGTCGTGTTTCTTTAGAAATAAATAATGGACAAATGGAGTCTTCAAACGCCTCAGATGTAAAGTTATTCGCTGTCAAAGTGACGCCAAAATGAATGGGAGTCAATGGAATGCTAACAGCAGGTGAAGTTCTGCTACAAGATGGTGGCACGCGGCCGGCTTCAACTTCCGGTCGACTTCCTTCCCGCTTGGACAAAATCAACCGTTCTAATCTCTCCGCCATTTTTGTTCTAATCGCTTCCGACGCTTTTCAACGGTGTAGTACGACGTCCGCTGGGGGCGTATTACGGAGCTGATTTCAACTGCCAGTGTGAAGGCGGTGTAAGGCCGCCTTTCCACTGCACACGACAGCCGTCGGACCGGAAGTCATTCATTTCCAATGAAGAGTCGTACGGGAGCTGCGGGGAGTTCCGATCA
Organism: Squalius cephalus; assembly: GCF_949319135.1. NCBI lineage: Eukaryota > Metazoa > Chordata > Actinopteri > Cypriniformes > Leuciscidae > Squalius > Squalius cephalus. The sequence continues at coordinate 36,291,592 of NC_137126.1, forward strand.
TATGCGTATGCGGAAATTTCGGATCCGATTTGAGCTTCGAATGCGTTGAAATATCAGAACTTCTGGGCTATACCGAATGCGACCGGTCGACCGGATGTGATGTAGCCTATTCCAATCAAAACTATGAGCGCGGAGTTAGAATTATCAATATTTTAACACTTTAACATCATTACGTAAACGCTATTTATGTAAAATGTCGGTTATTAATAATCATGGTAGAAATAAATATTTTATAATCATTAAATCCATTTTTTTATTGATTAGCTATATACAATCTAGCTACTATGTTTTTATTTTAGATGTATTGAGGGTCATTTGTTTTGTGTGGATATATTCATGCATGCATTACATTGATTAAAAACATTAATTTGACCTTTTTGAATAGCCGAGGGTAATGGTTGCTTTCATTCAAATGTCCCAGGACATTTGAATGTTTAAAGTCTTTAGAAGCCTACTCCTCCTGTATTAAGTATGCTGCCATGGCCGCCACATAGACTTTGAGCGTGGAGGGGGTGCGGCCCACGTCCAACAGCTCTTGCAGAAAAGACAAGTGGTATGTCGCAACAGTTTGGTTGGTTTACATTAGACTTGGCTACTACTGAAGTTAACCGTTTACTGATCACAAAGTGATGAGAGTAAGATCCTCTACACAGTGCCGACCACTAAAATTTACAGGAAACAGGATAAAATGATGGGTTTTTAAACTTAACTCTTGGAATCTCTTGAATTTCCATTAAACAAATCTTACAAAATCAAAAAAATGTCCTATACCTGTCATAAAGCTTCAGTTGAAAGTAACTTTACTTCGTTTCTAGATGCATGAAAGGAAACCACAGAAACAGCCAGTTTAAGATGTCTCATTTTTGAAGAGGATGTGAGATTTTGTCCTCTGTGAGCTTTTTCCGACCTTAAGACATCAATTGCAAAATTACATCACAACGAACTGTTGCTCTAAGTTACTATCAAGGGTTTTGTGATCAGGATTTTCAAATCAACACACTAAAATGAAAGATAGCCTACTTAAAGGTGCTAATTGTCTTGATTTTTATCAGTCCAAATTAAAACGTCAATAGTTGAGATCTTATTTCCTTTGGGTTATACAGAAGAGCACCTAAAAAGACAAAGATGTGATTTGATCACAGATTTAAGAAAGCATAAAATCAATTTAATCTCCTCCTGCACTGATCTGATGTGTTATGAAGGTGTTGCATGGTTTCACTCCAAACTTTGATTTCTTATTTGGACAGGAGCAGTTGGCAGCCCGGGGAACAATTGGGGGTTAGGTGCCTTGCTCAAGGGAACCTCAGTCATTTCCAGCCGGTATTGAGAATCAAACCCACAACCTTTGGACTACCAGTCTGACTTTCTAACCATTAGGCCACAACTGCCCCTTAAAATTTCAGCTTTTAAAACAAAATAGGAAGAGTTGAGTCTCATATATAGTATTAATTTACAGCCCTCTGAGATTGATACCCTCTGAGACACTTAACATAATAATAAACTATAAAATAATAACACTATAAAAAAAAAACAGAGATCTTGCAAGGACTCATAGAACCCCTGATGTTATACACCCCTGACACCCAGCTTGATATAATAGTTTTTTTTTTGTGTGGGTGTGTGTGTGCCTGGCACAGGCCTACACAACCAACACCCTACGGATGCAAGAGTGAGCAACCATGCTTCTTTCTGACTCATTTTATTTCTCTGTGGGCAGCTTCGGGTGTGGCGGTCTCACAACAATTGTTTACCATGGCATTATAGGTAAAGATTTAGTTTACTTTGATTAAAGTGAGCTCCTATGAAATCTTGCAAATAAGTTATTTTAAAAAATAACTTAATTAAAAAATATATGATTTAGAAGCGTGCATAGATGCTTTTAAATTGCATTGATTAAATTTTAAGAGAACTTGACGAAGACCTTGATAACATCACAGCGGAAGGGTGTTCCGACACAGTGAGCGGCGCTAACAACTCAGTAACACGATGACATTCGATCTTGAAAGCAGATCCAATTGTTTGTATATTAATAAAGTAACACTGGAATAAATTAAATGAGCAGAACAACCTAACCATAGGCAACATAGAACTGACAACTGAACAGAACCAAACACAGAGTTTAAATACACAGGGACTAATCAAAGTAACGAGACAGCTAATGAGGGAATTGATAAACAACAGGTGATATGAATCAAACAATAAGACAATGGAAATCTGGAATGGGTAACCCTAACACAGTCAAACATGAACTGAACAATGAAAACGAATCTAGAATTATGAACCGAAAACCAGATCAAAACTACTCTCAAAACTTGTCAGACTCAAATCGTGACAGAAATTATATATTTAAGTACTGAGTAATATTAATTAGCAACATGTACTTATTATAGGGTTAGGGTAGGATTAGGATTTGGTTGAGCAGGGTTAGTTGCATGTAATTATGCATAACTTACTGTTATTACTATATGGTAAGTACATGTAACAAGGACACTAAAATAAAGTGTTACATTTGATTTTTTATTATAAATACAATGCACTTATATTTATTTATTACAGATTTATTTAATGTTCTTTCAAACACTCACGAATTTTAAGACAAAAAGATTACAAAATAGATGTCATGGCTGGTTGCAGGAATTCGGGAGACTAGAAGCAGTATCTATTTGCAACAGTCATTTTTATTTACAAAAGACCAAAACAGAAACACAGCGGAGAGCAGAAAATGAAGCAAACCAACATAATACAACTGACCCTGAACTGAAACAATCCAAGGGTTTAAATACACAGAACATAATGAGATGATTAACAAGACACAGGTGTAGCACATGAGGTCAAATTAAAAACCATGACAACAAACAAGGGAAAGGTCAAAACAAAACAGGGAAAAATGTATTATTATACTGTATATTAATTTATTATTATTATTATAGATTTATTTAATATTCCATCAAACACTTACATATTATTTTATCACAAAAACATGACTCAAAAAAAACATAGATGCCAGAGGTAGGGTTAACTGTTGACCCAGCTATACAGGTCACTGTATACTTTTTTATGCTTAGAGAGCTGGTCATAATGCATGCAAATATGACAGAGTCTCTCTCTCCAGTCTGTGTACGTTCTAACATCATAGTAATGGTGCCATCTAAAATAAGATTCATAACGCTCTCTATCAGCGGCCACTTGACTTAAGAAAGTAGCCAGCGCCTTAACGCTGCTGAAGTCATTTACATGGATGAATGATTCCGGTGGAATTGATAGTTCATAAATGTTCCTGGGTGGGCCGAGCACCACCGGCACACTCCCTGCCTGAAGGGAGTTCTGCCACAGCTTCTCCGAAATATAGTCTGTAGATAATGAGTTTTCAAAGGCAAGGTAGAAGTAACATCGAGATATCGTGGAAAGCAGCTTTTTGTTTGAGAGCGGCCGCTTGGACCACTGACCGTATACTTCTATCAGATTTGATGGAATGTGTTTCTTCAGCTGCTGGAAAACTAGAGAGCGACTCTGATTGTCTTTGTATTTGCTGACCACCCAGCAAACTAGGCAGTCGCTCTTCTTCGGAATGATGTACGTGGCATTAGTCCTTTTAGAAACGAGTTCTCCGTATGGCATGAAGATGTCAGCGTCACGGCGATAACTCATCGTCCAGTTGAACAAGCCGTTGTAGTTGCTAAGGTTGTGGTTGTTTGTGGGAGGTTCCAGCGATAACCAAAGCCACTTCTGCATTGGTGGACGCGCAAGGTGGAGAGGAAGTTTGGAGTGACCAGTCCAGAGCTCAAAGAAGTGGAACACTACAACATCTGCTTGAGCGAAATTGGATTGGTTATCCTCCAGAAAGCATCTAGGGATTTCATATTTATCCATACAGACGTCTCTCCCGACTCTGTAGTGAACTCCGAAAGGCCAGTGCCACAGGAGGATGGTGATGTCATGCTCGAGAATTTTTGGTCCGCTGGTCTCAATCTGACTCAAGAGTAGCATGTTTATACTCCAGGATAAAAAATTGAAGAGCAGTACAAAGCCAAACACACAACAGAGGGCATGGTTATGTTGTTTCCATAATTGCATGGCACAACTATACTGTGAAGACAAAGAAGTGAGGTGGTTACAGATATCAGACAGCATCAAATCAATTTAGTCTCTTTCTTTTGAAAGTATGACTAAACCCTGATGTGATGTGATGGCATCACTTAATCATCAATTCGCATGGTTTCAGTAACAACTTTGCATGGGTTTGTTACAAAAAAACCAAACTAATATTAAAGCAGGTTGGAATCATGCACTGCCATTTTAATAGCAAAATAATATATTTATTTTTGTTATTGTATTTTCTAACATAATGCAGGCACAATTAAATAATGTACTTACCTTGGCTTCAGAGTCCAGGACCGAAATGAAATTTAAGTAAGCAATTGTAGCAAGCAGTTTAAGTAAGCAGAGTGATACTGCTTTTGTGGGCGAATGATACAGTGAGTGTGTATCCGGCCCTGCCCCGCCTGTTGGCAGACAAACTCACAATGCAGAATGTTGGACACATGAAATCAATGTGGTGCAAAGATTCACCCTGCACATGTGTAAAAGCCACACCTATTTTGGCGCAGAGTAGGCAAGATGTCTCGGTGATATAAATTATACAAAACTACAACTTATAGCACTGTACATGTGGTTCAGATAATATTTTACAGAAATTACTGAGAGGATTTTAATATAAGGGGTTTAAGGAAACATTTGTTCATCTAAAATGAACATTTAAAAGTATGGATCGAGCTGTTGTCCATCTGAAATGCTTTGGTTGGTCCAACTGCAAATCACATTTCATGTGCACAGGTTATATCTTTTTTAAATCCTAACACCAAATTCAAAGATATTTGTAGAATCTGCCCTGTTTGGCAAATAATGTGATCAGTAATTATTTTGTGTGGAAATAAATTATTTATAATATAATATTCACAATGGACCAATATATGATGTTTTATTAATCTTCAGTTGATTTTTACAACCGGATGTGTTTTACCCGTATTTTAATACATTTGACAGAAAATGTACAGCTACTGGTAGGCTAATTTTCCTAATATTATACTGTAATATTATTTCTTAAAGTATAATATTATATAATATACTTTCCATTCAGATTTTAAAGAGTGGATGTCAGTTTAGTGGATGTCACAGTTTGGGGGTCTTAATGATTTATTATTTTTTTGTGAGTTGGCCATTTAAATGATTTGAAAACTTTGTGGGTGGATTTTTCTTTTTCCTGTTGTGGGCTGATGCTGTAAAGAGGGGAAACCCACAACCTGATCTCTAACCCACACCTACCATTTAGCGCTATTTGTCATGAGAAATAGCCCTATCACCGTATGAACACAAGTAAATTCATTTGTCACTTTATCGTTTTTACTTGGTGTGCGCTAATGGTGTATGGTGTTTTAAGCCCCCAACGGCGCCTTCCAGGTAGCGAGGGGATGGGTAGGTTTAAGGTTGAGGGTAGGGTTAGCTGCCTCTAAGGAGCCATTGGGGGCTTAAAACACCATCGAGCTGCGCTAATAGGCTAGCCTATTTCTAGACACTAGAGGGAGGTGTTGACTAAAAAATTTGGATGAAACTATCATGTCGAAGCTTTTTATGTACAATACATTGAATCAATAAAGGCATCATCAGCACAATATACACAAAAACGAGCATATTGTTGCATTATTGATTTGCAAGCTCTCTTTATTTATAGGGAGATTCAAACATTTAGCGGTGGGGAGATGATTCATCCCAGTGACTCGAATCTTTTGCGTACACTAGGGAAAGCTATAGTCAACTATTTTCTGAGTGATCGGTTCATTTATGAAATGAGCTCCAGTTCACGAGCAATGCAAGTTATCGCGCCATGCATCGTCTCCATGTCCTGATTATGTTAATTTGCATCTTGTTTATTTAAATTTATTTTTATTTTATTAAATTGAATTTCATTAAATTGATTAAAATTACGATACAATTTATACAAAACTAAATTCACTTTAAAGAAAGGTTTTATACAAAACAAAACTTGATGAAGTGGTCGAAATTATGTCCAGTTGCGCATCTTAGTTATGATCCTATCCTTACTCATGCTGTTCACTTTTTTTCATATAATCAACATAGATTAAAAAATATATTATTTAAACATAAATATTAAACTAATACGTTTTATTTGATGGCTACAACATAGGCCTATAATAGGCCTACAGTAGGCCAAGGCTACAGAGAAATTTAATGGCGGAGCGAAATTTGAGCGAACGCCGTTACCGGTGAGCACAGAGGCGAAACAACACTGAGTGGGGGCCCCAGGCATAATTAATCAATGTCATATATATATGTGTGTGTATTTTATATATATATGTTTTATATAATATATAAGATTTTTTTTGTTAATATATCTTCATTACCTTGAGATAGCCTATTATTATACAAAATGTAAAAAGTAGTCAAAACACAGAACATCTAACAGAACAAGTTGTTTATTTTTTACAACATTATGTGCTTATTTTTTAATTAACAAAATGTCAATCTTCATCTTTATAACAGAAGATACAATACAATACAACAATCTTCAAGATAAAGTAAATCTTCAAATGTGTAACAGATTGTCACCTTAAAAACAGTCATTTGCGTGGTCTAACAAGCAATGCTATATATATTCTGCCATACGCAAACACCGACCCTACACCCCAAACGCCAATACAATAAAAAAAAATTTTTTTACTATACAGCTGTACACGTCTCCGTGTGGACAAGGCCTAAAAATATCAAGTGGTTCAATATCTCTTTATTATAGGCGAGTCATTGAATTACTCAACCGATTCGCTAAGGGCGAGTCATTGAATCACTCACTTAGCCGATTCTTAAAAACACGGAATCAACCGAAACAAGTCTTGTCAGAAGTGAGGTTTATTGCCAAGTAGGGCTTTACACACAAAAGGAATTTGTCTTGATTAGCTACAGAAGTTTATAGTGAACAGAAAAAAATCATCTCTCAAACAACAACAACAAGGTAATATGTAAAGATAGTATAAAAAATGAAAAGGACTGGGTTAAGTATCATAATTAATAAACATTCATAATGATTATATGTCCTTTAATGAACTTGAATTACAGCAAAGTACCGCGAGAGAGTGAAAACTATCTCAGAAAGGACAGGGAGCGACATTCCCTGACCGATTTTTCTGGCATATCGGTTTCAGAACAGATCTAATAGGCTACAATTTCATAGGCCTAAATATATGGCAGACATAAGAGTAGTAGCCTATGCTGTATTCTATCTATGAGTCAGAACATTGAAGTTAAAGAGAACGACTCCTTCAAATGATTCGTTAAAAAAAACGATTTGCTTATAGCCTCTGGTAATATTAAAATCCCCCAGTTAATGGTCTCCCACAGAGTTGCCCCAGAACATCTGGCCTTTATGCGTGTCTAATGATTGTTGGAACATAATTATTAATCTGTCATATTTTTTTTTCTGTACAAATCGTGATGCCTGTAGGAACTGTAGTAGTCGTGCTATTTATTTCCAACCGCCTAACGTTACTGTTGAAACCAGTGCCATGCTGCAGAGGGTGCCATTCGCTTTTCTCACTCTCAAAACTCTTTTCAAGGGTAACTCGCAATAATAACACACTAAACAAAGATCACAGACTTCATGCAATCCACGACAGCCACAAAAAAAATGTGATCTCGGATAAATCTGTCCATCCAGGAGGGATTTACCTCAGTCCCAGAAGTAAAGCTAAAGATGAGGAGATTAAAATGTTCTCGCATCGATGGAGTTTCTATAAATAGCCCAGCGTCGCAGAATGATGAGGATTCAGCAGCGCATCAGTAATCCAGCTGAGGCAGCCGCTAGATTACCATAAAATCACATCTGATCTACTTGACACATCGGTCGCGCGCTCAATGAAGAGCTCAATATAGGCTACTATAACAATAAGAAACGTTCGCTCGCTACGTTTGGCCCAAGCTGACAGGGGTATCCGCCCACTGCTTAATGAGATGCGAATATCTGTATCTGCTGCTACCAAAAGAGCTGATCACAAACCCAGCCCTGTTATTTCAGGATGTTTGGCTTTGTCACACGCCGGGGAGGACAAAATGCAAATAAAGCGGAATCTCAAAACAACAACAACAACACTGTGATGAATAGATTATAAATTGCGACTTCATTCTCCAACTCATCGAAAATGGGATTTCTTCACCAGCTACACCTTCTCCTGTGGAAGAACGTGACTTTAAAGCGGAGGGGACCGGTAAGACTGTCTTACACATATCGCGTTTAAAAAAAAAAAAAGTATTATTATTTTATTTAGGCCTTGATTTTTTTGTTTAAACATCGCTAGAGATGCACGAGCAGGCGGGTGTCAGTACGGATTGAGGTAGCCTATTGCATAAACAGTCTACAGGCAAATAAAATGTTTCTCATGGCTGTAATATGCTACTGCTTCAGCACGATTTGGCCATCTAAATATTTAACAATTTTCTAAATCTGTTGAAACAACGTGGGCGGAGCCAAATAGCTTAAAGGAAGTTGTGTTGACAGTCGATCACATAGCCTACTAACAGGTTGTTTAGGAAACTAACAGGTTGTTGTCTGAACAACGCATGTTAGTTTGACTTTGACCACACATCTCAGGCAACCTGTTAGCAGGGTGAGATTGTTAGCTGGTGGTGATGTTGAGAACATAGGCTAACCATTTTATCCCTGTTGTGTATCAGAGTGTACTGAACCAGATGAAATTCAACCCCCTCTAACGTTCAGGTACATTAAACAAACATGCAATATGCAAAATGTCTGCCTTATGACATGTCACTGGCCTTTAACTACCAGGAAACATGATCCTGGTGCTTCAAGGACTAAAGTACTGTGGTGTTCACCATCCAGCCCTGAATGAAGATGTTAGTGCTAGTTATCATGCAGTTTTGTCATTTTTATCTCCAGAGGGCTAATTTTAATACGTTTGTAGGAGCAGAGTAATCTTTATATATCCTCGTGGGAGGGGTAAATGCAATGTTGCGAAAGCAAAAAATTGAATCTGTGCCCAGTTGCACAGAAAACCCTAATGTAAATACCCAAATGTAATGGGTATTATTACTAATAGCATTCTTTGCCACTGGCTGCAGAGCAAAAAGTAATTTTTAGTATACAGTGGAATCCAAAAGTCTGAAACCACCTTTTCAGATCTGATTAAATGTTCATATTTCAATTAATGTTTTTCACTAATTAGTATGCTGCTAATATTATTTGTAATGGAAAAATGTTATTAAAAAAAAAATGCAAAATAGATGCTTTTTCGTTTGTGTTCGCAGATTTTGGGACCCTACTGTACATGCGATATGCAATGCACAGAAAAAAATACACTGTGCCTAAGTATCCATATACAAAATACTAAATGAACTATAATATTGACAACACAACATTTACATGTTACATTTTGAATATTAAATACTAGCATTATTATGTGCTATTTTAGAGCAGGAGTGATAGGCTAAAACAGCCAAAATATTTATATAAAGGGCATGCCAATTTTATTGTACGAGTAAATCTAGCAGGATTTTAAGAGTGCTTGTAACTTTATTATTATCTTTATCAAATTAGCTTTCTGTAACTGTCTAACCAAATCTGGTACAAAAGTGGGCTCTCAAGAGCCTTGCCCTAACACCCAAATAGTAAATAAGCAACACTACTTTGAGTAGCATTTTTGACCTTGAGAAGATACTGAATTACTAAGCATTGCTCCTATCTTTATGAGTCTTGCTGCTCCATTGTTATTTTTAGAAGCAGTAGCATTTTACAATAGCTCACGTTAGCAGCAGGCGTCATGCTCCCTGGAGGCAAGGATCGCCCCAGTAAGAATAGAAACAGTTACGTCACTGGGTTGGTTTGATCACATAGGTCCAATTCAGGGGGAGTTTGAAGGCTTTGTAGATAGATGGGGCCCTGGGAAGTGGTTAGTCAGCAAAAGGTTCAGCCTGCTCTGTCCTGTGGATGCTAAATGAATGAGGTCTAGTGAGTTCAGCTCTCTACTGGCTGCCTGCCTTTACTGGTTACTCACTACTGTCAGTGATGACTGCTGTCAGCTCTTTGTCAAGAGTGTTTGTGGTTTAATGGTGGTGGAGTGCAGGTGTGTTCAGATGTTTGTCAAAGACGCATATACACGTATAAAAGTTGTATGGTATGGATGATGTTTTTATGATTTAGACTTGATGTAATGATTTACTGTTCAATCTGGGTTGAATACAGAAAAGGAAGTTGATGGGGATGCAGTTGGTGGCTAACAGTTTTATGTAGGACAATTATCTTAATGTTTGCACTCTAAGACTGATATGTTATGCTGATTTGATGATGAGGATGCATTTATGTTCCATAAAATCCCTCACAGCTTGTATTGTTTGTCTCAGCTGTCTGGATCCCACTGATGTTTCTCTATAACCCAATCACAATATTTGATCAAGCAAAAATGGGGCTCCAGACTAATGACCAGGGAATCTCTGGCTCCTAAAACTCAAAAGAATCGCTCAAATTAGACAAAAAAAAGTGAAAAGTGTCTATTTACTTGACCTTTTTCGTTTCTTTTCTTTTTGGAGTGAATAATATCAAAATTAGAGTGCTTATTTTTATCACTATTGTAAAAGTTACATTGCAAAGGTGGCACAGAAGTGCCTCTGAAGTGTAACACAATTACAGCTGTATACTGTGATACTAGAGGCTGAGTAGGCATAATTTAGTCTGGATTTTATGCAGCATTGCGTCTTTACACTGAATTTTGAGCAGGCATAGAGCAGTCTTAAAGGATCTATTATGCCCCTTTTACAAGATGTAATATAAGCCTCAGGTGTCCCCAGGATGTGTCTGTGAAGTTTCAGCTCAAAATACCCCACAGATCATTTATAATACCATGTTGTAAATGCCCTTTTTTTTGAGTGAAAGAAAAAACATGCTGTTTTCATGCATGTATCTTTAAATGCAAATGAGCTGCTGCACCCCACCCCACTTTCCAAAAGAGGGCGGAGCCTTTACAGCTTGTACCTCAGAAACTCTGCCAACAACAAAACAAACATCTGTTACAAAACATCTGTTTGGTTTTTGATTATCATCTCTATCTCGCGATCACGCTCACTTGTTGTCGCGATTCAAACAACAAAAGAAAAGCAGAAAATCAGTTTGACAAGACAACACATCACATTCCTCAACAGCTCATTTTGAGACACTGTTTCAGATTTATGGGGAAAATAACAAATGGAATGGATGGATTTTTACCACAATAGAGGGTCATTTTCCCGCTGGAACACGTCACCTCAGCCGGACTGAGTGGCAGAAGAGCTGCTGCATGACTGGATTTAATAGGGGATACTGCGAAAACGCCAGTATTACAAACGATTATCAGTTTAAACTAAAGTTTGTACTCGATTTAGTGTTCGTTACAACTTACAACTTACCAAAGATCCAGTGATCCATGGATATTGACATGCAGGCAGGAATCGTGTTTCATGACATTTAAATGTGCCTGATTTTGATGAAATACAAATTTTAGGGAAATACATAAAGCAAATTTTCCTGTGAACACATTATAAAAATACAATATAGGTAGGTCTAAATCCTTGAGATCACTTATATCAATGTTATGTACAGTATATCATCATATTGTCCAGCCCTAAAACTTGTATAGTTTTTTGTCAGTGTTAATTTAAATGCATCCAATTATGCAGAATATACGATGGTAAATATTGAATTGATGATTTGTCAATACAATATATAGGGTATGATTTTACCCCTAAATTCAGCTTATTGACACACAATGATAACTATAAATCCACCTTTCGCTGCCTGGATCCAGTTGTTTCTATGAATTGTAGCGATCCTTCTCTGTTCTGTAGCTTTCAGCAGTCTGTAAAAATATACCTCAGATTTCTTGTCAAATCTATTTATACAGTCAATCTCAAAGCTCTTTCCTGTTCACACTGAAAACCAATGCTGCCGCTTGGTGTTTCTGCCACGCGCATACCCTATAGGGTGGTTGTATACACACACTGCGGACACAAATATGTTCAAAAACAATATATAAGTCAATTTTGCATAATAGGTCCCCTTTAACTCGGCTGTGTTAAGATGCCTTTGGTTTGATTTCCTAATTATGTTTTGTATAAAATTGCTTTCCAATTTGATAATGTCACAATGATTCTTATTCTACTTGTGCTATATAAAAATTATAATTATGTATTTTTTTTAACTTAGAAAACCATTTATTATAAATTCTGTTCAGTATGTGTAACTTTAGAAATGTTATTGTCATATGAACACACAATCGGTAATGAACACATCACAGTAACGACTTTGTTCATTTCAAATTAGACATGACGAAAAATAATTTGCAGTTTATTTATTAACGAGTCAGTTGTTTCGATCGATTCAAAGCGATACCTTTTGAGATGGAGACTTCTTCTTAAAAAAGTCTCAGATCATAAGAGCCATTTGTTCATAAACCATTGTTATTTGTTGCGCAATGCCAATAAGATTTTAAATTGCTGTTCCAATTATTTTTGGTACTCTTTTGGTCACAGTCTGGAGCCCTGATTAAACCCTCTCACCCACTAGTCTGGGTGACTGTTGCTGTTTTTTAACAAAGCGATATCTCCACCTCCTACCCCATCATAAAAAAATTCCCATTTCATTGAGTCTGTGTTATGGATTGTGTTACGGTCCCTGCTCGAAGGTTGGATGAATATTAACCCAAAATTGGTATTTTAATGCCTCGGCTGCCTTTACCTTATGCCAAGTGCAACACAGGCTGACCTACTTCCTTCAAGCTTCAATCCCTGAACAATTGGTTGAGGCAGAGATGGGCAAAACTGTCTGCGTAACTATGGATACAGAGATAGAAAGAGAGACTGATAGATGGATAAAGCGAGAAAGAGAAAGAGTCAAGACACGAACAGCAGTCTGATAACTGGACAGTCGTCAAGAGAGAGCGAGTTATAGTGAATGCCAGCTGTCTGAATTATACATGCAGACTGTACGTTAATGGAATCACAGAATGTGTTCTGTGAGCTGGTTTTATGCTGTGATCTCACTAATAGAAACGCAGATACTCTACCATTTCATCATTAAAAATTCACTTTGTATATGTGGAGATGAGGGTATTGCACATTTCTTTCCATTAAGAACGTCTGCTAAAATGCTGTCTTAAAAGGCTCAGATTTCCTATGATGACATCATAGATTTGTGTTATAATAATGTAACGTTTAGCCTATATGCCAATTATATTAACATAAGCGTTTTAAGACAATGTGAATATACCATTTACAGAATAGCATTACAGAAAGCATTACCCTTAGACGTTAGTTGCATTAACTTTCTGTCAGTGTTGTGAAATAAGAGAGTAAGTCAGTGGTCTCTGAAATTTAATATGAGTTTGGCAAACTGCTGGGCTCCATTTTTGTGATGAAAATTAGGTGGAAGATCCATGAGAAATATTAAGTGTTCAAAGACTGTTAATTCAGCAAGCAATAAAGTTATACTGCAGTAGTGAGCCCCTTTTGAGAGTAAGCTTTCTTCAGTGGAAAACTGATCTCATATATACAAGGACAAAATGATTCAATTACTTTAAAAGGAAGTTAATTGAGAAGCAGTATGTATTTGAGATACATTGGATTGTAATCACATTATGGAATGTGTTATAGTACAGTGATATGGCAACAGTTACTGTTCTTGTACTGATATTAATTTATCTTACTAATTTCAGTTCTTTCTTTTTATCTCAACTAATTTCTCCAGTTAATTCAGCCTACAAACAGCCCACAACTCCATTCGAACTTTGGTTTGTAGATAATTTCTCTTTTTGGTCTTTAAAAACTTTATACTTTTTAAGAAATGTAACATTGAATAGGCATGCACAATATATTGGTATACCATATGATTACCTTGGGTTTGTTATCATTTAATGCTTATTTAAAATTCATCTTAAAAAAAAAACACACTTATCTGTTGCAAATCTAATAAAAAGAAATGTTTCTTGCGCACCAAATCAGCAAATTAGAATGAAGTAATGGCTGCTGAAAATTCAGCTTTGCTATAACAGGAATATAAAAAAAGAAAAAAATACATGTTTGCATTAGGGCTGTGAAAAGATTAATCGCGATTAATCGCATCCAAAATAAAAGTTTGTGTTTACATAATATATGTGTTTGTACTTGGTATAATTATTTTGTATATATAAATACACACACATGCATGTATATATTTAAGAAATATTTGCATACATATACTGTATATATTTATATATAATTTATATTATATATAAATATAATTTTTTTATATATAAATAACACAGTTTTTCTTAAATGTATACATGCATGTGTGTGTATTTATATAGACAAATTTAATTATACACAGTACACACACACATATTATTTAAACACAAACTTTTATTTTGAATGCGATTAATCGCGATTAATCTTTTCACAGACCTAGTTTGCATACTAAATTGTGATTGGTCTCTTTTGTCCTGCATTTACGGAACCACACAGCACCTGTACATTGCAAAGGCACTGTTATACATGTTATATAAAACATTTATACACCACGACAGAAATCAAGAGAACCACAAGACCTATGCCAACAACCTTCCCTAAAACTTTAGCATGGTGCTGTTGTTGGTTTGCGAGCACTGGTATTTGCAAATCTAGTTATTTATGCATGCGCAAGATTATTAACATTATTAGATGTAAATGGTTTGTGTGGAAGACGTGCATGGGACACATTGAACTGAAGTGCAAAGTAACATTTACTACAGTAGGATAATTGTGTGACATGAATGTTATTAACATTTTGTGTAATAATGGAGCTTTGTGACTCATCCGTCGGTTTCATAAAGAAAAAGCAGCATTGAAAATGGCATCGATGTTCATGGACAGTTTATATCATAGTACTCTCGTCAGTAGAAAGCAGTGCTTTGGAGCGATATTGATGATTATCTGCTTATGGAGTAAGTGGGGCACTGAAAGTTCCTCATGTCCAGTGATGGGTGTCCTGCTAGCCCAGCATAGCTCAGACAGCCTGCTGAATTATTGAGACCTCTCCATGCTCCTGGGAGAAAATTGGATGAAATAAACATGAGCTGGAGGAGAAAGGGAATGAGGGAGAGAGCGACAGGAGGAAAGTACTGTAATGGTCAGCCGTTCAGGAGGAACAGGACTTGAGTAGGAGAGAGCTGATGGACGGAAATGTCTTTTGCCACTGCGGCACTGACAAGCGAAAGCCAATGACGTGAGTGCTGGAGCGAGAGAAGAGACTGTAATGAGGACAGGTAGGGCACTGTGTTAAAAGAGGATCCAGTGAGAAAATAGAGGTATTAGAAAGAGTGTGTTATAGGCAAAAGGTGAAGAGAGACATAAAGGAGACATGAGATGAGATGAGATGGAAATGGAATGAATTGAGACTGGAAAGAGGGATTGTGGAGTACAGGACTCGTGAGGCAATCCTTTCATTTAAAAGCCTGACCCTTAAGCCCCTCAATGTGTGCCCACCTTAATTGAATGATAATATGTGTCCGGAGTCAGGGACGGTCCCTCTTAAATGATAATTATTGCAGCAATGTTCACCTTGTAAAATCCAAGCTCAGACTGGGAGCCATAAATTGGGGCAAAGAGAGAGAGATGGAGAGAGCCGGGTTAGTTCTGGATCATAAGTTTTTCACCAAAATAGTTCTTTTTCTCATGCCAGAACATGGTGTCTGTGAACCGCCCATATTTCCACTGACTTCATCTTTATGTAATCACAAGCTATTTAAGATGGTAAAAATATTTATAATGTGCAAACAAGGAAGTTGTGCTCTAAAGTTTTATATTCCATGTTATATTTGTTTATATTCCTAACCCTACTGTGAGCAGGAGTTAGTGATCCAGCAGTTAAAGTAAAAAGCAATACATTTTGCATGACACATCAACTACCCAACCTATGATTAAAGTTCTGATAATATTTTTAATAATATTTTCTCATTCTTCTTGTGTACTTGTGAAAATGGACGATGCATTAGATGAATATACAAAAAATAAAATGTCTTATAAAATGTTATAAATGTATTTTCCTTTTTGAAGCTGTTTGTAGTCTATTAAGTGACATTTAAAAAAAAAATCCCAGTTATATTATGTGACAGTTAATAATCACCTAAAAGTTGATGAGTTTCAACAACAATACAGAATTCCAACCCTTTTTCATTGATACATTTGTCTTTTAAATGCTTTAAAACGCTCCTCACTCACTGTCACCTGCCCCAGTTCCTGGAAAATGCAGGGAAATGCGTCCATCAAACAGTGTCACGGAAGTGTCTTATTGATCTGTTTTTGTTAAATTTTTATGATGGATATCAAGAGTGTGTGTGTAAGTTCCTTCCAAAGATGGCTCTTCTCCTAGTCCTGCTGGGTGTGTCACCTGTTGTCCGTGACAAATAAAGAAAGTCTGCTCTTTAAGTGTGGATCTATTTACAACTAAATGAACAGACTGCTTTATTTCCTTAAAGTCAGCATGAAATCAAAATGAACAATTATTGTGTTTTTATGGAATATTGCAGTATTTATTAATTTGCTGACGTGTTTGCTGGTTCGACATGGACAACCTTTAACTCAAATGAGATCACAGCAGTAGCAAACCATGATCCAAAATGAAAAGATCCAAAGATGCAATCAATTCCCTATGGACAAAATCAAGCCTTGTCCTACATTTAGTTCGAGAAGCTGTTTAACTCGGATATGCGGAAAAATAGCGAAGAAAAGACATTTGCTACTTCTGTTTCAAATCTAAACTTTTGCATTATCAAATGAATGTGCCACTTCATTTTTAGTATAATTTTTATTAAATTTGTTGTTAATATCAAAGAATATCTCATTATTAATTTTACGTTCCCTTATGTATCCACCATGGGGAGTGTGAACTCGACTGGTCTCTTCACTCACTCGCTCTCAAGAACACTACTTCTCTTTTCCCACAGCTCAACTGCTCTTTCAACTCTTTTCTTCCTTTCTTCTTCCTGCTTTCACATTCTGTCTTTCCTCCTCGCCCTCCTCATGAGGAATAACAGCGTGTGTTCTTATTGAAATGAGGTGCAATTGCTCTCAGCCTGAGCTAATTTTGTTCTCATGTATAAAGCATTTCATGAAATATTTACCACTTTGAAAAACATAAAATATTCAGCTATTATAAATGCTCCTTTTCACCTTAATTTGCCATGCAAACTTGCTAATACCTCTGAGACAATAAGAGAAATGCTCTATTAGAAAGACAGCAGAATTGGTCACAGTCTTGAACAATCAAATGGATGTTTTTTAACTGTTTTGATATTTTTTTGCTATTTATGCTTTATGATATGGGCTTTTCAATAATTAGTTCCACTGCTGATATGATAGACATGCAGGGTGACTTGGTTGATATTTCACTCGTGCATTTGAATGATATAAAACAATTTAAGATTAGAAAATGCAATATGCATGCACATTGCACAATAGTTAACATTTAAATGAAATAAACTAACTATGAATTACACAATATTTAATCAAAATGTCTAATAAAACGGAAAATTATAGATTTTAGATTAGATATACTTCTGTTTGGTCCTTGATGTAGTAACCTGTTTTTTTTTTCTTGTTTTTTTTTCTTCTCCAATAATTTATGTGTATGTTTTAGTGATAAGTAACTCAATTTAAACAGAGAGTACTACAGTCTTATCCAAACCTTTACAGATCTGGTAGGCTTGAACGTGTTAAGGTGTTCCCAGAAGGCTTCTATTATTGTCGGCTAGTGTTATTCTTCCCAGGCATCACGCATCAAACACTGAACTAATGAATCATGATATTCCTGGCCCACTCGCACTCTACTGCCGACTGAAATATCAATTTTTTTTTTTGTTCTTTTCTCTGCAGAGGGTGTTTATGTGCCAAGATGTTCCCCTTTCACAGCCCAGCACTTAGAGATAGAGAGAACAGAGGGAAAGAAAACTGCAGTTTCCCTTTAATCAAGTCAGATGCAAAGTGAACACACTGAATGGAATTAGAAGAGATGAGAGAAAGAGAGAAGGGATGAGGGAGGGAGATTACCAAGTCAAAAAAAGAGAAATGTTATAGGAAGATGGTCTATTTTGTGGGTTTGTAACTGATCCTGTCATCTTCGATTCACACTCAGTATCCTGGTTGTAAGATGATACATTTTCTCAGGAGCATCAGGTTGGTGCAGGTGTAACAGGAGCACAATGGTACTGTAACTGCCCACTGTGTCCGCTGCCTTGGTCTGCCATCTTATCATTATCAGTGTTGAAAACAGTTGTGCTGATTAACATTTTTGTTGATACTTTTTTTCAAAAGTTAAAAAAAACCAGCATTTATTTAAAATAGGAATCTTTTATAGCAATGAAAATGTATTTACAAGCTAGTGTATGTTGTATATGCCATCTTGAAATCCAGGTACCATTGTTGTGTTATTGAAAATCAAAGAAAAATAAATAAATAAAACAAATGCCTTTACTGTCGCGTTTTATCAATTTAATGCATCCTTGCTGAATAAAAGAATATAAAATAAAATAAAATGATATTTTAAAACAATATTGCTATTTTTACTATATCTTTGATCAAATAAATGCAGCTTTTGTACACATAGATAACTGAATGGTAGTGTATACAAGCATGAAAGTTGTTTAAACTTGTTCTTCAACAGGAATTTGGCTAATAACCATGCTTTTTTTAAAGAATGGAGATAAAATTCACACTGTCTATTTGCCAAAACATAAGCATATACTAACAATTCATTTCTCTATTGAGTAAATGAATAGGTTTTTTTTAGGAATCCGACAGTTGTGCTCTATTCTGTTATTTCCAAGTCAGTTGGATCCCATATGCCACCATTCAATTAAATGATGCAGCTCAAAGTGAGACTTTTCTTATTAGGCTTACCTTTCTGTGGTTTAATTTGTGCCTATGACAGTTGCTGTCTTCACTGTTGTCACCTTCATGCACTTACAGAGTGGGAAACAGTCTTAAGGGAATAATGTGTCAACAGCACAGAGGTTACAGACACAAACCGGAACATTGCGGTTGACTTCCCATGGGCAAAGAAAGATAGTTTGGACCTGTCTTCAGCAGTCAGTGGCCTACAGAGATGTCTTGGACATTGTTATTTTTTGTGAATAGATGCTAGGTCATCTAGGGTTTAGTATGTAAGCAACTTTAGTAAATTGCACACAAAAATGACTAACAAATGGAATTGAATTGAATTAAAAATTACATTTTGAAGGCAGACTGAAATAGTTTTTTTTTTTTTTTTTTTTTTTTTTTAATGTACTCCATTAAAGTTTTTTTTTTATTTAGGCTACATGAAAATGGCGTTTTGGGGCCTGAAAATGCAAACTTTAAAGTGTAAGTTTTTGAAAACTATATCGTTGTCGTCTCATGCAAAAAAAAAAAAAAAAAGAGAATTTGTGAAAACGGTGATGTCATGCGAATTATGTTTTAAGTCTAGAGGCGCACAGTGTTTCTTTACAAAGTCACATCGCCAGCTACTGGCATAATACAGCTTTTTAGTCGTTTTCGTGGATCCTTGTGAACGGGGATCGTTTTGACGGCGTTGTCATCTGTACGCGAAAAAAGCAGCGGAAAAGCTTTTCCATATTTAGTACATCGTTGTCATGTAAAAACACCCTAAAAATGGGCAGCTTTTAGGTTCAAAATGAGTTTCAAAAAGTATTAAGAAACTTAGGCCCTGTTTACACGAGAACGCTCCCGGATGAAAACGTAAAAATATTTTATCAGATGGCGACGGCGTTTTTGGGGCTTAAAAACGCATAAAAGTGAAACCACCCTCCAGAGTGGACATCTTAAAAACGCTCCACCGTCGCGTTCCCGTCTAAACGGTAAAAACGCAAAAGCCTGCTAGACAGTGAAGGCACCGATCAGTGCTTCACATTGCCACCTAGCCGCCTGGAGAGCACACTACTGTTTACACGAGAACGCTCGCGGGTGAAAACGTAAAAATATTTTATCAGATGTGCCTTTCGTTTAGACGGCGACGGCGTTTTTGGGGCTTAAAAACGCAAAAAAGTGAAACCACCCTCCAGAGTGGAAATCTTAAAAACGCTCCACCGTCGCGTTCCCGTCTAAACGGTAAAAAACCATAGGTAAAAACGCAATCTGCTAGACAGTGAATTAAGGCACCGATCAGTGCTTCACATTGCCACCTAGCCGCCTGGAGTGCACACTACATTGATTTTTACACACTTTTGCGTCACCATATGCACGCAGATTTCCCCCCACATAACGCTCGTCTAAACGCAGAATAAAAAGTGATCAGTCCAAAATCCTGTTCTCATTGTGAATGAATCATGTGAGGACATATTGTATGATTGCGCTCGTTATCGCAGTGCAGCCTACGCTCTGCAGAGCGCACAGCCGTTAGAATAAAAATGCTAACTGCTCCATTTACTAGAGGGAACTATTCGGCCCTCCAAGAGACTCCTACATGAGACGATCTTAAGTTCTGCCTGATAGAGGGATTATCTCCCATCCTCAGTGGCTTTAAAGGACGGAGAAAGGGGAGGAATGTGATTAGGGATGACGAGAGAACTTAAACTGTCTGCAATCTCAAGAATGCCATGTGGGAGAGACTAGGGCGTTTTATGCAGAAACGAGGCCTTGAATTGGAGAAGGAGAAAGAAAAGAACTAATAATTGCTTGTATAGAAAAATGGTGACGGAATAAGGATGAAGAAACGAGTGAGATTTGTGAATCCTTTGAGATTCAACCATACTGTCTTTGTGTGCAGTGCTTGCAGTGCTCGGGACGCTACTTTGAAACTAGCTTGCTAAGTTACAAGCTACTTAAAATTCAATGTGCTGAAGTCAGGCGACTCTTTTGAAAAGGTAGTTTAGTAACACTACACTACATTGAAGATATTTAAAGGGATAGTTCACCCTAAAATGAATTAATCCATCCTCAAGTCTTTCCAAACCTGTATGACTTGCTTTCTTCCGTGGAACACAAGAGAAGATACTTTGATTGAATTTTGGTTACCTTTGACTTCCATTGTATGGACAACACTGAAAAAAACACTCAGACATTTCTCAGAATATAATTTATTTTTCATACAGGTTTGGAACAACATGGAATGAACAATGTCAGAAATATTTTTGAGTGAACTGTCCCTTTAAGAGTGTAATGTTGTAAAGAATACTGTTCAGGGACTTGGAGCTACTCAAATGAAACAGTGAATTGCCGTTTTAAAATGGTTTATTCAAATGAACAGTCCCAATGAACCAGTTTGCTAAAATGAGTTGGATTCAGAGTGTTCTCAGTTATTGCCTAAGCTCATTTTTGCTTTATACAATGTGATGTAATGACCAGCAATGTTGCAATGTTGTCTCACTAAACCACTTCCTGAAACAAAATGGCTTGTTACTGGAAAGCTATATACACTTTATTGAACAGCTGAGTTACTTAACACTAATGAAAAATGTAGTTACGTTAGTTTCCCGCTTTTGTTTGTTCCCTATTAAAACAGAAAAAAACTGGATTGCGCCAAACGAAGTTGGAGCTTTTACTCCCTCATTCTTTCTCACTAAGGCTGTTTGTCTTCCATTTTCTTTCTCTCTTTCTTGTTCCTTCTGTTTCAAGCATCTTTTTCAATGTAAAAAAAAAATCAGGCTGTTTATTTGCAGTACATGAATTTTTGAGTGATGAAAATCAAGTTTTTTGGTATCTTATTTCTGTTTGTGTTTTATGGTTTTATTGCCACATGTTTCTTGCATGTTGAAGTCCTGCAACATGCCATGCATCTTGTGACAAACTTTGATTTCCAGGTAAAAGTTTATTTTTATTAAAGATAACGAGAAACTACTTTTGTGCGAGTTTTCTCTTTTTTTTTCCTAAATAATTTTTTCTTTATTTTAATTTACAGTCTCTGGACATTTACACTAAGGCCCACAAATAAAAAAATGTAATACAGAAACATGCTCATTTTTTAAACTTGAATACCTTATTGACTCTTTTTAAGCAGTGTTTTTTTGTTTGTTTTTAACTCACTATCCTTTACATGATTTTCTTTATCTTGTTTGCTTTTTCTCCCATCCTTTTTCTTAGTAACATTTTATTGAACTGCTATAATCTGAAAAAGAGTTGAGTCGAGGAGTGTTTAAAGGTTATGAGTTTGATCAGGTGGGTCTACAGTAGATTACAGCAGCTGTGTCATCGGCAGGCTCCGGGCCTTGAGCTCCGATAAGCTTTACATGCCTATTCATCTTCTCTCGGCCGTGCATAATTTATGACAGGATTGACATGCTGTCATTTGCCCCTTATCGCTTTCTCTCGCAAAGGAAGCGGCACAGTCGAGTTCTGTTTTTCCCTTTGCCCTTTCTCAGACACCTGTAAAAGACTGAATGCCCACTGGACATTATGAATGGCTGACTAATTTTGTATTCTCTTTTTCAATGTTTCATGCTGTGTATATATATATACTGTACAACCTGTCACTCACATGAAATCACAGCTACGATCCAATCAATTCCTGATGGTTTAAATAATGTCCCGCCCTACAATGTTTCGAGAAGCCGTTTCTCTCGCATATACATCACTTTTCATATTATTAGAGATGCATCAATATTACAATTCTGGCCTATCCCAATAAATGGCGATATTAAATATATTTGTAGATTATTTAAATGCTACATAAGAATTTAGACATCACAACATCGTATGAAAAGTATACATTTATTTTGAGATTTGCTATTGATTACTTTTACCAGTGTCAAGGGTATTTGCGGTTTAATTTTGTTTAGGTTAGGACTCATTGTTTCTTGAGGGCGGAATTTGGTGTAATTTTATTAGTTATGTCTCGTCCTTGCTATACTTGTAGAAATGTCATGCAAAATATTACAAGGGTTTATTGTCATTATTAGGTTTACCTACATAGAAACTGCTTGCAGATCCCTACAAAAGAAGTTGTTCAGGAAATACATATTGCATATTCGTTTATCAGTTATTTGCATTACGTGTGCTATCTTGCTTTGTGGTCGTGTTGAAATACAGGAAGCATGTCGTAAAGCTAGTTAACAAATATAAAATACACCACCCACCACTGACCTGTGCTTAACCCTTCCTCCTCTCTCTCGTTCTCTCACTCTTTCTTTCCCTCTCTTAATCTCTACCTCTCTCTTTCACTCATTTTGACTCCCACTCTATTTAATTCACATGCACAATGATCCCACAGAGAGAAGATTACATACAATTTTAAACACATGCGTGTAAATGTCTTGTCTGATTCCACCTCTTTTCTGACTCCTGCTTTCGGAAGCTTTTTATAGTTAATGGGCTCATCTGTAATGACTCTCTCAGTCATTACACTCAGATGAATTAGCAACTGGAAGAACACGGAGGTTAATTAACCTTTAAATTAGGCGGGCCGTTTTCTGTAATGCTGCCATCTGTGTAACTGGCCGCTAGATAGGGCCAGTGCATTTTCACATATGCAGTATTCATATACGGTTTTGTTTTCATACATAGGCCTATTTTTTTTTTTTTTACACTTTTCTGAGCAAATATATCTGTAGGATTTATACCTTTTGTTAGATTAATCAATTCAAAGCGGCTCTGTCAAAATGAGGTGTCACAAATCTTCCCCAGAAATGGCTGAGCAAACACTCTTCTAGCTCAATAAAGACAGGGGAAGCACAGTCTTGCCTTTGTGAGTAACAGAAACAGGATCTCTGAATAGAGCGTAACGTCATAGTAGATGAAGAACAGAGTCTTTTCAGAGTGATACCTTAAGCACTGCTGTGTGAGAGGTGAGCAGGATCACAGGGTCAGGAGGATCGACCTTGAGAGAAACCACTCAGTGCCTCCCTCTTTTTTTCTCACCGTCTATCATGGATAACATTATATTAGGAATGCACCAATATTACAATTCTGGGCCATACCGATAAATTGCAATCTTAAAGACGCCATGAGACCAAAGTTGTGATAGTCTTTTCTTCCATATTGTTATATATCTGAGTGAAACTGCTTCTTCAACAAGAAAAATGTAGGGTGGGACTTGATTTTGTCCATAGGGAATTGATTGGATGGTTGGATGAATTAAAATGAATTAAACAAAAAAAAAAAAACAATGATGTGCACAGATAAATTTATAACATTTATTTATTTTACATTTATAATAATACTGCAATATTCCTTAAAAACAAGAATTTTGAATTTATTGTGACTTTTAAAATACTACTTTTTTCTAAATATATTTAAAATCTAATTTTAAACTAAAACCATTTTAAATGTTACAAGTGAATTTAGGCCTTGCAACATTGTAATGTACAGTGTGAAAATGGATATTAATTTTGAGATTTGCTAATAATTACATTTTACAGTGTTAAAATATCAACTTTAAGAATGCATTAGAAGACATTAATCTGAATGTAAAAATAGGGGAGATGAGCATGTGCAATTAAATATCCAATAGCTGTGTATATCCAATATCATTATTATTAGAATACCATTATTAAATAATAAAAAGTCTTTAATATCAGTCAGCAATTGAAGGTGTGATGGATTTTTTAATTGATCAACTAACATTTGTTTTTCTTGCAGGAACAACATTCATATGCTTTTAAATGTTTCCAAACTCTTTGGGGAAAACTTGTGACTTTGAGTGTGTGTGTGTATACAGTAAATAACAAATAGGGAAAGTGAAACTAGACAGATTACTAGTTCTCAAACCTTGTGATAAGTAATCACAAAAACAGAGTTTGCTTGTGCTATTGACAGAGGGAAAAGGTTGGGGCTTTTGAACCAATTGAACCAATCATATTGAAGGTGACATGTTAGTCTTATTTGTTTTCTCGATTCTATAAAAACTGTTGTATCCATGTTTTACGGTGGGATTCTCAATGGAATTTGTCTGAGATCCTCCGGCCTTGCTTCTTGGTAGAGATTCCCTGAGAAATGCTCAGGAAGATCTCCTGGCCGTGATTAAAGCATTTAAAGGACATTTGCTTGAGTCTGTTTGTCGATTATTCCTGCGCAGGAAGCTAGTTTAGGAAGGAAGCTAGTTTAGGGGAACAAGTTAGTTAGGTGACTATTATTGAAAGGGGACATCGATTTGTAGACGAGACCCAGATAGACTAAACGTCGACAGTAGACGTTCGGGGACGTCGATTTGTAGACGAGACCCAGATAGTTAGGTTTAGGGAAAAATCTACCACAAAGGTCAGCCGACAATGTACTGATATCTCACGCATCCCTGGTGAATATTATTTTATTTGATTATTTTCGGTTATGGTACGCTCTCAAATATTTTTCATTGGCTAGTTTTTGTTCATCATGAATGCTTTTATATAGTAAAATGTGAGCACTAGATAGGGCGATAACATCAATCTACCCTTTGAGGGTAAAAGCCTTCAAACCTCTGGACATTTTAGGACAGATTTATTGGAGACATTTGTATTTTAAGCCTAATCTTTTAAAACCATTAATTCCAAGGATTTCTAGCTGACGTACAAATGGAAATCCACTCGATCCCACACATAAAATGATTTTAATCCTTATCCCGTAATCACAAACAAAATGAAAAATCATTGGTGAAAAGGTTTGGTAACCCTGGTGGGTGTCTAATTTCAGAAAAAGTTTTGCAAAGGATTTTGTGATTAAATTATTATTGATTAAAAATACAAGATACACTTGCTAAAAATGTTAAAGCTGTTTAAACTTTAGCTTTTAGCAAATTATGTACTTTATTAATCACTTCTGAATGGGCTGTTGTATTGAGGTTGAGCAAACCCACTAATGTTTCAGCTTTCTTTCTTTCTTTCGAGACTGACTGAAATGGGTTCCATTTTCAGATAAACTTTAATGATCTGTGATCAGTGCCTGAAATATTATATCCGTGCATGCATCATCTACTTTTGTTATTCAAATGAAAAAAAAGCATTGCATGTTGTATCGAGATCCCTTGTCTTTTGATGCTGTCTGGGTGGAATTGTTTCTGTATAACCTGCTTGGAATGGAAATACAGCAATGTCTCAGTGAGTCTCGGGAGAAATATGTCTATAGCCTGGAGCTGTTGCGTATTAACAGAGGGGGATATGGGTAATCAATCCAGTGTGAATGACCACAGATCCATTCCTCAAACCCTGGCTGCCTAGAGCACGAGGGTAGAGTCGAGGAACGAGTAACTGCATTACACCTTTTAGATGAAGCACATTCGACACACTTGCCATTAATTAATCTTACTCATTTTAGTTCAGTTCAGATTTGTACTGGGCTTCTAACAGTCACATTTGTCTTGTAAAGCACCTTTAATTACAGTAGTTGGATGCCTAACACCCAAGTCTTGCACTTACAAGCAGGTACAGATATAAAAATGGGGATGGTTCAGAGTCTAATTCTAATTGGATGACCCATAAAATGGCTATAAATGTTGCTACAGTGTTTGATTTGTACTATAATACTTATCACTAATTATTCCAATAATTTTTGATAATAAATTTTACAAATTTTTTGGACAGTGGTGCTGTTACCTCCATTTTAAGCAATAAAGACCCCCTTGTGGTAAAATCACTGAAACGCACAGACTTTCTGATCACTGTAAGACTGAAAATTCTGGTTGGGGTCTGAACAAAGGGCCCTGCTAGCTAATTAACATTCGACCTCCCTCATACAGGAAGTGAGGTTCACTTCCTCTCAGAAACAACGAAGAACTCACACAAGAACATGGTTTAATGTGAATGTTTATCATTGACTGTTATGTTTTTAGTGTCATTTGAAATGTCTCAAAGTGAGTGGTACAGATATCTCATATCCAGATAGATAAAATAAAAGGTAATAAGGTTTATAGAAGTTTAGAGAAAACTGGTCCAGATAATGACACCCCCCTTTTGTTGAATAAGAAGCCATTTTGAGGGTGGTCTCCCCCTTCCCCCATGTCACCTGTTCAAGGGGATAAAGGAAGGTGTGCTCCGGCTCTCGGGGGCTTCTTGGCTGGACACCACTGGAATAGGTGGTCTTTCTCCCTCTCTCTCTCTCTCTCTCTCTCTCTCTCTCTCTCTCTCTCTCTCTCTCTCTCTCTCTCTCTCTCTCTCTCTCTCTCTCTCTCTCTTTCCCTTTATCTCTCTCTATCTCAGGTGCAAGCTGGGTAAGATTATTTGGTGTAACCAATGTATAACCATGTACTAGATATTTGAATTGATTGTGGAATTGATCTCTGATATCTGAAATATTAAATTGTAACGTGATTATTCTAACTGATTTTGACATTGTTCATTTAATGGTTAAAAGGAATAGTCATACATTCGCTCACTTTTAGTGAGGCACAGATATTATTAAAACTTTAATGGAGTCAGATGAATTAACGAGTAAATACATATGATTAATGTATTACAAATTTAACCAACCAATACTTTGCATGAGTGAGGACAGAACACGTGATAACCTTCCCCGTGTATTGGCGAACCGGCAGATTGGACCAATATAGCGGGCCTTACATCACACACAAGATTATAATTACAAAACATACCCGTTTCAAAAACACCGATCGCACAAACACAAACAGCGCTCAGTGTCTCGATCCCAGGCGACTGTGGGGCCTGTTTGCGTTTGTTGGTTAGAATGTAATTATGAATGCTAAATGATGTTTTGTGCATGTGAGTTTTATCTGATTATGCGAGCTCCGTTCATATGAGATATCTGGGGAGAGACAGGCAGAGCAAAGAGAAGATAGATTTTTCAGAGGTATATATGGAGGTATATGAGACGTTCTTCAGTTCTCGCACAGTAAAAGCAATTCCATTATCTCAAATTTACTTGACAGAAAACCTCATATCTCTCAGCATGCATTGTTATTGGAGGATAAGTGTTTTAGCTTGCGTTATTTGCCTGTCGGTTGGTGATGGATGCTGTGCTCGGTGGGCAGCGGCACAAAGATGTAATTCAATCATTGGGTGAATGGAAAGTGTGTTTTAGCTGATAAAGTATAAAGAGTGGACAGCTGAAAGACACTGACTAGACTATTCTAGTGCATAATGGTGCCTGGGTGTGTATTTTTAACTAGAAGTGTTATTGCACTTATGCACTGTGTGTGTGGGTGGGCATAGTTATATACATACTGTGTGTATACACACACACACACACACACACACACACACACACACACACACACACACACACACACACACACAGAGGTGGACAGTAACAAAGTACTTGAGTACTGTAGTTAAGTACACTTTTTGAGTATCTGTACTTTACTTGAGTATTATTTTTTCTGGAAACTTTTTACTTTAACTTCACTTCATTTGAAAGACAAATACCGTACTTTTTACTCCACTACATTTCTGTCAAGGTCATTGAGTAGAAAGTAGTAACGTCAGTCAGGGGATGATTTTGGTTTTAGGGGTTGCATTTTGTTTGGAAATGAAAGTTGGGTTGACGTTAGAAATCGACTGATGTTGGTTTCTG
Organism: Squalius cephalus; assembly: GCF_949319135.1. Classification (NCBI taxonomy): domain Eukaryota; kingdom Metazoa; phylum Chordata; class Actinopteri; order Cypriniformes; family Leuciscidae; genus Squalius; species Squalius cephalus. The sequence goes on from NC_137126.1 coordinate 36,320,080, forward strand.
ACGTCAACACGATTTTTATTTTCAACCACAATTCAACGTCTGTCCAACGTTGGAGATTAATGTCAATCTGACATTGGATTCTGACATCAACCTGATTTTAATTTTCAACGTTGGGGTTGGTCTTCTACATGCGAATTTTGTCATTGTTTTGGAGCACACTAGCTTATAGATAACAGTAAGGCTAACATAGTCATACTAAAAGCCAAAAAACTTTAAATGGGGCACTATTTGAGGGAACAGCCATTTGGGTGTCCGAGTGCACTTATTCAATCTCACATTCAATCCCACTATACTGGAACTGTGTTCTAGAAATAAATTTGATATTGATATGAGGGTAGGTAGGCAGGCATAGATACAGGCATAAGGTACTGTAAGAATTACATACAACAATACAACAATAATAAAACAATGCATTGACATTTACGTTTTACTTTTGATACTTAAGTACTTTTAAAAACGAGTACTTCTGTACTTTTACTTAAGTAAAAATCGGTCTTCACAACTTTTACTTGTAACGGAGTAATATTTGACTAGTAGTATCTGTACTTTCACTCAAGTAAGGAAGTTGTGTACTTTGTCCACCACACACACACACACACACACACACACACACACACACACATATACATACATACATACATACACACATACATGTTCTAAATATCATATGAATGTGGAATGAATATCAGCACTCTGCTCTCTCATTCAATTAGAGAATTGGATCTAACTGCTATATAATAAGATTAGATAAAATTAGACCAATGATTTGTTTATTGTTTATTGTACGTCCTCATTTAGATAGCTAGGTAAAAGTGTGCATGTGTTAATTAAAATTACAGGCCGATTCTGTGTAATGCTTGTGAGAAGTGCTAATAAACAGATACAATATCTCCATAAATAGTAGAAAAAACAACCTCCAATATACAGTTTAAAACTCATTGTGAGTTGAGATTCAACTCAAATGTTTGTCTTTGCCTCTTCTATGAGCCACAGGACTTTCTAACAAAAAGAAAACAAGCTCTCTTTGGCTGGTGTGCACACCCCCCGTGCTCAGCTCCGAGGGTCTCGTAAGCGAAGCTTTGTGTGTCATGTCAGATGCGGCTTTGTGTATTGTGAGAGATGCATGTAAAAGGAGCTTCTTGTTTGTTGTGACCTTCAGAAATGGCAGAGATGCATGGGGAGAACGTACAACAGCGAGAGAAAAACCTCTTCACCTTCTCTTGTCACTTGTCAACAAGACGGGATGTGGAGTGTTGTTGATGCTGTGCTGCAGTGAAAGACACATTGTGGTCAGGGACAGGATGCCCTTAGACACTGATCTGAGATCAGCCTCTCTTAGTCAAGCACAGACGGCACCTCACGCATTTGTAGTGGGAGTGATAATAACAGGCTGGTCTCAGTTCAGCTATAACCATGTGAGTTTCTAATCAGTTTACACTTTAACCAACACCTTATTTCTCGCTAACTTCAGTTCAGATTTATCTAAAAATGAGACTCCTGCAGAGAGTGAGAGTGAGAGAGAGAGAGAGAGAGGAAATGATGCAGGGGGAAATGTTAAGATATGCAGCTTTTGTGCTGTATTTTGCACACGCACACTTTAAACAATGTGCCTGAAAGCGTTTGACATCTCCTTCCCACCACCTGCTGTGGAGTGTGTGTGTGCGCAATATCTTTCATTTCTCCTCCACCTCTTTTAATAATCGTTGGAACGGGCTGTTTGGAAGCTCTAGCAGGTGTGTTAGCCAACCCACTTGCAAATATTGCATGTCAAGCAAACTCTTAAATTGGCCAGGCCACCAGTCTGTATTTACCGGATCAATCCCTGACACTGGACTCAATCAGTTGGCAAGGCTTAACAATCAGATTTTTACTGCTTGTATAATTAATTTATTCCTCTTCAATGTTACACGATCTTCCAGAAAGCATTCTAATATGCTGATATTAGAATTGGTGCTCAAGAAACATTTCTTCATTGTTAAAAACAGTTGTTCTGCTTAATATTTTTGTGGAAACTGTGATACATTTTTTCATTATTTTTTTTACTTATCTTAAACTTTGAATAGTACAGTATTTTTTTATTAATTTGCTTTTTGCTTTGTTATGGTTTTTTTCTTTACAAGACGAAAATGTGTTAAGATGGAAATGTTTCAGAAAAAATGCAACTATTAATTCATTGAACAATGGAATATGGTGCAACTCATTACTGATTAGTTTGTAGTTTTTAGCATATTCTTACTGATGCTTTCAAGAGGTAATTTTAGAATTTTTTTAACAACACTTCATCTATTTGCAACAACTATGTAGAATGCAACAGAAAACCAAAGCACAATAAATGATTGTTCAAGCTCAATTAATGTACAGATTTCAGTGTACATGCAAAACTGTCCGGAAAGGGCAAGTCATTTTTCCATCAACTGGCCTGAAACTCTCTCACACTGACCCCCGAAATTGAGCAGGCCATCTTTATTGACGACCCCTAGTTGAACTTTGTAACACTTCAGATATTCAACCAAAGAGTTACAAAGTTGCAACCAACCATGCAATATAAATGTTCATAACCTCCAGCCACTGCAGCCCATGTGGCTTTCATAACCTGTTTCTCTTTGTTTATCTCTGCAGTGGGTTCTTGCATTTGAGATTTTCATCCCTCTGGTGCTTTTCTTCATACTCCTGGGCTTGCGGCAGAAGAAGCCGGCCATTCCTGTGAAAGAAGGTAAGTTTCATGACAGCAGAGAGAGAGAGAAGAACAGGAGTAGGGGGTGAAGTAAGGAAGGAAAAGTAAGGTGGCTCTTACCCCAACCCAGCTCATTCTTGCCCTCCAGTGGTCAGATCACTTCTTTTGTTACCTGGTTGTTACGTTCCCCTACCCGTCTAGAGGTCGGGAGGGGAGGTAACAAAGGAAAAAGCGTAAAATGTAAAAAAAAGAAAAGAAAAAAAAGGAGGAAGGTGAACACACACTTCAATCCTCTGTCCCAGAGCGAAGATGATACCAGATACAATCCACTAACTAATTTAGGGAGGAGTTCTAACTAACCTAAGAAAGGATAAACAGAGAGAAATAAACAACATAAACTCTTTAATAATAATGTCCTGTAAGTGTGTCTGAATTAGTTAGACTGGGTCCTTTAGCCTTTATCTGTAAATAAGAGGACAGTTCACTCAAAGAAATTAAAATTCTGTCATTATTTACTCACTCGCATGATGTTCCAAACCTGTGTGTTTCTTTCTTCTGTGGAACACAAAAGGAAATACTTTGCAGAATGTTCTGGCTGTTGTTTTCTATACAATGAAAGTGAAAGAAGCTGTCAAGCTTCAAAAAAGTAGCATAAAAGTAGTCCATACAACTTCTGCACTATATTCCAAATCTTCTGAAGTCATACAATAGATTTGTTCGTTTGAAACACACACAAATATAAATTATTTGCTTAAAAATATGCTCTCTGCCATAGCTTCTCATTCAAATTGCCGCCAATTCAGCAATAATTGTTGGACTTCCATCATGTGGAAAAGAGTAAACATTCTGCCATCTCCTTTTGTGTTCCACTGAAGAAAAGAAATTCATACAGGTTTGGAATGACATGAAGGTGAGTACACGATTTTTAATTTTTGGGCGAACTATCCCTTTAAGTGTTGTTTGTGGTATATAATGATGATTATCCATTTTTCTGTGTGGTTGCATCATACAACTTTGCCAATCTGTCATTGATTGCAAAGATTGTTTGGCTGTTAGACAGAGCTTTAGACATGTATTTTTCTTTTACAGAACACCCTCATTTGTATGTCATCACAATGTCTGTTATTTTCAATGCTGAAATCACACCATGTTTTGTTTTATTTTTGCTTCTTTCTGTTATCTGTCCTCAATACTTTATCTCTCTCTCTCTACTCCTCTGTCTTTCATTCTTTCTTTCTCATGTGCATGTTCACTGCATGCTGGACCAGTGTGTAAGTCAAAAAAGATTTTTTTTGTGTGTGTGTGTGTAAGTTCTTAACTCTTTTGGGTTTGTGGGATCATTCCACTATGTGTCCTCTAATTGTGAGTGTGTGCTTTTCCGTGGACTCTAACGTGTTTATTGTGCTGTTATTGTGTATTTGTCATGTCAACTGTTTCATGCATCAATCTAATGGTAAAAGGGCCCAAATAACTCCAGCAGTATGTGCACACCTGGTGCTTTCCCAAATGTTAACACACACAACATAAGAAAATGAATAACACTCACTGTGACATAACCAGGCGTGATGCATCAAGAATCCAGCAAATGTGTGCGTCCACACTGAAAGTGTGAAAGCTGTGTGATGCATCAAATCAAATCCAGACGTCATCCGTTTTATCATGAGAGATTTTTCATACAAACAGCCACAATCAATTTCTTTAAGGCTCGTCCATGTTTGATGTTAAATATAGTGCTCACCAAAAGTTTTGAAATGGCCCATGTTTCAAAGTGGGGTTTGGACAATATTGGCATAAATCCTCCATTTCTTGTCATAAATGCAGTAAAGTATCTTAACTTGTAATGTTTTTCTTTTACATTACATAATGGCAATATAAACATGTCAGACATGAGCCTTTTTATTGATTTTGTTTATTATTAAACATTAAATATTTTATTAAATAACCATTTAAAATTCTTTAAAAAAAATGTTTTTAACTCAGCAAGGATGCATTAAATTGATCAAATAGATTTTTTAAAATAAATGCCATTCTTTTGAACATTCTATTTATGAAGGAATCCTGAAATTAAAAAATTAAAAAACGGGTTCCACAAACATATCTATAGCAGCACAACTGACTTTATTATACTTTTGAAGGCTGGAGTAATGGCTGCAGAAAATTCAGCTTTGCCATCAGTTACCTTTTAACCTTTATGCAAATCAGTTACCTTTTAAAATATAATAAAATATAAATCCCCCGCATACCTGGCAACCCTGCTTACCGACCCCAAACTTACGAACGGTAGTATGTGTTTTCAAAGTTTGTGTTGTCCATTTTTAATTCACAAAAATTCACATAATTTAATTCACATAAGTATTCACAAAATTGTAAGAATTTATGCTGATATTGTCAAAAGGCATTTCAAGAAATTGGGCATTTTCAAACTTTTAATGGGTGATTTTCGCCCAATGATTATCCCGTGTGAACGTGGCTTCCCATCACAACGCTGGAGAAATGGAAAGTAGTAGGAACAGGAACTAGGATTAGCTTAGCTTTTTTATGGCTTGCCATTTTATTGCGTCACGCCTGGGGTAAGAGGTTTAGGTGTTGGGCCCCCATATGTCTCTGAACACTAACATAATCCACAATCCACTGTGAATAAAGGATCTGTTTTACAACAGCACGTTATTCAAACATCTTGTCCTGATGATGACACATCTGTGCTTTCCTCAACCAATGAGCTGTGATTTTAATTGTCAGACACTCTCTCTCACACACACACACACACAGACCACACAGCCCACACAGCCATCAGGTTATTTCCCCGGACTGATCTTTGCTCTTTTAATCCTCAGCTGTGTTTGCGGAGCGGGGAGCAGATGTCAGATATAAGAGTTAGAAAACCGAGGCAATAAACATAACTACCTCTTGTGAGCAGACAACCTGTCACTGGAACAGCAGAAATATAACACGCCTCAGTGTCGACGTCAATCGAGGGACATTTTTTGCAGAGTCGACAGGTGCTGATGCCGAGCATTGTTTAGCTAACGCTGCTGCTTCTGGTTGAAAGCGCCGTGGGGTCTGGTGGCAGAGCAGGCGACGCTGGACGAGGATACCAACTCTACAGGCCACACGCCGCAGTGACAAAACACTTAAGGGAGGAAAAAGACTCAGCACTTACCATTAAGTAACCTTCTAGGTCCCTTCGTCAGTGCCAGCTGCCTCATGTTTGCATTTCAGGCAAGGCTGCCAAAGTGAATGGAGGCGAAAGCTGAATCTGAATTGACTGATGCTCTAATGGAGGATCACATTTCTCCGAGCCATTCATTAACTAAGGCTTCATTAAATAATCTCAGCAGTTATAGGCCTAATTTAGTAATTAGGAGTTCAATGCAGGGCAAAGTCGTAGTAAGGGATTGTTTTTATCAGATAATTGCCATCTGAAAGGTTGTAGTAGCCTAAATTTCAGCAAGTGAATTGTGTCCTATTGAACAAATGTTATCAGGCGTTAAGGTTATGGCTTTGTGATCATTGGACAAACTAGATAAATAAAAAAAACAAAAAAAACATGTAATCCAAATTCACGTTGCCGTGACCATTGTTTAATGCTTCGTGCACATGCTCCAGATACATGGTGCTCATGAGGGAGACGCAGGTTTGAATCTGGCCTTTAAGTCACCTCAGAATAATTGTATTTATATGATAAGCTCACAACAACACTGTCATGATGTTGTATTAAGTCCCGACCGTTGAAGACATGTCAATTAAAGTATCATAATGGAAGCAAGTTGGTATCGGTCATAAATAAACTGTTATGAATTTTAGTTAGGAATTTATGAATGTTAGTTATGAAGTTATGATTGTTAACTGTTGATAAAGAAAAGGGATATAGGCTACACTATCATTCAAAAGTCTGTGCTCAATAAGACTTAAGACTAAAAAGAAATGAATAGTTTTATTCAGCAAGGATGCATTAAATTGATAATAATATAATAAGACTATATATTACCAAAAAAATCGATTTAAATAAGTGCTGTTCTTTTGAACTTTCTGTTTATCAAAGAATACTGAAAAAACGTATCGCAACAGTTTCCACAAAAATATTAAGCACCACAACTGTTTTTTGTTGTCAACAAATATAAGCTGTGTTTTTATAATAATAATAAATGTAAATAATAATATTAAAAAGAAATGAGCACCTAATCATATCTTGGAGTAATTTCTGAAGGATCATTTGACACCGAAGATTGGAGCAATGATGCTGAAAATTCAGCTTTGACATCAATTCAATTCAATTCAATTCAAATTTATTTGTATAGCGCTTTTCACAATACATATTGTTTCAAAGCAGCTTTACAGAAAGTGCATGTAAAGCTGCTTTACATGCAGCTTGACATCACAGTAATAAATTGCATTTGAAAATATAGTAAAATAATAAGAAACAGTTATTTTAAATTATAAACTGTATTTTTTTTATTAAATAAATGCAGCCTTGGTGAACATAAGAGACTTCTTTTAACTTACAAACCCCAAACTTTTGAAAGGTACTCTAGCTTGCTTGAAAATACTTCTCATTTAGGTGACATGATAAATGCATAAAACACCAAATATGCATCTTTTTCTCTTTATTTTGTTGGTCTAGTGTTGAAAAGCTTCCTACCTCTTTTATAAAATATAAAATTGACTCTGGTTGGAATAAAATGCATGCAGGGACTCGCAATACAGAATTATGCTTTCTGAATTAGTCATTTCTCAGGAGGACTTGAAGGAGCAAATGAGTCCTGGACCATGGTTGTCACTCCTGCAGTGTTTGTGGCCTTTGAGAAACAAATATAATCATTTACCCGTCCCTAAAATTTGACTCCATATCAAGTGTGTTCTGGAGCAGCATGTCGTGAGGAAGTGAGTCATCTTAACACTGCTGTTCGTTCCTGTGTTCGATAAGACATGACTGGCTGCATGTAGGTGTAGAAGAGCTGTGTTTTTTTTCTCTCTGCTTCAGTGACAGCTTGTCCAGTCAACCTGTAATAAATTAAATAATTTGAAGGCCACTTGGAGTTTATCAAAGCGATCTGACATCTGAAACCCTCTCTGACCCCGTGTTTGCTCTCTGATATGTGACGGCAGCTTCTTTTTCTCTCCCTGTCTTTTAATCTCTCCCAAAATCTTTGATCTGTGGACCTTGGAAAATGTCATCATCATTGTTTGTTCTGTTATCCCACATCCTACGGTCCCTCTCATTCCCTCACTCACATTCCTGGCCATAAATATTTATCTCCATCCATACACTGATCTGTTTTTATGTTCCTCTCCAATTCTACATCTGAACACAACTGCACCTTCGTCAAACCCATTTAAACCTCATTGCAATGCTGGATTTCACTCTTCTTTCACCTCCGTCCTCTCCGTCCCTCCACCCTGTTGGTCTGTTTTCCCCCGGTTCTGTCCAGCCTTCTACAGCGCGGCCCCTCTCACCTCGGCGGGCATCATTCCCATCATGCAGTCTCTGTGTCCGGATGGTCAGCGGGATGAGTTTGGCTTCCTGCAGTATAAAAACTCCACGTGAGTCCACCTACGCTTTGTTTTCTGATTTTGTTTTGTTTTTATCTCTCTCCCGATGACTAAGATGGGCTCTAATGGATTCTGTTCTCATTATATGGTGTGAATAGCAGTCACCATCACCACCTGTAATAGTGATCATATGAGCTGTTCTTGTATCTTTGTGCTTGGATGTGAAATGATCTTGTGATGATTTGAAGTGGATCTCAGCCTCCACATGACCTAATTCTTGTGTTTTGAATGTGAGTGTGCTAGTTTAACTAACACAGTGTGTGTGTGAATATATATATATATATATATATAAGCCTCTAAGTGCCATTTGAAAGCTTGTACAGTATATTTAAGTTAAGTAATTTCACTTAAATGACAATTAATAGGTCATTTGCATTGCCATTTAAGTGAAATTATTGAACTTAAATATACGAGCTTGATAAAAATGATCATTCTAGAAGAAATTTTCAGATGGCACTTAGAGGCTTTTGCATCTGAACTCTTCAGTATATATATATACCTGATGATACAATATTATGCCAACAACTTGCCAATATACTTTAATACTTTAAAATATTTATTTCTCTCTCATCTGTAATCAATTCTCTAATGTGTAATCAGTATAGACCAGTTGTGATCATACTGGCCTGTTTAATGATTTGCCCCAGTCTTCTTTTTATTTTGCTCTTCTCATTTGAAGTTCCACCCTCTTTTTTTCCCTCATATTTCTCAGTGTGACTCAGTTGTTGGAAAGGATCAGTGAAGTTGTGGAGCAGAATCACTTGTTTACGTCAGACAGGCCCAGTTTGGGAGAGGAGCTGGAGTCACTGCAACAGCACCTTGAAAGTCTGAGCTCAGCACAAGGCCCTCTAGAGAGCCACTACAACACCAGCCATGGTAAAAATATACATGCATACACCAACCACATATGTATGTTTTCAAATGAACTTTTTGCAAATTAGAAAATAGAGGCAAATCACTATAGTATACACTATATAAATAGCGCTGAATTTTCTGCTGGATTTAGTGCTTAAATCAATCAATCAATCAATCAGTCAATCACATTTATTTATATAGCACATTTAAAAACAACACACGTTGGCCAAAGTGCTTTACATACAGCCCAGCACATATAATCTAAGATTATAAAACAATTACAAAATGTTTAATTACAATTAAATGCAAGAGAGAAGAGATGAGTCTTTAAATATGTTTTAAATGCATCAAGGGTGGCACAGGATCTAACAGGGAGGGGTAAACTGTTCCATAAACGAGGAGCTGCAACAGAGAAGGCCCTGTCTCCTTTTTGATTTAAGTCGAGACTTAGGAATGGTTAGCTGAAACATTTGTGCAGATCTTAAAGGCCTAGAGGATGTATGTTGCTGAAGAAGTTCACTAATGTAACTTGGTGCCATCCCATTTAAGCCCTTAATAATAACATCTTATACTTAATCCAAAATTTGATTGGAAGCCAATGAAGGGATGCTAGTACAGGTGTTATACTCTCATATTTCCTAGTCCCGGTTAAAAGTCTGGCAGCAGCATTTTGAACCAACTGCAGACGTGAAAGTGATGCATGAGAAATACCATGATACAATGAATTACAATAGTCCAATCTGGACGTAATAAAAGCATGCATAACAACTTCCAAATCATTAAAAGACAAAAAAGTTTTCAATTTCGCTATATTCCTTAATTGGAAGAAGCTACCTCTAACCACTGAATTTATATGCTTATCAAACTTTAACTCGGCATCAAAAAGAACTCCAAGACTCCTATCTTGATTATGTACCTTCGATTTAAAAAGGCCTAATTGATTAATTATATGTTTGGTAGAACTCGGAGGGCCAAACACTATTACTTCAGTCTTTGATTCATTCAAGTGGAGAAAATTAGCTGACATCCACTACTCCTTAATATCATTAAAACAATCAAATAGAGACTGCAAGGCTGAATTATCCCCCATTTTATTGGTAGATAAAGCTGAGTATCATCGGCATAAAGATGATAGTATACAGTCGATAGTATACATTTTAGTATACTATATACTAAAATAGTATACATACAGTCGATAGTATACATAAGATGATAGTATACAATTTTTTTAAAAAATGTTTTTTTTTTTTTTTTAAATCCCATTGTTATAAGATTATATATTCTTATGAGAATAAAGAACAAAGTATATTCAGTTGACACTATACAGTATGTAAACTTTGGACATTCAAAAACCACCATTAGCATATTTTCAACTGTAATCATGCTTATGAAGATTTTAAAGACCATGTATTGAAAGGAATCATAGACCACACTCAAGACAATCATACAGCAATACATTATAGAGACATAAATGCTTTTGAGTGTTATTGAGCTGATTTCTTACACACCAGTGTAGACATTATAAAACAGTCCTAAAAACATATTAAACAGTCATACTGGACTTTGTGCTCCATTTAATATTCATTGATATGTACTGTATGTGAATGCAGGTGACTGCAAAAGAAACCGATGTTAAAGAGTTTCTTTTGCTGCATACCAAAGTTTAAAATGACCTGCGTATTTGCATAGTTTAAACACGTATGACCAATATTAGATCTTAAAGTCACACTGACCTCTTTGTACTGTCCTTGAAAAACATAAAGTATATTAAACTAAGAATCAATCACCTACACTACTATTCAAAAGTTTGGGGTCGGAATAATTTTTTATTTAAGTCTTTTATGCTCAGTAAGGCTGAATCTATTTTATCAAAACTGTATTAAAAACTGTAATGTTGTGAAAATATTATTACAATTTCAAATAACTGTTTTTAGTTTTAGTGTATTTTTAAAATGTAATTTATTCCTGTCATGGCAAAGCATTTTCTACAGCCATTACTCCAGTCTTCAGTCATTCAGAAATCTTTAGAAATTTTTGGAATTCATTCTAATATACTGATTTGGTGCATTTATAATTATTATTAAAAAAAAAAAGAAAAAAAAAAGTTGCTCATTAATTTTTTTTTGAAACCGTGATATACTATTTTCAGATTGTTTACAATTAACAGAATTTTTTACAACAGCATTTTTTGTAACAATGTAAAAGTCTTTACTATAATGCATCCTTGCTGAATAAAAGTATTCATTTCTTTCAACAACAACAAAAAAATATTACTGTCCCCCAATCTTTTGAACGGTAGTGTACACATACTGAAATGCAAACTGCTTTGATGAAAAATGGGTGTGCATGTCTCCGCTTCAGGCTTCACTGTAGGAAGTGTCCTCAGGAACCAGTCCATGTTCCAGCAGTTCCTGATCAGAAACCTTTCCCTGCCAAACGACACCGCCAGCCTCCTGCTCTCTTCCCCCATCAATCTGAAAGAGGTCGGTCTTCTCACCTCAACTTCCTTTCTCCTCCAACCTAGGTCAGACAGCAGTGCTTTTGAAATCCAAATTATGACTCAGCGTCATGCTCCTCTGAGGCGTCTTCCTCTTTCATCCTCTTTGGAATCTCAGCTCGGGTTTGCAGCACCATTAGCAATTCTACTCCATGACAACAAAGAAAGAGGTTGTGCGATAGAATCTAATGCTTTAGGATAGAGTAGCTCCAGCGTTGCACGCTTTAATGGGTTAACGTGCTGTAGTCAAAGTAAAAGCGTTGAGATAGGCTCTTTTGAGTTTCCGAATGAAATGTTAATTTTCCTCAGGGAGTTTCGTTTCTTCTCTTCTCTGGCTTTTTAAAGTATATGTATGAGATAGTTTCTAAATCTGTACTTGTGTGTGTGTGTGTGCGTGCTTCAGGTGTATAATCTCATTTTTGGGACGTATCCTAAAGTGGGATCAAAGGCAGGAGAAAAGGATGAAGGACAGCATGAACCCCACAGTCCTGGAGAGAAGCTTGTACAGTTGGAGGTATAGAATGAATGAAACACACACACATTTCAAGTTCAAGGTCACTAAGGTATTTTTTTTAAAGAAATTAATACTTTTATTTAGCAAGGATGCATTAAATCGATAAAAAGGGACAGTAAAGACTTTTACATTGTTGCACAAAAAATATATATTTCAAGTAAATGCTGTCATTTTGAGCTTTCTATTCAACAAAGAATCATGGGGGAAAGTATCATGGTTTCCACAAAAATATTAAGTATTGTTTTCAACATTGATAATACTAAGAAATGTTTCTTCAGCACCAAATTAGCATATTATAATGATTTCTGAAGGATCATGTGACACTGAAGACTGGAGTAATGATGCTGAACATTCAGCCATCACAGGAAAAAATAAATATATATAAAAGTTATTTTAAATTGTTATAATAATAATAATAATACTGTTTTTACTGTATTCTATTAAAAATGCAGCCGTGGTGAGCATGAGATTTCTTTCAAAAACTTTCAAAATATATTAAATATATAAAAATGACTGTTTTTACTATATTTTTGATCAAATTAATACAGACTTGACGCAAATAACATTACAAAAACTTACTTACCCTAAACTTTTGAATGGTAGTGTATGTAATTATCCGGTTTTGCAATTTTTGTGTGGATGATATTCGTAGCTGATTACATACTGTATGCATAAATAAAACACAATGTATAAAGGTATATTAATGCAACAGTGCCTTTTTCTTTAACCCTTTTATCTTTCCAAAAATGAAATTTTCTATCCATTATATGCCTCAAAGCACATTTTGGATAAAAGCAGCTGCTAATTAAATAAACATGAAAGCAAATGCAGTTTAAAAATAACAGACACTGATTTTATATTCCTTAAACTCCATTAAAATGCAAAGACTAAACTTAAAGTAATTTAAGTCTGCAATAATTAAATGATATAATATTTGTCCCACACATGACTACTTAATGCAGTGCCAGTGCTGCTGCAGTGCCTTTCTCATTCATATTTCATACTTGTTGAGCTGCTGTAAGCAACTTTTCTGAATACCACACACATAATGTGCAGATAGCACGGTGTCCTGAGAAATCACCTGTCTCTGTCCCAGCCCTAGACATTGTAAACAGCAAAAAAAAGAGTCAGGCGAGCAGGCAGCGCCGTTTTTTATATCAGCAACGCTCTCTGCCTGTAAATCATTTGCTGTGTTTGCTGACATTAGATTTGTTGTCTTATCTTTAGGTTGAGGATTTTTTGAGAGAGGCTGTGTGGTTTAGCTTGCATATTAAAATGGTTATTATGCGTTATTGATGGAAAATGTTAAACCTAATCATACTGGTTACTGCATTAATTTTGACAGCCCTAAAAATTTGTTTAATAATGTTTAGTAATATTGAAACTAATGCTTTGGTTTGGATTCAGTAGACGGTGAGGTGGCATCTCATTATGCATCAGTGGAGTGTGGCAGACTACTGAAATGAGGAGCCAAAGTCCCCTACCTATATCGGGGGATTTTTTTGTGTGGCTGTGTTCTTATTTTCATAAACATATATGTTCCGGGTCATTTCATGCTGCTGAGCAAACTGAAATTATCTTTGCGCAATAAAGACACAAAAGTCTCGTTAAGTTTAAGCATTTTAAATAAAATCATTTACATTTATTTTTCGATATTGTTGATTTTCTTTCTCATGCCAATTTGTTTTGAGTAAACATTGCCAACTCAAAACAGGGACAAAACGCCCCTGCTATATATATTGTTAATCATTTAGTTAGTCATTTGCTGTAAAGGTCTTTCCAATTAGGGCATGCAATTGCTTATAACCTTGAAGATATAAAACAATCATGTTTCAGTCTCTCTTTCATACCCAGAAGCAATTACTTGGAGGCTGGCGAAGTCTGGAGGGGGGTCTGATTCAGAAGGCATTGAGAGACCCCACTAAAGCAGCTCACCGTCAAGCTCTGCTTAAAGTCCTGTCCCAAGCGCTGGGGATCGCTGGGGGTGGAGGAGGACAAAAATTTGATCCTCAAGCACTACGTGAGATGGAGGTCGGTCTGCCGCTCCACTTTAAACCTGAAGCTTTTTAAATGTTAAATACATTTTTTTTGCAACTCCTTTCCTCAGAAATTATACTCTTCTGTTTAATGACAACACCTCACAAAACTGCTTGATTTCTTCAATTTATTCCATGTTTTTTCAGGGAATTCTCTTGACTGGTGCAGTGCTTGAGACACTCACTTGTGGGGAAGGAGGGAACAGCGAAATAAGCAAAATCCTATTGGTCCCTGAGAAACAACAGGCAGTTTTACAGGCCTATTTAACGTCTGTTTGCGGTGGAGGGGCGGGGCAGAGGGCGGAGATCTTTGGGAAAATGAGTGAAGAATTGAGGGATCAGATCGATACACAGAGAGTCTTTGATCAGGTACCTACAAAAACAACACATTTTCTTTACCAGACACTATTATTTCCCAGGGGTTGATTGTTATTCAAATTAACCTGTACATTATACATAAACATATTAACCATTTGTGTGAAAATTATTTATATACATTTTTCAAAATTTAAAGTTTATTTCTGAAGTTAGTGTATTTGTTTTAGCAGGTAGACAAGAGTGTCAGTGATGTCATGTTTGAGATTAAATATTGGACATTGTCCAATTAAAAATAAATCTAAATTAGTTGATGTCACTTATTTTGTGTTATTTCCAATTAAGCTCTTAAATAATGCAACGGTGTATATCTATTTTTTTATTTTAAATAGTGTGTTTTAGGATATGTTAACTGTGAAATTAGCCTTAAAAAAACACAGGAATCTGTCATTTTATTCAAATTTATTACTGTTAAGCATGTCATTTCCACTACTGTGATTTCCTTCACAGAGTGCTGTTAAACAGGATTTGAGATATGATGGAAATGACACTGTGGTGGGAAGCTTCAGAGAAAGGAATAATAAAAACCTTCACACATATACAGAAGCTTTCCACTGTTGGACATTTGTAGTGAACAATTTAAATAAACAGTCGAGAATATAAAAAGAGAACGTCTACAGAGCCAAAAGTGCCATATTTACTGTACCTATTGCTTTCTCCTCTGTCCTTTCTCCATATGTCACTCCCTCCTGTCCTCCATCCTCAGTTGCGTCTGGAGCAGTCTAACATGACTGGACTCTTGGATCAGTCCCACCTCGGGGGTCTGTTGAAGAACCTTGCTGATGTGGAACGGCTGCTAAGGGATGTGGATCTGCTGTCAGGTCTGGCCAGACTGCTTCCTAAAGGAGCCTGTGCAGGCCACCAGCCTCCTCCTATAGCCAACACCACCTCATGGAGCTCCAACACAACAACATGGGGTCCCAACACAACAGACAGCCCTGTGGAGGAAGGAGAGGGAGCCGCAGGAAATGAGGCTGAGGCTGAAAACCCTAGATCACAGTTTTCTGCCTTTGTTCAGCTGTGGGCGGGTCTTCAGCCCATTCTGTGTGGGAATAACAGGTGTGTATATGGGTGTTGTGGGGTGTGTTACCTTTCTGAATGCGAAATGTGAATGTTATTTTTTAATGTTGTTTCGTTAGGATTATTGAGCCAGAAGCTCTGAAACAGGGCAATATGAGTTCCCTGGGCTTTACCAGCAAAGAACAAAGAAACCTGGGATTACTCGTCCATCTCATGACTACAAATCCCAAAATCCTCTACTCTCCCATTGGCTCAGAGGTGGACAAGGTCATACAAAAGGCAAGTCCAGACTCTGAAAAAAAAAGTTGCAAAAGTCTGTTGCAAGTCTCCAACCTGAAAAAAGGCAGATTAATTCCTCCTGAATCCAATTTACCTATTAAAACTTCCTAGTCATTCTTTCATTCTATTTAGATCGTACCGAAGGTGGGTTAATCAGTTTTTTTCCAACGTCTTTAGGCCAACGAGACGTTTGCTTTTGTGGGTAATGTGACTCACTTTGCCCGTGTGTGGCTCAACATCTCAGCTGAATTAAGGGCCTTCTTAGAGGAGGGTAAATTGCAAAATCACCTGATGTGGCTCCAACAGGTAACATTCTGTGTTTCAGTCGTTAATTTAAGGTTTTTTTTTTAATAGCACTTCATGTTGTGCATGTGCTTGATGTCTTTTGTTTTGTCCATATGTCGTAGTTTATTGCAGACCTAAAGAGGCACCATGAACTGTTGAACGTCTCAGACAGTGAGCTGATGAACAGTCTGCTGGAGGAGAACTTCACCCTGCCAAACACAACCACTCTCCTGGAGCAGCTGCACACCATCGATAATGCTGCTTGTGGCTGGACAAACTTCATGTCAAAGGTCAGAAGAAGAAAACCTGTGGAGTGTGTTTTGATGTTCTCACCATAGAATTAACACGAATACACATTTTCAAAAGTCAATTGCATTCTTCATAAAATAGGAAAATATATATTTTGTACAACATATTCTGTACGCCTCAGGTCAGTGTGGATATCTTCAGAGGCTTCCCTGATGAAGATAGCATTGTCAATTACACACTGAACCAGGCCTACCAGGACAATGTCTCAGTCTTTGCAAGTAAGTGATCAATGGAAGTGATTGTAACGAAACTTGTCGAGAAAATGTGCTGGGTCATATTGCACTCACAAATGAAAGGAAATATATGTATTCTATAACTAGAAATGAGGGGATCAAATTGTCCTTAAAAATGTCACAAATCAATTAGGGCTGTCAAACGATTAATCGCGATTAATCGCATCCAAAATAAAAGTTTGTTTTTACATAATATATGTGTGTGTACGGTGTATAATTATTTTCTATATATAAATACACACACATGCATGTATATATTTAAGAAATATTTGCATGTATATACTGTGTATATATATTTATATTATATATAATTTATATTATATATAAATATTTTATTTATAAATAACACATTTTTCTTAAATATGTGTGTGTATTTATATATAGAAAATAATTATACTCCATACACACACATATATTATGTAAACACAAACTTTTATTTTGGATGCGATTAATCGCGATTAATCGTTTGACAGCCCTAAAATCAATACAACGTAGTCTTTATTTTCTTATAGTATAGTATTATAGTTCTTTTTTCTTATGATTTTGGGGTGAAATATGACTCAACAATTTATTAACAAGCTATGTGTGACTGACCCATCCATTCCCCATTAAAACCACATTTTCATGATTCATTTAGCCCTTAGTCATACATTTTTAAATATAGCTAGCAGCCATATGTTTAATCTGTGCTTTCTCTCTAGGTGTGATTTTCCAGACCAATAAAGATGGAACTCTGCCACCCCACGTTATGTATAAGATTCGACAGAACTCCAGCTTCACAGAGAAAACCAATGAAATCCGCAGAGCTTATTGGCGTCCTGGGCCGAACACGGGAGGCAAATTCTACTTCCTTTACGGCTTTGTGTGGATCCAAGGTATGATAAGAAGACTTAGTCACAGGATAGGATATTTAAAAACAAATATTGTATTGTATGTGCTCTAAAGTACTTAAGCACTTTCAACTTTTGATTTTATTGGCAGTGAAAGATCTAGTTTCCATCTAGAGTGGTAGTCTAAACTCATGAGTGTTATTTCTGCCATTTGTGCAAAAATTTTTACAAAACTGTTGACAAAGCAATAAATAGTTCTCTGTGAAACAACATCCACAGTGTATTGAATTGGCATGGGAAAAGTGGAATGAAGTTGATGTTTTATTCAAAATGAAAACTATTCTGGTAAAAAGTGCACCTGGTTATGTAAAGCTTAGGGCGTCGTGCGCATCAAATGAAGTGCTGGTTTGGCTTTTCTGGAAGCTGTGCTCAGAAAAGCGGATCAAAGCTTTCCCTCATTGCAAAAGTGCAAAGCTGCTGTGTGTAAATTCAGTTCTGTTTACTTGATGGTGTGTGTGTTGATGTTTCCATGTTTCTTCCTCTTCTAGACATGATTGAGCGAGCAATCATCAACACATTTGTGGGCCATGATGTTGTGGAGCCTGGAAACTATGTGCAGATGTTTCCCTATCCATGCTACACTAGAGACGAGTGAGCTTAGTCTTCCTTTTTTTATTGTATACTTTGTATTAATTTCTCTTTTAGGCTGACTACTCGTAGCCTAAAACACTACATTTAAGACATGGTGAATCGCAGATGTTCAGTTGCATTGTGTTAATGTGTGTTATGGATGTGATGATAAAGTGGTTTCTGAATGATCTCAGAGTCAGAGAGAACACAGATGCCGAGATTTAAAAAAAAAAATCCCTCGCTCCAGGCTAAATCACGCAACCTTCCCGCTCTGCTTCCACTCTGCATTAAATTTGCAGATGACACAGCATTAGTCAGTCTCCTTCAGGGGAAAGAGGACAATCATAGACTCATCTTAGAACAGTTTATTTCGTGGTGTGATTCTTCTGATCTACTTCTTAACACTTTTAAGACCAAACAGATGTGGGATTTTAGGAAAATGATGATGATGTTTGTTACTACTATTTAAGGAAAGCCAATTTAGAAAGTTGTAATGTTTATACAAGTTTGTTTTGTACAAGTTAATACATATTGGTTGTTATGACCTTCTGTATCATTTGCTCATTTGGAGACAATACTGTGGTACAAAAAAAGCAATGGAAGAGAATCCTAACCACTGCAAGCAAACTTTTATGCATCCTTAACTAGTTTACACATTTCTCCTAGCTCATAGTAAACCCACTTTACCAAGAATTTGACGCTACCTTCAAGTCGTAGGTTTAGGTTGCCAGCATAAATATATACAGATACACTTTCATTTTTTTTTAATATGCTGTTTAGAAATCATTCTAATATGCTGATTTGCTCCTCAAGAAACACTGCTTATTAATATCAATGTTGAAAACAGTTGTGCTGTCAGTTCATGAGTTGAGTTGAGCTCAGTTCACTTTAGTCCTCACTCAGTGTGTTAAATGGGTAGTTAACCCAAAAATGAACATTCTGTCATTGTTTCCTCACCCTCAAGTTGTTCCAAACGAGTTTCTTTTTTTCTTCTGTTGAACACAAAAGAAGATATTTTAAAGAATGTTGGTAACCAGACAGTTGACGGTAGCCATTTCCTACTATGGAAGTCAATGGCTACCGTCAACTGTCTGGTTACCAACATTCTTCAGTTCACTACCTTTATAAACTTCCATTATAAAGCTTGGAAGAGCAATGATATGTTTTAATATAACTCCGATTGTGTTCGTCTGAAAGAAGATAGTCATATACACGTAGGATGGCTTGAGGGTGAGTAAATCATGGGATAATTTTCATTTTCGGGGGAACTATCTCTTTAAGAATGCCTATGTTCAAATCCACTGAAGACAATTGTTTCAAGGGATTAATAAAGACACTTCTAATAAAACATCTCACAAACTCTGGTTAAAGGAATAGTTCACCCAAAAATGAAAATTCTGTCATCATTTACTCTCCCTCAAGTTGTTACAAACCTGTATGACTTTCTCTCTTCTGCTGAGCACAAAAGTAGATATTTTGAAGAAAGTCGGTAACCAAACGAAACGACTGATGGACCCCATTGACTTCCATAGTAGGAAAAACAAATACTATGGATGTCAATGGGGACCAGCAACTGTTTAATTACCAATCTTCTTTAAAATATCTTCTTTTGTGTTTAGCAGAAGAAAGGAAATCATACAGGTTTGGAACAACTTGAGGGAGAGTAAATGATGACAGAATTTTCATTTTTGGGTGAACTATCCCTTTAATACTAGCTTAGTACTGGTGGAGTTTATAAGTAGTTACAGGATGTATTATACTAGTGATGTATCATTTGGTGGAGGTGTGAGAAGTTGTAACAAGTGTTTTCATTTGCAGTTTCCTGTTTGTTATCGAGCACATGATGCCTCTGTGTATGGTCATATCCTGGGTCTACTCTGTGGCCATGATGATCCAGCACATCGTAGCAGAAAAGGAGCAAAGACTGAAAGAGGTGAGCGAATAGACTGAACGGTCCTTTAAAACAAATAATTCCTCTGCTGAGAAACTGAAGCAAGAGAGATTGAGAGTGGTGCCATGGTTGATGCAAGTTGTTTTACCATAGGTGATGAAGATGATGGGCTTGAATAACGCAGTGCACTGGGTGGCCTGGTTCATCACAGGCTTCGTGCAGCTTTCGATCTCAGTGACGGCCCTCACTGCCATACTGAAATACGGCAAAGTTCTCCTCCACAGCGATCCCTTTATCATCTGGCTCTTCCTCACAATCTACGCTGTCGCCACCATCATGTTCTGGTACTGGAGCATGCCATACCTAGTTTTTACTCCCTCACATCCTATTTACATTGTTTTTCAATTAGGAATAGGAGTCAAAAGTTGTTTGACATCATGTTAATGTTCTCTCCGCTTTCTTTTGGGGAAGTTTCCTGGTGTCGGTGTTGTACTCTAAAGCCAAACTGGCCTCAGCATGTGGAGGAATCATCTACTTTCTGAGTTATGTGCCCTACATGTACGTGGCCATAAGAGAAGAGGTGGCTCACGACAAGATCACTGCCTTTGAGAAGTGCATAGCGGTATGAAGACCTCCCATGAATCCCTTCCATGTTTCAATACAGGCACGTAATGTGTTTGATAGTTGGCTCCTCTATAGTTCTTGAGTGATTCTCTCTCTGTGTGTCTGCAGTCTTTAATGTCTACCACTGCATTCGGCCTGGGGTCTAAGTACTTTGCCCTGTATGAAGTTGCTGGAGTGGGAATCCAGTGGCGCACTCTCAACCAATCACCTGTAGAGGGTGATGACTTCAACCTCCTGCTGTCTATGGTCATGCTAACCATTGATGCCATTGTATACGGTGTGTTGACCTGGTATATAGAGGCTGTGCATCCAGGTAAGCTGCAGTGCTGTCATTATTGTGCAGTGCAAACACTGCCCATGTTCTTGTTGTTCGGTAACAGAATTGTAGTATTTATTTTTGGTTTCCATTTTGTTTTTTTCTTTTCCAGGGATGTATGGACTGCCCCGGCCATGGTATTTTCCCTTGCAGAAATCCTATTGGTTAGGTAGCGGCCGCATAGAGACATGGGATTGGCCGTGGAGTGGCGGGACCAGGCTGAGTGTGATGGAGGAGGACCAGGCTTGTGCTATGGAACACAGGCGCTCAGGTATGACTCTCGGTATGACGATCAGTTATGTTGACATTTTGGGATAACAGACTAATGGTGGGCTGTGTAGGCTAATGGATAGCAGTTCTGACTTAGTCATTCTAAATGAATCAGGGGTGTATTTGAAAAGTTGAGCCAGGAGACACACTAATAATTATCCTCCAAAAATGTAAAAATATATTGAAACAAATGTAGAACCTGTTTAGATTATTTAGATTCTTTTTTAGTTCTTTATTTATATTTTACAAGCCAACATACTGATTTTCTATGAAAGCTTATTAGTGGTCCATGCAAAGCTATCGTTCGTTTTTTCATTCTATCATTCATTCTATATTTCTATCATTCATTCTATCTATCTATCTATCTATCTATCTATCTATCTATCTATCTATCTATCTATCTATCTATCTATCTATCTATCTATCTATCATTCGTTTTATCGTTTGTTTTATCTATAGTTCTATCTTTCCATCTATTGTTTGTTCTATCATTCGTTCTATCATTCCATCTATCATTCGTTTTATTGTTTGTTTTATCTATAGTTCTATCATTCTATCTATTGTTCGTTTGTTCTATCATTTGTTCTATCATTTGTTCTATCTATTGTTTGTTATTTTGTTTGTTTGTTCTATCGTTCATTTGTTCGTTCAATTGTTCTTTCGTTAGTTCTATCATTCATTCTATCGTTCATTTAATCGTTCGTTCTATTGTTCGTTCTATCGTTCATTCTATTATTCATTCTTTCATTCATTCTATCGTTCTATCGTTAGTTATATCGTTCATTCTATCATTTGATCTATCTATCTGTTGTTCGTTCTTTCGTTTCGTTCTATCTAACTATTGTTCTGTCCATCTTGACCTTCAAACATTTATACAATTTAAAAATTTCAGACAATGCTTTGTCAAGTCAACAATGTTTGTCTTTCAAACTTTTAAATTTAGTTTACATTATCAGCTTACACTCTTTGTTAAAGTTAGCATGTTTTGTGTCAAAATAATGTAAATTGTTAAGAAATGTGTAGCTTGTTACTGAATTTAGGTCTATTTGTTGCTCAGAGGAAACTCGTGGAATTGAAGAAGAACCCAGTCACTTGCCGCTGGTGGTGTGCATAGACAAACTGACCAAAGTCTACAAGACTGGCAGAAAACTGGCCCTAAACAAATTGAGCCTAAACCTTCATGAGAACCAGGTTGTGTCCTTCTTGGGACACAATGGTGCTGGCAAGACCACCACTATGTGAGTGTTAGAATATTGTATTTCATAGTGTGTTAGAGTGGTTGATACCCTCTGAACCCATACTGTGCTTTTTATTGAGGCTGACAGCCGCACCCTACTAGCTGAAAATTGGATGTGTCCTGCAGAAAATGTATTTATTATCCAATGAATCTTTCATAGGTCCATTCTCACAGGACTGTTTCCACCCACTTCTGGCTCTGCCACCATATACGGCCATGACATCCGCACAGAGATGGAGCGCATCAGGCAGAATTTGGGCATGTGTCCCCAGCACAATGTTCTGTTTGACAAGCTGAGTGTGGAGGAACACCTGTGGTTCTACTCGCGTCTGAAGGGCATGGCTGAGGAAGATATTCGCAAGGAGATGGACAAGTGGGTTAACGCGCTCACATTTTGCCAACACTTACTCATTCATACCCATAACCGAGTTCATAGAGTCTGTGTGTTGGAATTCACAGGATGATAGAGGATCTTGAATTGTCCAACAAGCGTCACAGTCTGGTTCAGACTCTGTCTGGGGGGATGAAGAGGAAGTTGTCAGTGGCGATTGCGTTTGTAGGTGGGTCTCGTGCGGTGATTTTGGATGAACCCACAGCAGGAGTGGATCCATATGCCCGTCGAGCAATCTGGGACCTCATCCTTAAATATAAACAAGGTGATCCTGCCGTTACTAATGATAAATACTCTACCGTTCAGAAGTTTGGGGTCGGGAATATGAATCGTCTCTTATTCTCAACAAGGTTGCATGTATTTGATCAAAAATGCAGTAAAAACATGTGAAATATTATTGACCCCAAACTTTTAAATGGTAGTGTCTATGTTGCATCAGTTTCCAAATACATGATCAGTCCAAAACTAGAATCTGTGTGTGAGCAGGTCGCACCATCCTGCTTTCCACTCACCACATGGATGAGGCTGATCTGCTGGGAGACCGGATTGCCATCATCTCTCATGGCAAGCTCAAGTGCTGCGGTTCTCCTCTGTTCCTCAAGAGCACATATGGAGATGGCTACAAACTCACACTTGTCAAGAAACAGAGTGACTCGCACACTGCAGGTATCCTTATTTGGGAAAATTCTTAATTATTTATGTCTGAGCCATCACGTGGGCATTGCGAGATATATATGTATATATACACACATAAAACATTTACAGTTAACATAAAAATGGAAAACTGAAAATATAAAAATATAAGCTCATTTAAAATATGAATAAAACTATAATAGTATATAAATAACACTAAAATACCACTGTTATAAATGTATGAAATTGTTTATAATTGTATTATCTCAATCTATTTGTAAAGATCTGTTTTACAACTGAACATTTTTCTGTGAACCTACTATTTGTTGTCTCTGTTTTATCTCTGTAAATTTTTTATATGATTCTTCTGTTCCTCCTTTCAATGTTTGATGTTTTAAAAGATCAAAAGTGCAGCACACATATCTTCTAGTTCTTCTTCTGCTCTTTCATCTGCCGTGGCCCAACATCATGTTTCTGTTTGTTCTCAGATCAGTCAAGCCAGTCTCCATCCTCTTCGATATCTCCGTGTTCAGAGAGCAGAGTGACACAGTTCATCCGTCAGTATGTTGCCTCCTGCCTGCTGGTGTCCGACTCCAACACTGAGCTCTCTTATGTCCTGCCGTCAGAGGCTGTCAAGAAAGGCTGTTTTGAGAGGCTGTTTCAGGTACACACTCACAATGTTTTAAGACAGCTGGAAAGACAGTTTGATATCATCAAATCTTTATTCATTTGAATATGAAGCGTTTGCTGATGGGCACGTATATTGGGTGAATTTTCTTCAGGCTCTGGAGCAGAGTTTGGACAACTTGGCCTTGACCAGCTTTGGTGTGATGGACACCACACTGGAGGAGGTCTTTCTGAAGGTATCAGAAGAGGATCTATCACTGGAGAACAGCGATGCAGGTTAGATGTTGAAGAGTGCTGTAGCAATGCATCTAAAGCCATGCGATTTGATTCATATTTCATATCTCTCTCTTTTTCTCTGTCAGATATGAAGGACTCTCCCGGTGGAGCGTCAGCTGGGAAGCCTTCTAATCTTTTAGGAAGGCCACAGTGTGAGGGGGCACCAGCTGCTGCCGTGATCCGGCCAGAGGTGGAGCTCAGTAACCTGATGATGTGCTCCAGGCTGAGCCCAAGCCAAGCATCCCTACAGTCTGGCTCTTCTCTGGGCTCAGTGAGAGGGGATGAAGGGGGCCTCTATTCCGACTTCTATGGAGACTACTGCCCTCTGTTTGACAATGTCCAGGATCCTGACTCGGCCAGTCTCCGAGGTGAGGAAAATAGCATAATAATAATAATATTTATTTATAATAATAATTTAGTAATAATAATAATAAGTTTAATAATAAGTTCCTTTGATTGAGAGCCCTGATTTTTGATCATTATTGTTGTTATTCAGTGTGATTTAATTATTTATGTTATTAACACATTTATTCACTTTGACATTGTAACTGTTTCATGGCAGTTTCTAAAAAAACGTGAACATTCATAGCTGACTAGAACTAATAATTAGAAACAAATTATTAACATAATTAAACATTTATTTAGCTTTGTCGGTTTCTTTTTTATGCATTAACTACAGAAAAGTTTTAATAAATACATTTTATTTAATATTTTAAAATGTTTAATCGATTGAGAGACCTAATTATTAATATTTTCTTCATTTATAGCTCAGTTGGTGGTTGTGTTGGTAGAAACTTTTTGTGGTTCTATCTTTTTCTATGGCTTTTAGAAAGAACATTTTGTCTATTGCTGTTTGCAGCTTCTGGACAAATAAAGCGAAGTCTTTCTGAGACAAGTGCATCTCTGAAGGGGCCTGGAGGTAACAGATAAAGTGCTTACCTACCGCTCAGTGTACCATATACCCTCTGTGTTCCAGATGAAGAGTCCTCTCCGGAGACGCCAATACTGGACGGCCAAGGCAGCTTTAAGCTTGAGGGCTGGTGGCTGAAACTTCGGCAGTTTCACGGGCTGATAGTGAAAAGGTTTCACTGTGCGAAGAGGAACACCAAGGGCATTCTCTCACAGATCCTGCTGCCTGCTTTCTTCGTCTGTGTGGCCATGACTGTAGCTCTATCTGTGCCTGAGATTGGTAAGAAGGACACAGGGCACTTTGTAATTTTATATCAAGGTCAATGGTTACAGGAATTGCTTATTGTTTGGCTTTGGAAAAACTCACATATATTGTTAAAGGATTAGTTCACTCCAGAATAAAAAATTCCTGGTAATTTACTCACCCCCATGTCATCCAAGATGTTCATGTCTTTCTTTCTTCAGTCGAAAATAAATTAAGGTTTTTGAGGAAAACATTCCAGGATTTTTCTCCATATAGTGGACTTCAACGGGGACCAGTTGGTTGAAAGTCCAAATTGCAGTTTCAGTGCAGCTTCAACATGACCCCAGCCAAGGAATAAGGGTCCTATCTAGAAAAACAATCTGTCATTTTCAACAACAAAAAAAGAATATTTATATACTTTTTAACCACAAATGCTCGTCTTACACTAGCTCTCATTCATGCATTACATAATCATGTTTGAAAGGTCACACGTTTTATGTTTTAATGTTAATGTTTCTAAAATCAATAAAGAATGTGTTGAAAATTATTTTATATCAAGGTATTTAACGTTATACATCACAATATAGTTATTTTTGTTGGAAATTCAAGGGGAAAATATTGAATAAATTACCAATTAAAAAATTTGAGTAAAGACAATTATGATGTTAAAATAGAATTCTGTTTCAAATAAATGTTGTTCTTTTTAACATTTTTGAACACAAAGAAAACCTGAAAAAATGTATCAACAGTTTCCACAAAAATATTTAATATAGCAAATAAAATAAGAACTGTTTTTAACATTGATAATAATAATAAGAAATATTTCTTGTTTCATATGGCATTGAGGACTGGAGTAATGGCTGCTAAAATTCAGCTTTACCATTACGGGAATTATTTACATTTTAAAATTGTTATTAAAATAGAAAACAGTCGTTTTAAACTTTCATATTATTTAACAATATTCAAAATTGTAATAATATTTCACAATACAGTATGCCTGTTTTTACTATAGTTTTGATCAAATAAAAGCCTTGGTGAGCATTAAATGCTTTCCAAATGAAAGAACCACTCTTTTTTTTTAAAACTATTTTACGGAGCAATTTCATTTAGAATATATCATTATGGAGATTAATTTAACGATTTAATCAGAGCATTTACTATCTGGCACTGAAATGATGCAGATCTTAATTAGGCTTGAGTGAAGGCTGTTCTGATGGTCTCTCTTTGGTTCTGTAGGTGACCTTCCTCCCCTGATTCTGTCTCCATCTCAGTATCACAACTACACACAGCCTCGTGGAAACTTCATCCCTTATGCCAATGAAGACAGACTTCAGTACAGGTCAGCCACAAGGTCATTGTACAGTAAAATAACATTTTAAAGACCTAAAGACTTCTTTGTTGCTGATTGTATTTAAAGTCAAATGAAGACACACACACACATCATCTCTCTCAATCCTTCTCAACCTTTGTTTGCTTCAGGAGTAAACTTTCTCCAGACGCAGGCCCACAGCGGATTGTTAACACACTGCGTCTACCCTCTGGAGTTGGTGCAACTTGTGTACTGAAAACTCCCTTCAACAGCACTCTGGACCAACTGGCTCAAACTCTGAATCCATATGCCAACAACTCCAAAACCCTAGCAGCCCGCTACTTTGACTCTATGTGCCTGGATTCCTTCACACAGGGTGTGCCTTTATCAAATTTTGTGCCCCCGCCACCCTCTCCTGCCCCCTCTGATGACCCAGAGGCACATTTTGAAGATGGCCTTTGGAACTACACTGCCGCTCCTCCTACTACTGTCCGAGGTAAGAGTTTACAGTGCTTACAGGTGTATGGTTCAATATGCATCTACATGTTAGCAATTTTATAATTTAAAACAACTGTTTTCTATTTTAAAACCGTTTTAAAATAGAATTTTTATTTTTCCTGTGATGCAAAGCTGAATTTTCCTTAAGAAATCAGTCTAATATGCTGATTTGGTGCTCAAGAAACATTTCTTGTTATTATCAATGTTTAAAATATTGTTTTGTGGTTTGTTTGTTTTTTTGTTGCATTTATATGAAATATAAGTATTTAGTAAAATTAGAACTGTTATAAGTAATACATTAATTTTACTAAATTAACTTTCACATTTGATCAATTTCATTTGGTTTAATTCTGCACATTTTCATCAAATATGAAAGGGTGAGAGGAAAATGAAAAATGAATTTGTTCACCCTAAAATTAAAATTGTTCCAAACCTGTATACATTTCTTCATTTTTGGGTGAAGTATCCTATTAATATTAGATGCCATTTTAGTAATGTTTTTTAAAATTAATGAATAAATAAATATGATGAAATAAATATGATGAAATATTGACAAAAAAAACTATAAAAATGAACACTGATTGGCAGCCAAAAATATATAAAAGAGAAATAGTGATCCATACTGAAAGTTATGAAACTTTGGAGATAATATCAGGAATGACTGAAAATAATTCCTGTGCTGCACATCTGCTGACTAATGCTAAAAATCAAGAATTTATTTTCATTGCATAAGATTGTTCTGAAACATCTTGTGTGCCGACTTATCTTTTTCCATGAAGCTGTGTAATATGTATCCTTCCTCTCACCCTGCTGTGTTCCCACAGAGATGGCGACGTCTCCCCCCACACTGCCCTTGACCATCCGAGAGCCGGTGCGCTGTATCTGCTCCATGCAGGGCACAGGCTTCTCCTGCCCCAGTGGAGTCGGGGGGCGACCGCCCCTCATGAAGGTAGTAACTGGAGACATCTTGGTGGACATCACAGGTCGCAACGTGTCAGAATATCTCCTGTACACCTCTGATCGTCTCAGATTACACAGGTAATCTTCTGAAAGGGTTGTCGAAATTGTATTTATTTTCCTAAGGTCCAGTATTGTTAAAGTATTTTACACCACAGACATAGTCATTTAGACCTTTAGTTGTAACAGGGAGATTTAGAATTAAGATGGCTGTTTTTTGCTTCTGTACCTTTAAGAGTTTTATATAAACACCCTCTTTATATGTGAAACGCTTACTCCGAATTTGTGGGTTTGCTACTAGGTCCAATATTCAGTCCAGTTTTTTAATGAGCATCTTTGCAATCCAAGCAAAGTGACTAGGCAGGTCAAGTTACTGAATACTGAATATGTTGTAATATGGTAAAATATTTTTTCTCATTTGTAAATGTGCTTGTGTATTTATCCTTATGACATCACTGCAAACCACTGATTTCTGGGTGAGCAGTTTGTGCAGTTCAGTTTTGATAAATTACTTTTTGGACTGGTTGGATGTTGTTTATATAGTGTATTGAACATTTTTATTTCTAGACCTCAAGGAATTTTTTTATTTTTATATGACTCCTTTAAAGTCTTGATGTAACAGAAGTAGCAACATAACTTTTCTTCCGTATTGTGAGTGACGTACATCTGAGTCAAACGGATTATAAAAAAAAAAAAAAAAAATGTAGGGCGGTCTTGGTTCAATCTAACAGTTGTTGATTGGATGGAGGCAAGAAATCTGAATGCATGTTTGAAGTCAATTAAGAAAGTGGTGGCGTTTAGCTGGACTAAATTATTGTACAAGTCCAACATAAGTTACAAGAAGATTTAGTTTTGACAGTTTTGGTCAACATTTTCATTAAAAATTACAATGTCAAAACATTTTATTATTACTTTTTAATGAAACATGCATGGATGAATTGTTCACAGTAAGATCAAAAAAGATACATTTAGAAAACAGATGAATTTCCATTTCAGGCCAATTTTTTTGTTCAATTCTCTTTTTTTACCTCTCAAATTAACTCAAAAACTGTGTGTGTGTGTTTTTTTGTTTTTTTTTTCTTATCCTGTAGATATGGAGGCTTTACTGTAGGAAACATTCAGAAATCTGTCCCAGCATCCTTCGGGAGAAAAGCGCAACCTATGGTGCGCAAAATAGCAGTGAGGCGATCCTCACAGGCAAGTCAGAGCATTTTTCCCCCTAATACCAAATCATTTTTATAGCTAATATTTTATCACAGGTTTAATGTTTTTATCTTGATCTGCAGGTGCTTTACAATAACAAAGGGTATCACAGTATGCCCACTTACCTAAATGTCCTCAACAATGCCATCCTCAGAGCCAATCTGCCCAGTAGTAAAGGAAACCCTGCTGCATACGGTGAGTTCACAGGTTGAATTAGCTGTGAGTGTTTATGTAGAAACACTGATTGAATGGCTGTGTTCTTTCTCTGTAATAGTGCGTGTTTTACTGACTTCTTTTTAAGTCATCTTAATTCTGTTGGTTTTTGTCATAAAGATTGCTTAGTTGCACTAAAAATCCTGTTTATGCTCCCGTTCACAGGCATCACAGTGACCAATCATCCCATGAACAGAACCAGTGCCAGTCTTTCTTTGGATTATCTGTAAGTCTTACTTTCCTCTCTGCTTCCTGTTCCAACCCTCAGACACTCATTGCTTATTTTTTATTTGTTTAATTGGTTTATTTTAAGTTTGCATGAAATGGAAGTGACAGACTTTTCTTCCCTATTGTGACGTATACCCAAGAGAACAGCTTCTCAAACTAGAAAAAAATATAAGGCGTGACTTTATTTTTGTCCATCGAGAATTGATTGGATCGTTGGATGATTGTGGTTTGCTATTGTTGTTATCTCATGTGAGTGACAGGTTGTTCGTGCCAGTACCCACGTCATCAGTGGGAGGGGAAGTTATTCTGATTTTAAAAAAAGAAGGGAACATGGATTCAAAAAAAAGTGATGTGCACAGATAAATTATTTATAACAAACAATAATAAATAGGGACAGTACAAAAAACATTCCAGCCAAAGAGCTGAAAAATATGCAGTGTACATAGAGAATATGGTACGGTATTTGCATCTCAAGTCCCTAGAAAGAATTTTCTTGAAAAAAAAAAATACTACCAGCCCTACCAACTACCAACCCTTCTTACCTTTTTGTTAACACTTTTCACTAATTTAATATACGCATACGCACAAAAAAGAAAATAAAAACACTCAATACCTATTATAAGGAATCTCCCAACTTTGGATGACACCGGAAGCCAGGTGCATTTAAATTACGAATGGATGTGCTCGTACATACCTGAAAAATAAGTTGGATAGATAAAACTAATTAAATCAATAATTTATTATCATTTTAATTGTGTACAGCTCTGGTTTCTCTTAAGCCAGTGCTAGCTTAACCATCACTGTAAATGGCTATGTCATGTTTTTTTTATTATTTTTTTAGGTTGGCAATATGTTCCAGAGTTGAGAGCCAGCCCTTTACAGAAAAATAGCTCTTTTAAAAAGCTCCTTCTGATTTAATATCTGCTCTTCATCTCCTTCTAGGCTCCAGGGCACTGATGTGGTTATTGCCATCTTCATCATAGTTGCCATGTCCTTTGTGCCAGCGAGCTTCGTGGTCTTCCTTGTAGCAGAAAAATCCACCAAGGCCAAACACCTTCAGTTTGTCAGCGGATGTGACCCTGTCACTTACTGGCTAGCAAACTACATATGGGACATGGTAGGGTGAAGGAGAGATAATGTGCTGTCTATTCTCAAGCAAGAACAGTCCTGAGGGCTAAATTGGTTTACACACAGATTTCTTTTGTCCTTTCTTCGCTAGCTGAACTACCTGGTTCCAGCAACATGCTGTGTCCTAATTCTGTTTGTGTTCGACCTTCCTGCATACACGTCACCTACGAATTTCCCTGCAGTGCTCTCTCTCTTCCTCCTTTATGGGTAAGCTCTTTCTGCATGAAGACTTTAAGTCAGACATGGAGTGACAATAAATACAAACATTGTTTTGTCAGTTTTATTCGAGTCTTGAAAATCCCACATAAAATGTGACATTTCCCCCTCTCTCTCTCTCTCTCTCTTTCTAGCTGGTCTATAACCCCCATCATGTATCCAGCCTCTTTCTGGTTTGAGGTGCCCAGCACAGCTTATGTTTTCCTCATAGTCATTAATCTCTTCATTGGCATCACAGCCACGGTGGCCACTTTCCTCCTACAGCTCTTTGAGCATGACAAGGTACATCAAAGAGAGAAATTGTTTAGCATTTTTTTAAAATATCTGTAGGAGAGCTGCAAATGTAAATCTATTAGCAAATTTCTTTATTTTATTTCTTTCTTTCTTTCTTTATTGTTAAAAAAAAAGGGGGGGGGGGTTGACCTATTCGGCAATAGCGTTGGGGTGTATATGCACTTATTTTTGCTGTTTTCCTTTTGAATTTATTTTTAATTGGGCATTTCTATTTCATTTTAAATACTGGATTTGGGCCGTCCCACCTAGGTGTTCTTGACTTTCGATCGTGTCTAATGTTTAATATCAGTGTAGCATTTTATCACTAATGTATGTTTTTTTCTTTTACCTCACAGGATTTGAAGTTGGTAAACAGCTATCTGAAGTCTTGTTTTCTCATCTTTCCCAACTATAACCTCGGTCATGGATTGATGGAGATGGCCTATAATGAGTACATCAATGAGTATTACGCCAAGATAGGTGTGTTTGTGTGTTCCCCATCTCAGGGCACTGTGGAGGACTTTTCTTTGCTTTTTCAAAAGATTAAATGCCTTCTCTTCCCTGCAGGCCAGTTTGATAAGGTGAAGTCTCCATTTGAATGGGACATTGTGACACGGGGACTGGTGGCAATGACCATTGAGGGTTTCGTTGGCTTTCTTATTACAATTCTGTGCCAGTACAACTTCCTCAGGAAAGCCCAGTGAGTGTGTGATTGTATACTGTGTGTATGTGTGTGTGTGTCTTTGACAGTTGAAAATGAAAAAGTTCTAAAGGTCACTGTTTCCATCTGATTGAAGGAGAGTGCCTGTCAGCAGTCAGCCGGTTGAGGACGATGATGTTGATGTGGCTTGTGAGAGACGCAGAGTGCTGAGGGGAGACGCTGACAATGACATGCTGAAGATCGACAACCTAACCAAGGTCAGGCACTCCATGACATTTTAAAAACTTTCCCTTAACCCGGTCTGATCAGACCTGAACCCATCGTTCTGATGTTCTTAGAGCCTGCATCTCCCTACAGGTGTACAAGTCTCGTAAGATGGGCCGGATCCTGGCAGTGGACCGTTTGTGTCTGGGGGTCCGTCCTGGGGAATGCTTCGGGCTGCTGGGAGTGAACGGAGCCGGAAAGACCACCACCTTCAAAATGCTGACAGGAGACGAGAGCACAACGGGGGGAGAGGCCTTTATCCAGGGACACAGGTGCTACATTCAGAACACCTCTGATGTTTTAGCGTTTTTTTGTTTGTTTGTTTTTTTGGAAGAATATAGAATATTTCTTAATCTAAGTTGATTTTCCAATAATTTATGTATAAAACGAGAAAGCAATTTGCCCATGAATAAGAAAAATGAAACTTAATTCAAATAAGTCTTATTAAATAAGTCTTACAATTTTATTTCTGAATAAAAATAAAATAAAAAAATTGACCTACTAAAACTTACAAGGAAGTTTTGATGTTAGCATGTTGCTATGCTAACGACACTATTGATTCATACAGGTATCAAGGTTTCAAGGTATTTTTTCACAGAATATGGAATATGTCTTAAAATCATGCAAATAAATATTGTTTAATTTAAGTTCAAAACAAGAAGAATGCGTTGTCATCACAGAAATAAAAAATATTTTTAAATATATTCAAATACAAAACATTTAATTGAAATTGTAATAATATTTCACAATATTACTCTTTTTACATCATTTTCATCAAATAAATTCTGCCTTTGGTGACCATAAGAGATTTCTTTGAAAAAACATTAAAAAAATATCGGAATTATTCCACTTTTTTTGACCACCAGTGTAGGAGTATGTATGCATGTATGTATGGATAGATTTCTGTGTTGTTGCTTTAAAGCTGTTGTATATATACTGCTAGTGTAAATGGCTTAGTCAGTGTGAGTCTTTCATTAACCTGCAGCATCTTGCGGGAGCTTTTATGCGTGCAGCAGAGCATCGGTTACTGCCCCCAGTTTGACGCTCTGTTTGATGACCTGACTGCTCGAGAACATCTGGAGATGTACACACGCCTCCGTGGCATCCCCTGGAAAGATGAGGAACGGGTGAGCACAGACACACACACACACACTGTGCAGTCACACAGCATTCTGTAAATGGTTGTCATGCACTTATCAGTGATAGTCAAGTATGGATAAGAGCTCCTGAAAGCTCTCTTGAAATCAGCTTGAAAAAGCACTTAGCAATCTATAAATGTTAACTGCAGTTTATTGTTAGATTTGTCCTTACTGTCGAGAATAAAATGTTTTTTTAATGAGTTTTTCCTAGCATCTTTTTACAGTATCTCACTCTCATTCGCTCTCGTGTCTTTGTGTCCTGAAGGTGGTTCAGTGGGCTCTGGAGAAGTTGGAGTTGTCCAAGTATGCTGACAAACCTGCCGGCACCTACAGTGGAGGCAACAAACGCAAACTCTCTACAGCTATTGCTCTGATTGGATACCCTTCACTCATCTTTCTGGTGAGATCTGCCTGTCGCTCTTCCCTTAACATTCTCCACTCTCACTGCAAAAATCGTTTTCTTAATCAGTTTTTTTTGTTTTTGTTTTAGTGAAAAGTTTTTGCTATTGAGCTGTGTTTAATTACCCTGCGCAGGTCTAAACATGATCTTGTTTGTCATTATAGGATGAGCCCACCACAGGTATGGACCCAAAGGCTCGT
The DNA here is from genome assembly GCF_949319135.1 of Squalius cephalus. Taxonomy (NCBI): domain Eukaryota; kingdom Metazoa; phylum Chordata; class Actinopteri; order Cypriniformes; family Leuciscidae; genus Squalius; species Squalius cephalus. The sequence goes on from NC_137126.1 coordinate 36,354,274, forward strand.
CGGTTCTTATGGAACCTGATTCTTGACATCATCAAGACCGGACGTTCTGTTGTGTTGACGTCTCACAGGTGTGGTAACTATAGAAATCTTGTTTTCTGTTTTTGTATTTAATTTTAATAGCTGCTATCTTTTCACTCTGTAATGTACTGTTATGTTTATTTGCAGTATGGAGGAGTGTGAAGCCTTGTGCACTAGACTGGGCATCATGGTTAACGGCAGGTTCAAGTGCTTGGGAAGCATCCAGCATCTAAAAAACAGGTTTGAAAAGCCTCAGGCACTAAAATGTGGGATTCAGGAGTGCAGTGCACATTTTTGCTTCACTGTTCTTTTATATTTGTTTCAGATTTGGGGATGGATATATGATAACAGTACGAACTAAGACCACCGCTAGCGTCAAGGAAGTGATACGTTTTTTCAACAGGAATTTTCCAGAGGCCATCCTAAAGGTGCATAATATTCAGTACTAAAAATACAAAGTATTTTTTGGCAGATTTCTGTAGCTTAATGACAATTTTTAAGCATAAAACTTTAAGAAAATATGTAATATATACTAAGACAGTGAGTTTTCATATTTATAGAAAGTTGCAAGAAGCTCTCACAAGGTGTTTTTGTGCAATGCTGACAAAACTAAGTATACATGTGTGTATATTTTGAGCTTGCTTCGCATGCAGTAAAAATTGTAAACTTCTGCTTATTCCTTTACCTAAGGAGCGGCACCACACGAAGATTCAGTACCAGCTGAAGTCAGAGAACATCTCTCTGGCTCAGGTCTTTAGCAAAATGGAGCAGGTGGTGGAGGTGCTGAGCATCGAGGATTACTCTGTCAGTCAGACAACCCTGGACAACGTAAGTTTATCTCAGAGAAATGGTACAGTATTAGTGAAAGTGTAAAGTAATGGAAGTTAATAAATGGTAGTTTCTTTGAAAAATCCATATTATGGATGCAAAAGAACTAAATATGAACCCAAAAGCTGCATATACTGTAACAAGAAAAAGTAGTAATATCTTATTTTCTTTTCTTAGGTCTTTGTTAACTTTGCAAAAAAGCAAAGTGATAACTTAGAACAGCAGGAAAGTTCCCCATCTAGTGCTGGTCAGTCGCCACTGCAGCGGCTGCTTAGCATCCTCAGGCCCCGTCTTGCTAACACAGAACTCAACGCTCTTGTAAGTGAAGAGCCAGATGAACTTGAGAGTGATGATGACGAAGGATTGATCAGCTTTGAGGAAGAGAGGGTAAGACTTGGGACACAGCAACATAAAAAACATATTTTAATGAGATAATTCAATTAAATTTGCTTGGCACAGTCTGCATAAGACTTATTACTCCTACATTTATTAAAAAATAAAGAACAAACCGGGTGAGCTTCTTATGGATTCAAAATCAAAGTGGCTGCTGTAATGTCAAAAAAAGTAAAGTGTATGAAAGAAATGAATTGTAATGTTTCATTTATCTCACAAGAAAAAAAAAAAGAGTTTTTTAAAGCTATTAAACATTTAGGAGTGTTTAGAAGAATTTCTTGTCCCAAACTATCCTGCATTTATTTGATCAAAATAAAAATAGCAATAAAAACATTGATATTGTGAAATATTAAAATACATTTAATTTAAATTAAATTAAATTAAATTAAATGGTAATTTTTCCCTGTGATGACAAAGCTGGATTTTCTCCAGTCTTCAGTGTCACATGATCCTTCAGACATTATTCTAATATGCTGATTTAATGCTCAAGAAACATTTTTCTGTTATCATTGAAACTACTTAATATTTTAGTGGAAACCATAATTATTTGATGAATAGGCAGTTCAAAAGAACAGCATTTATTTGAAATAAAAAAATAAAAAAAAATAAAAAATCTACATTTGAATTTTAATGGTAGTTAAAACAGTGTTTATTGAATCTTTAACTACACTATATCACAAACATCCAGTCAGTAAGTGATTCAGAAGTTAATTCGTCAGACCAGGGGTGTCCAAACTCGGTCCTAGAGGGTTACTGCTCTGCGGAGTTTAGCTCCAACTTGCCTCAACACAGCTAGAAAGACCTTGATGAGCTGGTTCAGGTGTGTTTAATTGAGGTTGAAGCTAAACTCTGCAGAACAGTGGTCCTCCGGGAGCAGGATTGGACACCCCTGCGATAGACTGGTGGTTCAACCATTAACTTTTGACTGATTCGTTAAAAGAACCAAATCAAAAGAGTAATATGTTGGTAAATAGAAGTGCACTGGCAGTACTAGCGATACACATGCCACTAGGTAACTCTGGTTGGGACTTTGAAATATTCATATCAATCATATGTTTTTGTTTATCCCAAGACTACTGTACTACATTATTTAAAATACTTCTCTGTAATCATTTTTATTTCCCCTTCTCACAGGTACAGTTGTCCTTTAATACAGACACTCTGTGCTGAAACAGCTGTTCATCTCACAGACGGAGAGATGGTAAAAAAAAAAAAAGCCTCAAGCTCAGACCCGTGTCTGTGTGGTGAAAGACGTTTGTGTTTTTTTTTTTTCTCGCTGGAGAGGATCCATCTCTCTGGCCAAGTGAGGGGGTTGTTCTTTTTTCCATTTGCTCTTCAGTAGCCGAGCGAGAGAACGGCTCTTCTGGGAACTCTAACCAGAGATGCGGACACAGTCGGGGCCTGAACGTGATCGGGCCAGAGAGAGCGGTTCTCTGAGGTTCTCAGTCCACAGTCTGCCCTCTGGAGTTCTAGAGATGATGGTTTATGGAAACGTGTATTACTGTACTTCATATTCAAGCCTGCTGGATGGGAATTAAAGAGAATGTATTTCTTAGATACAAACCGGCCGTATGGTTTAATTTGCTTTCGCTTTAAATTTGAATATGGTCGTACTATCTTTAAACTGATCACACGTTGAAATTGTTTTAATCGTAGTGTTGATGTCATAACATAATCATCCCTCAAAGAATGGGTTCAGCCTTTGCAACTTGTTCTTTTTATGACTGTTTATTCTCATGTTCAATTGAAACGGTTGTAACTATAGCCTACATCTTTTTTTTTTTTTTCCTTTACTCTGACCTAGTTTGTTTATTTGTACCTGCATTGAGAGCATGCTATAAAAGACAAGCCTGTTGTGTTGTTGGTTGAAGAAATTTTGCTATGCTTAAATGTTTTGAACGGACCTGTTGTTCTTGTTGAAGAATGCAAATGTACCTGTGCACCTTCATTGAAGTTTTTACATTGGACGTTCAATAGTGAATGACCCGTGACTGATTCAAAGGCCTTTAGTCGAACCGGACCGAACAAGCCCCGCTATCGAGATGTTTATGGTCTTGTAGTTGAATGTAAACGGCATAAGTGTTTTGTGCTGACTTTTGTGTCTCCTGAACCAGGGGTTTCTCCCTTTTTTTTTTATTCTTTTTTTTTAATTTAAGAATTGTAATTGAAACCGGTGTCTTTTACGTTGCATTACCGCGAATGGTTAAAAGCTGCATAACACCAGATGTCTGTTGAAACGTTCATAAGTGTCACTCTATCACTGTGAAGCCAAAAGTGAACTTTGAGTCACTGTTATTACAGATAGACCGAAATCAGGTCATTGCTCTTGACGATTATATTTGAGAACCCTTGAAATATGTTCGTTTCTTGAATAGCGGGAGGTTTTGTTTTTGTTGTTTGCACTGTAATGTAATACAAGTGTAATTTCTTTTTCCTGAAATTAGTCATTTATGTTGTTTATTTGAAATTAAATGATGCTTCTCCTTCTTGCCAGTGATGTACATGATGGTTAGGTCCTATCGCTTGGTGACAGTCTAACCGTGCTAAATCTCTGAATCTTGCACAATTGTCGGCACTTAGTACTATAATGGTGTCTTATTTTTCGGACATTGCTGTGTTAAAGAGTATGATGAATATTTTTGAGCTCCTCAAAGACGGATGAGGAGGCCGTTGGGTGCGTTTTCATGTACGATGACCAAAGGGAAATGAAGCAGTTTTTGAAATGTGTAAATTAATTGTGACCAGCTATATGAAAACTGACCTAATGAACTCTGAACACTCAAAGTCTCCTTTCCTGCTAAATATTTTCCTCAAAATATATTTCCTGCTAACGAGAACCTCAACAGCCTAACTAAAGATCAGTGCTAGCTGCTTTTCACTTTGGAAATGAACATGTGCAGTGATTTAAGACACCAGCAAACATGAGTGTGGTTCTGTATCATATAAAATAGCATTATGGTTAAGGAGGTGATTTAGTTTTATCTTTCTAGTAAGTGCTTTGGAATGTAACTTCAGTACATGTGAATATGATTCAATATTTATGAACGTTTTTTCATCCAGTGATACCTATGTTCAGGTGAATTCCCTTGTAACAAGATTGACTGGACCTTTTCAGCTTGTTTTCAATTACCTTTATCGTTTCCATTCTCTTGTACTAACTGGGGTGAACTGGTGTTTTTAATATTAACAGGGAGAAAAGAGAATAATTAAATCAATAAATTGTTCAATTGATTTTGTGACTTTTATTTGTACACAGTCGTTTGAATAATAAAACAGTTTCAGTTATCACATTTATTTAAAAATGCCATTTTTTTATTAGCAACACAATTAAAAGAAAATAAAGAAATCATAAAATGTTAAATAAATGCACGATGACTTAAAACAGTTCATGGTGTAATTGATATGCAGTTATATTTTAAAAACTGATAGTGTTGAGGTGGTTAAAAAACAGACAATTCATGTTTAATAAAAGCTCACGTTGACCTCATTCATCGTCTCCATCATCAAAGGCCACACCTGTTGCAGGTTTCTTTCTGTAAAATGGTTAGAAATGGTCCATGAACAGGAGGTGAAAGAAATTTCACATTATTTTTGAGCCTAAAGTCAATAAAAAATGTTCACCTTTTTGTTCCAGGGTTGATGAGAGAATCCCCAGGAAGACGTTTTCTAACTGCTAATATTGGACCCGTGTGCTGTTTTCTAGGTTCAAAATCTAAAAAAAAAAAAAAGAAAAATGTAATTTTAAAAGCGCTTAGACAATTTAAATCAGTAACTCTTGAAATTTTTGACTCCAAGGCTTTGTCCAAGACAATATTCGAAGATCCTCCTATCTAAACTTACTTTCTTTCTTTTTCTACCTTCCTTCCTTACACACACATACACAATACTTCTGTTGTAATAAATAATCTTTTTAAAAGCCCTCCAAAAATATAATGTCAGTTTAATGTTGTACATCTTTATTTTTTTGAGTTTTTTTGCATTTTAATTAAAGGTACACTATGTAACTTTTGGCCTTCTCACGGTTAGAAAACAAAACTGCACGCATTTTGCAGAAGAACACTGTTTAGGTTGTGCTTCGGCTCTGTGTGACCGTGCGGATGAATATGACCCTACAGATAATGCTTTACAATAAACTCTGTTAGAGCTACATATGGCAATTTATCTTTCCCGCAAAAACCATACTAAACATAAACACTTTCAATAGGCGTGAATAAGAGTAAGACAAAAACACGCTTTGAATGATGTATTGACTCATTATTTAAATTAATTTTGAACCAAAAAAAAGTTACATAGTGTACTTTTAAGATCATGTTAATATTACTAAATTTACATCATTTTTGAGAACCACTGATTTAAATCCACTTGACTAAATCCAACTAACATGCTTTAAGAGTACTGCCTTAACTTACCCCTCTTCTGAGGGTTCTTGACTGGACTAAATGAAGATGATGCACCTACAAATGAGTGAAAACATCAAACGTTTAGCTCCAGGGTTTAATTATTTTGAAAAATAGCAATTATAATAATTGAAAGCATCTTTGCTTGCCTTGACTTTCTTGCTGTTGCAGGCTGTCAGCCATTTTAAACAGCAGCTCCTTGACTTCTGTTCTTCCCTCGGAGTCAGTGAGTTTTGAAAGAGACAGACTGAGGTCTGTAGGTTCAGATCCTAAATGCAGCACAGCACTGTCCTCCTGCAGCTTCACAAATGCTCTGCCAGTCTTACATGCACATCTGTCCAGATACACAAGAGGGTGTTCTCAGACAGGACAGAAGATCTTGCCAACCAAAGAAATCAGACTATCAATACTCATCAAGTACTCTTTCACAGATCCTCACTTGAGCTTGATGGTATAATCCTCTGTGGACTTTAATGCAAACTTCTTAAACTGTAAAGAAATAAAAAGCTTTGTATTATTATTGTAAAAGAGGAATATCTGTCATGTGAAAAGACTCCCATCGACAAATCCTTACAAGCTGGGACACAATCTCCTCTGAAAGATGAGTTTTCCAAACATCTTCACCATTGGTAAATCTATAAGAAACAGGACATCACAACATAAATTTTATATATATATATATATATATATATATATATATATATATATATTAAAGTTTAGGATTTACATTAAAATATTTTTTTTATAATTAATTGATTGAAAATTAGAAATGCTGTAAACTTAAACTGAAATAAGTACACTTGTACTTACTAAAACTGAAATAAAATAAATTAAAGCTAATTCGATTTTTTTTTTTTTTTTTTTTTTTGTTAAGAAAAACTAATAAAGATGACAAAAACACATAACAAAATTCCTAAAACTTAAAATGAAAACTGGAAATATATAAAAAAACTAATTCAAAATATAAATAAGAGTATGTTAATAATACTAAAATAACACTTCTATAATTAACCTACATTTATAATTATTATACATTAATTTTAGATGGAGTATAGCTCACAGAACTGCTGTCACTGCTTGACAAAATATCAACTCACCCCATGTTTATGTCTCCTGAAGATCGCTTTTGCGTAAAAAACACATACTTGGACTGATCGTTTTTATCCAGCAATGTGCAGAGGACAGATTTTGACTCGGGGTTAATCTGATCCATACTGATGTACCGTACAATCACAAAAAAAGTGAAAACTGCATGCTTTTCAAATAGGAACTGTTCACCACAAACAAGGGCGCCATTTAAACGCTCAGCCAGTCAGACATCAGCCACCCGGAAGTTGTTGTGCCATTCACGTCCTGTTTACCTCGTAAAAACGATAAAGGCGAAGTTACACAAAAATGTTTATGACCTGGAAACTGGTATTTGAAGTAAAGTTATGAAATGTAATAGAAATTCAACATATAAAATGTAAATAAATGATTTACTGACAGCTGGTCTGCTGTGCTGTATGCAGGGATTATAGAGTGACAGCACGCGTACAGTCATTTCTTGGTCAGTTACAGTCATTTCTTGGTCAATTCTAAGTTGCTTCATATTATGCTGAGCCGCTTCGATGGGTTGGCAGTCTCGAACCCGAACTCTGCAAGTGTTTGACACGGAGTTAAGCGCTGATACCGTGGAGTGGTGCCCATTACCACAATGGTCTCATGTTCTGGCATGTGGGACTTACCAACTTCAAAAAGGCGATGATAAGGTAATTAATTCAAAATATCTTTTGTGTTATGTTATGGTAGTGTGTGTGTGTGTGTGTGTGTGTGTACCAGAAATGACCAAAACCTGACAAAATCTCCAAAATCCTCCCTTTAGGGACGTCCTCATTTGGAAATCTGGTATACAAATAAAGTAATTAAAGGTTATTTAAAAATGTAAAAATGCAGAAAGTTTTGTGTGATGGGTAGGTTTAGGGGTAGGGTTAGTGTAAGAGGATATAATATACAGTTTGTACAGTATAAAAACAATTACGTATATGGAATGTCCCCATTTAAATAGCTAAGAAGTGTGTGTGGTATTATTAGTTGTATCAACTGGCCACTTTGAAACAGTGTTTTCTGTTAACCGCAGACAGCAGAAGACTCTACTGCCCCGAACAGAATCGGTCGACTTTATCTGTTTGACTGTAATCCGCAACCATCGTTCATCCCTCCATTGACAGAGACTCAGAGAATAGACACTCCAGCTATTCTCGACCTCAAGTGGTAAGGCAGTCTCACTATTCATTCTGCTCACTACAATTCACTCTTAACCTACACCATTACACACTCTATATGTATGTTTTGTTGTATTTTGTACATTCTGTGTATATATTATGCATATTGTTTCTTGTATGTGATGACGTTGATTCATCCATTCTCCACACCTACAGTAAGTAGTCTCTGGCTGAGGTAATGAAACACCCTGGACAGATGGTCAGTAATGCCAAAGTGGTGCTCACTGCAGAGCCAAATGATGTCCAGCTCCACCTCTCTGGACCTCATGGGTTGAGCTTGACCTAGTCCAGCTCCACCTCTGTGGATCTAATGGGTGGAGGTATAGAGTTAGGGTGTGGTTGGACCTTCTAGCTCCACCCCTCCAGTAATGGCATGAATGCTGATTCAGATTCTTATAGCTATATTTGAATTCCTCAGGTGTCATGTGCCGATATCAGAGCGTCCTTTGTTGGGTATGGCCACTGCAAGTGGAGAAATCCAGCTGTACAAGCTTATGGAACCTCAGGTGACCAATCAAACTCAAACTCATGAGGAGATGCACAATAAAGGACTATGATAGATGTAATAAAAGTTAAGCTCTATTAGCAGCATCAATCCAGAGCCACTGGAATGTTTTTGGAAATGCATTACCAGAATTATAATTAGTATGAATAATAGAAATTGTATTAATAATACATACATTTTGAATAATCCTGCAGCTCAGGGCCCAAGTCCCCCTAACATTGTTGGCATCGGACACTATTTTAAGATGTTTTATTGTTTTTACTTGATTAAGTATCTTTTGCCTGTTTGGACTGTGTCTCCAGTAGCAGGGCACCAGTGGTCTGGAGTGTGAGTTGAGAGCAGAGTTGGGTCCTGACAGACTGGCCTTGTCTTTAGACTGGTCCACAGGGAGAGGTGAGAGGTAAGGTGCTCTCATCATTCATGGACTGATGATTTCCCATTGCATTTGTCTCTGTATATAATGGTTACTGTTGTCTTTTTGCAGCAGTGATGTGCGTGTGGTGTCCAGTGACTCAAGCGGCTCTCTCACAGTGCTGTCTCTGGGGGAAGCCAGTCTAACTGCTGTGTGTCAGTGGAAAGCTCACGACTTTGAAGCCTGGATCTCAGCGTTTAGTTACTGGGATACTCAGATTGTTTATTCAGGTATGAGGAAAAAGGAACTGTTTGTCACTGTGGTGCTGTTATGTGTATCGTCATTGATTTAGTGTTGTTATTGCTAACTAAAACTATTAAAACTATTTTTTTATAATTGAAATAAAGCTGAAATTATATAAATAATTTAAAATAATAATAATAATAATAAATTTCATGAAAATTTGAAATGGTGCCTTGGCAACTACCTGAAATAAAATAAGTTGAAAGTATTAAAATTAAAAACTAAATAGAAGTATTTGTTTAAAAAAAACTAATTACATTATAAAAGCACATAACAAAATTCCTAAAATTAAACAAAAATTAAAATGAAAACTGAAAATATAAAAATAAAAGCTAATTAAAAATATTAATAATTACTATAATAGTATATAACTGATACTAAAATAACACTGCATTGATTTATCTTTTCATGTAAATGTATTTATTTGTATCATTACTTTGTAACACTACAATAAGGTTCCATTTGTTCGCATTAGTGAGTGAACATGAACTAACAATAAAAAATACTTTATGTATTATTACATTATTAAAATCAAAAGCTGTATCTCTTAATATTTTTAATGGATCTGAGCTTTCATGAACTAACAATGAACTGTTGTGTTTTATTAACTAACATTAACAAAGATTAATAAACACATGTATTGCTCATTGTTAGTTAATGTCATGCATTAATTAATGTGACATTATTATAAAGTGTTACCCATTACTTTTTATAATTGCCATCTCAGGTGGTGATGACTGCAAACTAAAGGGCTGGGATCTGAGAATGGGTCCCTCTTCCCCCACCTTCACCAGCAAGAGGTGAGACAGTAGCTGTGATGTTTCATCAACCAACATTACTTTTAGCCTTTGAGTCCACTTAATTATGTTCTATATGCTGTTTATGCACAGTCATGGTAAATAAATACTATTGTCCTGTCTCAGACACACTATGGGAGTATGCAGCATACACAGTAACCCCCATCGAGAGCACGTACTAGCCACCGGGAGGTAGGAGGAAAATTTAAACATGAATTATAAATCTAAAAGAATAATTGTTCATTATTGCAAAAATCATCATTGCAGTCTGTGAGAAAAGAGTCCTTTCTCTTAGTTTCTGCTGAGACAGTCATCAAAAACACAATATTTAAGTATATGATGTGTACATGTTTTGTCCCTCTGGTAGCTATGATGAGAACGTGTTGCTCTGGGACGGGAGGAACATGAAGACGCCCCTGAATGAGACTGCAGTGGGTGGCGGCGTGTGGAGACTCAAGTGGCACCCCAGTCAAGAGCACCTTCTGCTAGCTGCATGTATGCATAATGATTTCCATATTCTCCACTGCCAGAAAGCTATGGGTAAGAAGAATTACTGTTAATATTTGCCACTGTGTATTCCAATGATAAATGTGCACACTATCGTTCAAAAGTTTGGGGTCAGTGAATATTTTTTGTTGAAAGAAATTATTTTTATTCAGAAAGGTTGCATTTCAAATCAACTTTCTATTCTGTAAAGAATCCTAAATATATATATCACGGTTTCCTCAAAAATATTAATCAGCACAACAGTTTTCAACGCTGATAATAAGAAATGATCAAAGAAGGAATCATGTGACTGGAGTGATAGCTTTGCTAAAAAAAAAATCAGCTTTGCCATCACAGGAATAAATGACATTTTAAAAAAGGTTATCTTAAATTGTACTAATATTTTTTGCTCTTTCCATGATCAAATAGAATATTTGCAGCCTTGGTGAGCATAAGAGACTTCTTTCAAAAAATGACAATCTCCACAGACCCCAAACGTTTTAACTGTAGTGTAATTTACAATTCTTCATAGTAACTTTTGGTTTCTCCCTAATATCCACGTTTGTAGAGGGACAAGATGCACCATGTCCTGTTCTGGCCTCTTATATTCTCCACAACTCTTTAGCATATGGAGCAGACTGGTCCAGACTCCCCCTAAGCAACTCCACACCCCCCTCTCCTCAGGAACCTCCCCAAACCAGCGTCGGGCTCACAGAGTCCGGATGTCATCTCAGGATCCAGTATGAGTCGCCCACTGCCAGCTTTGATACCTCTCTGGAGGATGACTCGGGGCAATACGTACCTGATCATTGTCTTTTACCCAAAAAAACATCAGCTCCAGACCCCTTCACCAGCCCTGTCAGAGACACCCAGTCTCTGTCCTGCCTGATGGCTACCTGCTCCTTCTACGACCACATGATGCACGTTTGGAGATGGGACTGGAGCCCAGAGGAAGAACAGATGACGTCTGAACCCGCCCCCTCTTCCTGAACACAGTTGCTATGATTGGGCGTTTGTTATGAGGTTATTTGGTACTGCACATTTCAACAGTGTCCTGCTGTAACGTCTGCAGTATTGCTTTGTATTCAATATATGCAATTTTGGAAAATGTCATTTTCTGACTATATATTGTAGCTAGAAAATGTAAAGAAGATTTTTCTAGTGTGATTAGTCCCAATTTAGTTTTACATTGAGAAGTTGACAGATACCTTTTATAACAAATAAACCATAACCATATTAATACATTCAAGTGTCTACACATTTATTTCTTCTGTAAAATAGTTTTTCTAAGGCAGGGGTTTTCTATCTTTTAAATGCCACCGACCCCCAAATAGGATCATCCGCATGTAAGGGACCCTCATCCTAAAATGTAAAAGGCATCTATATAGTTTTTACTTGCACTGTGAAAAATAAATATTATAAATATGTCAAAAATATTATTTGGAAAATATTTTGTCTCTGTTAAGTTACATTGTTACATCTTCTTTTCCTAATCATTACAGTACTGTATTTATTTACTAATTTTAATCTATTATTTATTCAGTTATTTAATATGTATTTATTTACTCATTTACTTTATTTAATCTATTTTTTATTGTATTTTTTTAATAACGTTTCTGGAAACATTTCCACGGAGCCCCTAGCACTTCTTTGTGCCCCCTCGACCCCAGTTTAAACCCCCCTGCTCTAAGGAATTATTCATTGGCAATGAATAAGTTTTGCTATGGGTTGGGCATTTTTTATTGAAATGGTTTTAATCTTAGATGATGTCTGTTCATGGAAAATTCGAACAAAACATAACCTGTTTGTTTACAGTCCATTGCAAATCACTGAAACACAAAGTCTATCTAACGAACAAAGTTCTTGGGATACAGCTTGAACAGCTTCCCCTCTTGTGTTTTCTCCAATCCGTATTTCTCAAGGTTGTCCACGTTGAAAACCCCTTCCTCAATGTCCCTTTCGATCTGTGGGGCCACCACCTGACTGAAGAGCTTCTCTGGAGTCACGGGCTCTTCTGTCCCTGCTGGGGTCTTGTATGACACGTAGGGTTTCAGGCTAAATCCTTCCAGGTTAGGCACCACAAACTCTGGTACCATGGCCCGTACAGGTATGAACTTTCTGCTTGAGGTGAGGACTCCAGTGGGTCTTGCGCCTCTGCTTTTGTAGAATGTCCTGGGCCCGCGCTTGCTCGTGAACTCCGCCATTCTGTCAGCTCCTCTCACGAGCCCCCGCGTCAGCGCTGACAGCACCCCCATTTAAGAGTGATTTATCTGCAGCAATAACCTGTATCAAAATCAATTTATTTTTATTATATTTTAATTATAACTCCATAACATTATTTATTTAATTTAATTATATTTTAAACAATCTCATAACATTGTTTCAATAAATGTAATGGTATTTTACACAATTTCATAACATTTCTGTAATTGAATTACTGTAACTTCAATGAAAATGCATTTATGGCACCCATGTGCCACATTAAGCAATCCTTCGTTTTGTTTGAGTGAGATCCTATTAACATTGACTATGATTTTACAGTAGTAAAAAAACGGTGGTAATGATGTTGTTTGGGCAGAAACTATAGTATAATACGAAGAAGTTGCAGCAGAACATGTGATGCTCCATGTGCATTTGTATGTTGGTAGAGCACCACCAATATTAAATAACAACGGTCATCTTTAATAAATAAATTATGTATTTTTATATAGTAAGGAAGAATGACAACAAAATTAACAACAATATAATCTTTTTGAAGGTCGTCTCACTGCATTCAAGGTAAATAAATGCTGGTTCAAAATGAAGAATGGAAGTTACAGTTGTGTAGTTGAAGTCGTTCACTGCATTCACTTTTCAGAAATCATCAAATAAAATAATGAAAACGTCGCTGGCCACATATGAAGTATAATGTAATTAAATATCATATAGAGATCATTAAAAAGAACCACACTCACCTTGAACGGTGTGCTACTGCGCTTTCAAGAAGATCACTCTATTCCCACGTTAAGCGTAGTAAAGAAAACAACTGTAATTGGTCAGATCAGCACGAAGACAGCCAATAGGAGCAGCGAATATTGATCATTAGAGGCTCTACGTCTGTCCGCGGCAGTGTTGCCATGTCCGCTTGTTATGAAATACTTTGGGCTTGTTTTTTCATACACTGTGATAAATGTCCTACAGTCAGTCACATGCTGCAGATATACCATTATTGCTTGCACAGTTTGTTTCTTAACGCCACCGTCGATTCGTAAATGCGTATGTATTCGTAAATGAGTATGAGAGAAATGTATTGGTTTGGAATAGATGGACAGTGTAACGTTATTTAGTTTTATAAGTAATTTTTTACTTATTTTAGTAAATAAATAAAAAATAATAATTATATAGATATATATTATAGTTAATATAGTTAAACAAAAGCCCGGGAGAGTTGTTTTTCTTACAGGATCTGGCAACACGTGTATTCGGTGGAGGGAGGACTGACATTGTGAATGGAATCCCTGGGAGACTCTAAAGTACACTGAGTGAGTTTGGAAACGCCGTTCAAAAGGTATTTTTCATTTATTCATGGACATTATTTGCACGCAGGATGTCCGCGTTATACAATGAAATAATGTTTTTACAATCTTGTTAGTTACACTGATTGGCAAGGTACCGTTATTTGATTACAAGTGCGTGTTTACAGCCGCGGCTCGAGTGTAAACAACACAACTGAGTTTAATGTTACCTCTGACCCAGAGCTACATCCGTCCGTCATGCAGCTCCTCCTGAACCAACAAAACTCTCATTTACAATATTGTTCCTTTTGTTGCAACACACTTCAAATTTAAGTTTTCGCGTCACCTTCACTCTGCGTTGAGCGTTTGACTTTTCCTCCTGGTAGAAGGTCTCATAAATCACATCACATGGTGTCAGATTGCAGTGAGTGAGGCAAGCAGTGTCAGATGGTTCCCTGACTCAGGTTCTTGCTGGTCTTTTTGACAAAATCCCTACCTCTGCCATTTTCAACAGGCCAGAATCAAATTGCATATTTTTTAACCCATATTTAGTAGAAATAGGTATCATGTCAACTATTTTAACCTTGTAATTAACTGTGGGTCTCTGAGGGTTAAGCATGTACATAGAGATTGCTTTATGCCACTTAAATTGGTATTACATATTTTAAGAACATTGTGAGCTATTATGAAATTAGATTTGAAATTTGTGTCAAATGTGTTTATTTCTGTTGTCTCGTCTCTGGAAGATATGGATGAGAAAGAACAAGATGATACTTGCAGTATATTTCCGGTAAGACATCTCAAAGCGAAGCCATTGACGATTTTTATTTATTTATTTTTATTTTAATCTAATAGCTAACACCAGTGAAGGAGTGTCTGTGAATACATGAATAAAGCCATGCTGTTTATACTACTAAAGTCACTTGCAGTACACTATTTAAAGGGAACACCATTAGATTAAACTGGACTTTGTCCAAAAGCATTAGTCTTGTGATTTACACGGTGAAACAATGATTGAGCAAGACTGTGATCTGATGACTCCACATTTCCCAGATCAAGCTCAATTGAGATTGAATCAGTAACCTTTATGTTAGCTGTTTTGCCTTTGCGTTGTAGTTGCTCTGGCTCTCTTTTCCTGTAAGGTGTGGTTTATAATCATTTGCATTTTTGTGGATTCTAGGCAGTGCTGCCATCTGGGAGTGAAATCAAAGCTCGGCTGCAGAACTTCATAGAGGATCAGTTGCAGACCACCATGGTATATGACAATTCCACATGTTTTTGTGAATCAATAGTCCATAATGTTTGTCTTGCAGACAAAGTTTATCATTTTTTTTGTTCCCATTTCATAATACAGTGGACTGGTGTGTTGATTGGAGCTGCTGTTGCAGTTTCCCTTATCAGTATTGTTACCTTTTTTCTGCACAGAATATACAAGGCTGGTGAGTGTGTGATCATTTATGATATAGAATGTTTTCACCACTAGGTTTATACTTGTTTTAATAAGCACAATATAGACAGATAGCATGTAGTTGCTGTGTGAAAAATGTGAAATAGACAGTTCTTATAATGCCTCATATTTTGAGTATTTTTTTAAAGTGTTTAACCAACTGTTTTACTTTTGATTTTCCAGGAGAAGAGCAAACTGAAAGTCCTAAATATCGTTTCAGAAAAAGAGACAAAGTGCTGTTTTATGGCAGGAAGATAATGAGGAAGGTACCAGAACTTCCCAGTGTGTTACTTTCAACAAAACTGCGGTTAATATGATAGTCGTGATGATTTTTAAATTGCAGTGTTGTTATTTGTGGCCATTCAGGTCCAGACCTTGTCCTCACCACCCACCTCAGGTCCAGTATCTCAAAAGCGAACCAGAAAAAGAACAAAAGTTCTGTCGATAGCTCGCAAGTATGTGAAAAGTTACAGATGAAGAACGAACACACATTTTAAACAAACCATGTCTACCAAAGCATCTTAACATCCTATCCATCTCTTGATCAGAATTCTGCGTATCCGAAGGGAGCCACCAACACTTCAACCGAAAGAACCTCCTCCTTCCCTCTTGGAAGCAGATCTGACTGAATTTGACATGCAGAGCTCTCACCTGCCCTCTGAAGTCCTGTATATGCTGAAAAATGTGAGGTTGGTACCTTGTCATTTCATCTTACAAGAGAGGTATTGATTCTTTTCCAGAATCCAAGGTCTAATGATCTGGCACTGTTGTTCGGCACCTAATGAGTTGCGATATGTGTGTTTCTTAGGGTTCTGGGTCATTTTGAGAAGCCTCTGTTCCTGGAACTGTGTCGACATATGGTGTTTGTGCAGCTGCAGCAAGGTGAAGGATTATTCCGCCCAGGTGACATCGATGACAGCATCTTCGTAGTGCAGGATGGGCGTCTTGACCTGTGCATCCATGAGAGTGTAAGAGCCAAACGGTCTCAATATACCTGTTTTGAATCTGTCCTACTGAAAACCGGGTTGTGTTCTGCCCATTATAGAGATGTACCAATTTATGACTTAGTGTATTTTTCTTTCTCTGACTCAGGATGGGACTGAGGTTGTGGTGAAGCACGTTTTGCCTGGAGACAGTGTTCACAGTCTTCTCAGCATCCTCGATGTCATCACTGTAAAACCCATCTGGCCTCTTTTTTACCCACTCTGAAATGCAAATGTTTGTATTTTGACATGTTTTCATGCCCACTGAAGTTTTAAATTCTGTCTCACATTTGAAACCCGGATTCCACAGGGATATCCAGCTCCCTACAAAACCGTCTCAGCCAGAGCAGCAGCCCCAACTACTGTTCTCCGCCTCCCTGCACAGGCTTTCCAGTCCGTCTTCGAGAAATACCCAGAGACCTTAGTCAGAGTTGTTCAGGTATAATCTAAATCCTAATATACACTACCCTCAAAAGTGTGGGTCGTAACTTCTTATTGTAATTTCATTCTGACGCCGGTGAACCCAAGGTGCTTTGTGTACCTTGCCACTGCTATGCTATAATAAACTTCTTTTTTGAGATCTTCAACGTCCACATAATTTTTTCTTACAGTACATATGACTGGACAATGTTTTTTGTTAATGTTTTTTTTTTTTTTTTCAGATTATCATGGTGCGACTTCAGAGAGTTACTTTTCTTGCCCTTCACAACTATCTGGGCCTGACCACAGAACTTTTCAATCCGGTTAGATGTTTATCTATAAATCACGTTTAACTTTTGGAAAATATTTTACTCTATTACAGGAGGCTATTTATTACAGTACATACATTGAATAGTCTATTTCTGTCACATCATGTAGGAAAGTCAAGCTGTTCCACTGGTGTCAGTGGTTGGTGTTGTAGGAGAGGTCAATCCAGGCAAAGGACTACGGAGACAATCACAAACGAGTGAGGAAGTGTCTGACAAAGTCCCACAGAGGTCCTTGGACCATAACAATGACACAAGTCAGATATACAGAGGAGAGGGTATGATGTGTTTACTTATACATGCAGTTAAATGCAAATTTTTGCTGTGAATCATTTACACATGCAGACTGCAGACTTTTGGTGGTGAATGGCTTTCCAGTAAAATTTTGTTCAAATATTCCTATTATTACCCTAATAATAAAAAAACTATTACTAAGAGTTATATACTTGCTTTTTTGTTTTCAGATGGTGGTAAGCCCATTCGTTCAGAAAGTCCAACCACTTTATTCAGGAAGTCTCGCTCACTGTCAACCCCTTTTGCACATGGTAGTGTTTCACCATGCACTTTTTACAAAATACCCAATACTAACTTGGTCCCCAAATATCATGCATCCCTACCTAGCTTGAATACATTCAAAATGAGCATGTTTGAGTGTGGTAATGTGTGCTTATCCTACAGCTGGATCTCCTGACCACAATATGGCCTTTGACAGAACAAGCATTACAAAAGAGAATGCCCCTTCAAGTCCTATTGTCATTCATAAGGTACATTGGCATCATTCTATCACAAATTCAAAGAAGAAGCCATAAACTGTGTTATTTTTTATATTTGTTCATATTCTGTACATTGCATGTGTGTGTTTATCTTTCCTCCTGTCTGAAGTCTATTCGGAAGAAGTCGGTGACTCTGCAACATTCTCCTTCAGCTGTGTTTCACTACTCCGACACTGGGGGTCACTCCAGCCACATTCACCACTGTAAAGTTAATGCCATTTTTCAAGCTGCCAAGAAGGACTTGCTCAAGATTATACAGCTTCAGGTCAGGCCACATTAATATATTGTTCTACTAAAGTGAGAAGTTTAATTACTATTTGGAATATTGCCATAGTAGTAAAAAAATACTTTGTGCTCCAGGACTCCAGTCTTTTGGAAGATAGGGTGACTCTGAGACAAGTTAAGGCGGGGTCTGTGGTTGCAAGTGAGGGAGACCAGGTAAGAAGTTACCCGTCACTTTAACTCCTCTGTAATTATCAATTTCAGTTCACATGTGAATCCATTTCTACTTTGTGTCTGTTACAGGATGTGAGCGTGCTGTTTGTCATCTCAGGAGCTCTTCATGTGTACCAGAGACAGATTGACAGAGAAGATGAAACATGTCTTTTTGTGACTCACCCTGGAGAGATGGTGGGCCACCTGGCTGTTCTCACAGGAGAGCCTCTCATCTTTTCTGTGCGTGCTCACCGTGACTGCTGCTTCCTGTCTATCTCCAAAGCACACTTCTATGAGTATGTGATGTGTACCAAATTTCACTTAAGGCATTTGAAAATGTACTCTCTGCCTGCTGTGAGGAAATTCAATGATCAGATGATTATGCACATCTCAACTGATTAAAATAGGGAAAAATCATCATTTGATACTTTGTTATATAGTGAGTAACAAGCTATTAATAAAATTGCTTCTGAAAATGAAGCACAGATACCAAGCAATGAGGTATTTTTTCCCTTGTTTTCTTTTGGTTCATCAAAACCTTCTTAGTTTTTTTTAGTGTTGGGTTTTTTCAACATATTTAATCACCTTGAGTTGTTGTTGTTTTTAGGTCAAAAATTCTAATAAAAATAATTACACAAAAAATAAATGAATTTAGATTAAAAAAAAATTTATATAAGAATTAGAAACATTTTCTTTAAAATTGTATCAAATTAAGTACAGCATATCTGAACCCTGATTAACATGTCAACTGTACAATTTATACTCTAGGATAATGCGTGCCGAGCCTCGAGTGGTGTTACATGTAGCTCACACGGTGGTACGGAGGGTCTCCTCCTTCGTCCGACAGATTGACTTTGCCCTGGACTGGATGGCACTGGAAGCCGGACGGGCTGTCTATAGGTAAGCACACTTTTCCTATACAATCTCAGTTTCAGATCTATATATCTCAGGTCACTGCTCTGCTCTTTGATGTCAATAATAACCTGAGAATGCATGTATTATTGCATGTAATACATTCATTTTTCTTTTTTGTCTTTCTCAGACAAGGTGATAAGTCAGACAGCACTTTCATTGTTCTGAGTGGCCGCTTGCGCTCTGTCATCATGAAGGATGATGGGAAAAAAGAGCTTGCTGGAGAGTATGGACGGGGAGACCTCATTGGTGTGGTGAGTAGAGATATATATGTATGTATGTCCTGGAGTTTTTGTATCTGTTAGCTTTTAGCCCATCTGTATGCTAGTGTACTTCTAAAAGTTGACAAAGTAAATTTTTATAAGATATATTTTAAATGTACAGTATTTCTCTCCTGGGTAAAATATTGATGAAATCATATCAAGGCCATATATATACTTACTTATCCAATGAAATGCTCTTTAGAACAAGAATTTCCTCTCCTTGTAATACCACTTTCTACATAGTTTCAATAGCAAGTAATAGGCTGTTGACTATTTATAAAGGCTTTACTAAGAATGTCATTACAGTAAAGAAAATAATTTTGAATCCTTTTGTAGGTTCTTTTAACAAATGCTGCGGCAATTTCCATCTGTTAAAAGTATGTTTGTGTTAGGTGGAAACTTTGACTCATTTGAACAGAGCCACGACAGTCCACGCAGTCCGAGACTCTGAACTGGCCAAACTGCCTGAGGGAGCTCTCAACTCTATTAAGAGGAAATACCCACAGGTTAGGCCATACGCTCATTAACACATCTCATGATATTATATTGCATATATATTAACATGTTACACTCTTTCATAGGTTGTAACTCGTCTGATTCATCTCCTTGGGCAGAAAATCTTGGGTAACATGCAGCAAGTGAATGATCCACTATCAGGTGTGTGTTTGTGAAACATTTGTGTGTGTTTGCGTTTTGTATTTTTCCTGATGAACATGAATGATCTCCACAGTGCATAGCCTGGGTTTTCACACCCCAACCAGCAAGTGGGAAGCAGGTAATCCAGCCGCTAATCTGTCAACGGTCACCATTCTGCCTGTTTCTGAGGAAGTGCCTTTGACTGCCTTCACGCTGGAGCTTCAACATGCTCTCAGTGCTATCGGTCAGCTATTAGTCTCTTTTCCCTCCTTAATTTGCCTCAAAGTTAACCTGATACTAAGTCTTAACTATCTTCATTTTGTTTTTATTAGGCCCCACTTTGCTACTAACCAGTGACATCATCAGGCAGCATTTAGGTGTTGCAGCCTTGGACAGGTGAGAGTTGCATACGGTACTTGCATACTATGTACTAAAAGTGTGTACCTCACTGGTAATAGAAAACATACCTTTAAGTATGTATAAAACAGTATACCATCTTGATTTTACAGACTCCATTGAAACATTTGCATTTGCATTTAGGTGTTAACATCTTGCTAAAATCATTATTAGGGCCTACTTAACTCTTAGGTTCACTGAAACCCACCGGAAATATCATCAAGGCATCTTTGACATGCTATTTTCAATGTACTATGATTTGGGGCGCACTAATTCTCATATTGCATACCATTTAAGATGGATAGTATGCAAATTGAGATGTAGTGTACATGTAGTTTTTTTTCTAGTAACATTAGTCAGACGTTGTCTTTTTGTTTCCTGTGATTTACTGTTCATGTACAGTACTTTATTATTTCCTTTTCAGTGTTCATGAGTACCGTTTGTCAAGCTGGTTGGGTCAACAAGAGGACATCCACCGGATTGTTCTGTATCAGTCTGACAGTTCTCTGACTCCTTGGACTCAACGTAGCATCAGACAGGCGGACTGCATCATCATTGTGGGTCTGGGGGAGCAGGAGCCCACTGTGGGAGAGGTGAATTGTCATTAAAAGGTTTTGTATATAAAGATATAAATACTTCTTTAGAAGAGTATTTTAAGCATGCAAATCCAGTCATATCAGTAGCCTAACTATTTATATCACATAGAGGGGATTGCCTCACAATGGCCAATATGATGACATTAACTCATTTAATTTCTGCACATGCATTTCTATGAAATTATTTGGTAAACGGAGCTTTTTGGCTTTGTTTGTGGGATCAGCTGGAGCGTATGCTGGAGAGCAGTGCCGTGAGAGCTCAGAAGCAGCTGGTCCTGTTGCACCGTGAGGACGGGCCTCCACCCAGAGGAACCGCAGAATGGCTCAACATGCGCAGCTGGATCTCTAGGCATCTTCACCTGTCATGTCCCCACAGGGTCTTCTCCAGGAGGAGTCTACCCAAACTGGTACCAGTGCTAACATTTATTATTGTTTTAGCAAATGTGAATGCCTATATCGAGCCTGAGGAGCCACGGAAAATCCATTTTCCAAACCACTTGTCCTATGTATGGTTGCGGGATGCTGGAGCCCACCCCAGGGTTGGATGGATGGCCAGTCTATTCAAGGGCAGTCAAGGAATAATAGTTCACAAAAATTCTTAACATTTTCTCACCTTTAATCTCTTCCAAACCTGTATGACGTTATCCTCTTCTTCTTTTTTCTTCTTTTTTTTTTGCGGAATGAACAAATTTTTATTTTTGAATATTATTTATAGCAGAATGCATGATTTCCATACAATGACAGCTAATAAAAATAAAAATACATTTATTTATAATGCACCTTTCTTATTCTCAAATACATAAAACAAGCAAAACAATACATAATACATGGTACATACATTCTAAGAATAGCGTTGTGTTTAAAGGTGTTTTTGAAGCAATTTCTTAAAAATAATAAAATGAAGGAGCTTTCCTAATGAAAGCAAGTAATGTGGACCACCACTGTCAAGCAAGATTTTAAAGAAAGATTTGCAGTGAATTTTACACTAAGCAAAGTTTTCATATGGCTTCAGAAGATTTAGAACATGGCGCATTACTATTGTGACTATTTTATGATTTTATGGTGATTTTAGTCCCTTTTTGTACTTGACAGCACCTGAGTGTTTATAAAAACATATTAGCTCAGAATCCTATCCTATCTGTTAAGTAACTTCACTGAGGAAGTAGAACTTTTCAAATCTTAAGTCAGCAATCAAGATAGGAAGTTTCTGAAATACAGACCTTGGTCCCCATCCAATTTCTTTTTATGTAACATGAACTTTCTTCAAATCATTTTCTGTGTCTAATCTAATCATTATCGTCTTTTATCCGTGCAAACTCCCACTTTCCTCCCATCCTGTCAGAGAGAGATGTATCAGCGTGTATTTGAGAAGCCTCCCGACCGGCATTCTGACTTCTCGCGTCTGGCTCGGATCCTGACAGGAAATGCTATCGCTCTGGTGTTGGGAGGAGGTGGAGCCAGGTACGAATCTGTCTTCCTCTTTATTACCAATAATTCTGTTTCTCCTCAATCCACCTGGCCTGGTGCCAACAACATTTCTCACTTGAATAATTTAGTAAAAGCATGTTGATATTAGTGGAACATTGACTGATTTTTCCCGTACTTATTCAATCATTGTAGTTTAGTGGTCTCTTGAAGTATTTATCCTTTGCACTATTACAAGTGTCTTGTAATTTTCGTGCCCATCAACTAATCATAATATAGTCATTTCTAACCCATTAGTGATGTTTTGGGGTTCGCATCCTCAGCATGTCTCTCGATGATAGCGACTCTTTGTCTACTCTCTGTCCCTGCCTGCTCTCAGTCATAATCAGCGACTTTTTAAAGGTGGGTCAAAACATGATATATAAGGGGGCATAAAATGTGTAATCTGTCTAATCTACTTTCACATAGTGGTAACTTAATTTTTCAATTGTGTAATTCTGTTACTGCAATTATATGAATATCATGTTATAAATATTTGTGTTTCTGTGACCATATATGCTTGTTATCTTGCCTTTTTTAATCTTTTTATACAGGCTTTGTTTACATATGAAGTATGTTTAAAGGTGAAGTGTTTAATTTAATAATAATAATAATCATTATCATAGGTTTCCCAAATCCTCCTGCCACCCCTTTTGCTCTGCCTTCTCTGCCATTTATCAGTCAAGCATCACAGGACCAGTGTTCACACTCTTTGAGGAAATCAACCTAAAATACCTGACTGTTAGTTGTTTTTACACATTAAACTGGGATGAGAGATGGAAAAAATTCTCACTTTACCTTTAAAATGCTTTATAAAAAGATACTAATATCACACAATCCACTAGTAAGAACTCTAAGCTCATGTGTGAATATGAACCACACTATACCCACAGAGGCTGCTCTCAGGTGGGCATCATTCGGGCATTGAGTGAGGCGGGGATCCCTGTAGATCTGATTGGCGGCACCTCCATCGGTTCCTTGATAGGAGCGCTCTATGCTGAAGAGCGAAGCGTCAGTCGTATGACTGTCAGGGCACGTCAGTGGGCCATGGTGAGACATCTAAGCACTGAACACTAACATTCATACATGTAGAACCACCATTGAGATTTCTTTTTTTTTGTGCACAATAGAATTTTGGATCCATATTTAGGAAGATCACAGACTTGACCTACCCAGTGACATCCATGTTTACTGGAGCGTCGTTTAACTCCAGCATTAGTGCAGTCTTCCAGGACAAACAGATTGAGGTTCAATGTCTTGGCACTTGCCACTGCACAATACAAGCTAATATAAAAAAGTATATAAACGTCATATTCTTAAATAAGTCTAAACTTTGTGCATATCTCTTTTTTAATGATAGGACCTTTGGATCCCCTATTTCAACATCACCACAGACATCACTGCCTCCTCCATGAGAGTGCACACTTATGGTTACTACTTTTTCTTTGTAACTTGTCATCTCCATCTCATCTTTTGTGACAGATTTTAGCATGTACACTCTTTTTTAGGCTCTCTGTGGAGGTATGTGCGTGCCAGTATGTCTCTCTCTGGATATCTTCCCCCTTTATGTGACCCTAAAGATGGGCACTTGCTCATGGATGGAGGCTACATCAATAACCTACCTGGTTAAGTGTCCTATTGTACTCTTACATTGCAAAATTGAGATGCCAATTGCAAAATTACAGTTTATTATAGGGATTACATATTTTACCTGCTTGCATACTCCCATAGAGCCATATATACTATAGCAAATCTCATATAGTTTATCATTTATCTTATTGCCTGACTGTAAACTGCTACATGTAGACTATAAAGCATTAAGATATTTTAAACATTAACAGTATAAATATCTGTAAAGCTGACACAGCTCGCTCCTTGGGTGCCAAGATGGTGATTGCCGTTGATGTTGGTAGTCAGGATGAGACTGATCTGACCAACTATGGAGACTCTTTATCTGGATGGTGGCTGCTATGGAAACGCTTGAACCCGCTGACAGAAAGAGTGAAGGTCAGAAATCTTATTGCATTTCCTCCAATTGCATTGATTATCAGTAATGCATTCTTACAAAATGTATGGAAAATCATAAAACTTCATTACTTTACTTCTTGCATTCACTGGATATAGATTTTATTTCATGACTTTGTATCCTCTAGGTGCTGAACATGGCTGAGATTCAGACCCGTCTGGCCTACGTGTGTTCTGTGCGTCAGCTGGAGCTGGTAAAAGACAGTGACTACTGCGAGTACCTTCGACCACCCATTGATCGCTATGGCACATTGGATTTTGGCAAATTTGATGAGATTGCTGTGAGTGGCCTGTCATCCTCTCATAGAAACTTCTGTTGCCTTGGCTTTGACTGCAGCAATGACTTTTCTGGTGTTGCAGGATGTTGGCTACCTGCATGGGAAAACCGTGTTTGACGTGTGGTGTCGGAGCGGGGTGAGGGAGACGATGCTCAAAGACCAACATCAAGAGGAATTCCACAAATCCAGGAGCACAAATGTAAGGGGCTTTGAATGAGCTTGGCTTATCACAGCATCAGGCTGTTTCCTCACAAACTCATTTCCTGATTATCTGTCCTTCAGGTGACCTGTCCCAATGCTTCCTTCACCGATCTGGCTGAAATAGTGTCCAGAATAGAGCCAGTGAAGCAGGCCATTGTGGATGGTGAGTAATAGACCATCTGTCTTTAAGTCATGTCCCTTTTCCATGTCGTTTTCTCATCTTTGTGTTGTTTCTTCAATTCTCTCGCACACAGATGAGTCTGAGTACCAGACAGACTGTGATGAAGATGCAGTGCTGTCAGACTTTGATTTTTCCAATCAAAACAGTGAGCATACAGAAGAAGAAGATGAAGAAGAGGAGGAGGAAACCGCCGATACAGCT
Source organism: Squalius cephalus (assembly GCF_949319135.1). Lineage (NCBI taxonomy): Eukaryota > Metazoa > Chordata > Actinopteri > Cypriniformes > Leuciscidae > Squalius > Squalius cephalus. The sequence goes on from NC_137126.1 coordinate 36,379,648, forward strand.
GATACAGTAAGATAACTGTAAAGATGTGTTAGTTATGTTTTAGTGTGATAATATTAATGATTTTTAACTTCCAAACAGGATGATGACATGGAGATCAGGACAAGGCGACATGGAGCACTTAAACACAGCAGCCATCATACCACCTGACCTCAAATACCTCTTTTCCAAGAGGTTTTGTTCATTTCTTTTAATATACAGTAGCCTTGAGCCTTTACACTAATGATCAAAAGTTTGGAATAATTTTTTTAAGTCTTTTATACTCAACAAGGCTGCATTTATTTCATGAAAATAGACTAAACAGTAATATTGTGAAATATAATTACAATTTAAAATTACAAAAAAAAATGTGATTTATTCTTGTGATGGCAAAGCTGAATTTGGTGCTCAAGACACATTTCTTATTATTATCAATGTTGAAAACAATTGTTCTGCTTAATTTTTTATATCTTAATATCTTTACGGGCACCTTTGATCAATTACAGTTCTTTTAAATTGTAATAATATATCACAGTATTACTGTTTTTATTGTATTTTTGATTCAATAAATGTAGCCTTGGTGAGCATAAGAGACTGGTAGTGTATAAGGGGATTTTAACAAGTGACATTATCAGTATTGACTTAACTTGAATTGTTAGAAACTAACAGGTAATTTGAAAAGGATCTTAATAGAAAAAAGCAAGTATTATGTACTTCTTATTCCTTTAATTTCCCAAAGTATAATAAATGAGTCAATGTATTGAGCCCTAGATATCAATCAGCCAACACTGAGCTCTCTCTGATTCCAGTAACAATTGATAAGTCTATTAAGTCTGTTCTTGCCTTTACTTTTAGTATTACACAAGGTCAATAATATTTGAAACACTTTATTTTTCATGCAAACTGTCAATGCAACCTCAACACAGTTTTACTGTGTGAAAAGATAATCTGTTTTGTGCCTGTATTATCTTGTTAGTGAAGTTATAAGCAGTGACATAAGAAAGTATGTTTCTTTGTAGTTTCAGCTTTTAGAGAATGTTGTTCAAATGGTGTAATCAGGAGAGAAGGATGAACTAATAAATGTTACTGTGAGAGATATTCTGATTCTTATAGGTAAAGTGTCTGAAGCAATTCATAGTCTTTTGCAATGCTATGTGTTCTTTGGCTCATTAAAAGTTTCAAAATTGTCTGAATTTTTGGTTGATTGTTTAATACTAGATATCTAATATTTCACATCATGTGGAATCATTTTCATCTTTTGAGATTAATTTTCATTGTACTGTGAAGTACTATGTACTATAGGAGAGATAAATGAGATATCTGGACTTTTAGTGTCTTCCTCAAAAACGGGGCAGACAGGGTAAAATTATTTTCAGGACCTTGGACAAGGCCTGAAGATTAAACAAAATGTTTTCAGTTCAGTGTTGGAGAATACTTTATGAAAAATGAAAATAGATACTGGCCTGGTTTAATAAACTTTAGATTAAGCCAGGATTAGGCCTTAGTTAAATTAGGACATTTAAGTTAGAATGCCTTAGAAAAAAATCTTGAGACAAAACAATGGCATTTATTTTATCAAAAATACAGTAAAACAGTTATATTGTGAAATATTACATTTTCAAAAATCTGTTTTCTATTTGAATATTTTTTCCTGTGATGGCTAAACTGAATTTTCAGCATCATTCCTTCAGTCTACAGTGTAACATGATCCTTCAGCAATCATTCTATGCTGATTTGCTGCTCAAGGAACATTTCTTATTGTTATCAATGTATAAAACAGTTGCTGCTTAATATTTTTGATGAATAGAAAGTTTAAAAGTACATTATTTAAATGTTTTAATCAATTCAATGCATGTTTGCTAAATAAGACTATTAATTCTTTTAAAAAATGTTACTGACCCCAAACTTTTAAATGGTATTATATACATGTGGTATTCTTTAAAATATGGGCTCAATACAATAAGCTGTCAACACTGTAAAATTATCTCTGTCTCTTTGGACAGGTTTTATTCGAAATGGGAACAAATTTTCATATTTTAAAAATCTGAAAGAATTATCCAGTTGTTAACTTTTATTTTCCATGTATCTCTCTCTTTACACTTTTTGTGATGCTGTATTTGCTGTTTTGACCTCATTGTATTTGTCCCCTCCCCCTCTTTTATGTATATACTGTAATAATAATAATAATACTTTTATTATCATCAGTTCTTATGTTTTGGTATGCATGGATCCATGCCTTGAAAAGGTGTAATGACATAATTGTTATATTTTGCTTTTGTAACCAGATACTATGTTATTCTGTTGTATTTAAGCTGCCTAGGGAAGGGGTGTTTTGGGGGTGGTCATTAGAGTAAAAATAGAAGGAAGGAAAATGTAACTTTCATGGTTTTACATATATATATATATATATATATATATTAAATTAGATCTCACAGTGGGGAATGATAAACTATAGTCTTGATTAACTCATTCTAATTATAAGTCTATAACTAATTAAGTTAATGGTGGATTTGTCTATATTTATATAATGAATATTTTTGCACATTTTGTAAGTGACAGTGTTGACCCATATTGCATTTTATAAACACACATTTTGGGAAAATGGAAGAGACAGGAGGTTCCACCAAAACTTAAAGCTACACTGTGTGATTTTTACCCCCATCTAGCGGTGAAATTGTATATGACTACCCAATGAATTTTAGTTTCTGTTCCTCTCAATTCCGAGGGCGTTTAAACTCCTACGGTGGCCGTATTATTCCAAGATTAACATAGCTTCCAGTTATCACTTCGTCCATGACAATAATAAACAATACGTCTAAAATGAATAAAACTACAGGACAGATGTCAGGAGGTAAACGTCACCCTTGGAATCGTCTTATTCAGATTAATCAGATTAGGCTAACGTTACAATGTGTACAAAGTAAAAGCTATTAAAAATAACTAAAACGTTCAGTGTCCTTTTTTATATATAACTTAAAAAATTGCGCCTTTAAAACTATTCATCACCTGTGATCCGTCGCAGCACAGATTTATGTTACAAGGTAAACAATACTTTTTCCCCATTGACGCGAGGATGAAGTTATACTAGAGGTCGTTCTGGCGTTATGCACAACCATGCTATGTTTAGACAAGCAACTATAAAACTTCGAATTTACACAAATGAATTACAACAGGCTGAATTACCTGTCGAGAAGAAAGCAGGCAACCTCGGCGTCCGTTTTAAAATATTTTCTCCTCATGAGCTCTTTCCATCTGGGAAAAGTTACTCCAATATTGACTATGGTCTTGCTGATTTGTCTGTCGCGTTTACGTTTTAATTCTCTCTTTCAAATGTGAGTACGCACGCACACACACACACACACACACACACCACACTATCTTTCAAATCTGCCGGCACTCGCGAGCTCGCGTAGCCTGGGTTTCCCCATACTGCCTTGCTCGCAGCGCGATTCTATTCACGCTGCTAGGCAGTCTGGACACCATGGGACAATTTTTCCCCTGAAAAAGGGAACCAATCACAGAACGGGGAGGGAGCAGCAAGATGATGACGACACCGAAGCAGTTTGTTTATATCAGACTCGACGTTACCTTCTACCCTCATGTTTATCTTTCACAAACGGTAATATTCGCTAAACGCCATCGTGTACAAATAAATCTTTGACCCATCGTCTTTTTCCTCGTCGAATTTCTCTCACTCTACATACGTCATCTGGTATAATTGAAGCGATTGGCTATGAGCTACATACAGGCGCATTTGATAGACATTCATAGCGCCCAATAAACGGCTCTGGGCATTCGTAAACCACGCCTCAAATACGAGAAAATGCGCACGTAGTTCCCAGACCAAGTCTCATTGAGACTTGAGCCGTTTCTCAATACCAAGTACGCAAAGTTCGGACTTGAGTCCTTGGTAGTTCGGACTGACAAGTTCGACTCAGGAGAACGAACTCCCGAGGACGGGAGGACGCGAGTCCGATAATTCTGCAAATGGAACAGCGGCGTACTTGATAGCGTCACTCATGCAGCTCGCTCTGGCTACTCCGGTTATCTCTTTAGGCTACAAATAAAACGAAATATGTTATAAACCACCACTTTGCCTCTTTTCATTTTCATTTAAAAAAAAATCTTTAACATAATGGCCACACAAATGTGGTTCAGGAAACGCAATTGATTATCTTCACTGCATATTTACAACAACACGAAATATAAAGCACAACCCTGACTCTTTTTGTTTTCATTTTAAAAATATGATGAATAAAAAACATTATAATATTGATCATTAAAACGAATATTTAGCAAAAAGAGACAGGGTTGTGTCATATATGTATATACAGTGAAGAGAATAGGCAACATGCAGACTATAATAAAATATTGTATAGGCTATGTTTTAAATATATAAAATAAAATGACATAACCTTGTTAAATGTCAGTTTTAATGATCAATAATAGCCATTCTAAAAGTATAAGTAGCCTATAGGTATAAGAAGCTATACAACAATAAAGCCAACGATTCAGTCAAACATTGTCAGCTCTCGCTAAAACGTTAAATTTAAATAGACTAACGTTAAATAAAGCTATGAAACTTCACTTTGCTCTCAGCTAAAACGTTTTGCCAGGGAACAAATTATACATTAATGAGACAAATAAAATAAATAAATCGCCTGTTGGATATACACAAGACGATTTATATCTCATGTTAGTTAAACCACTAGACTAGACATCCGAGCCACCGGCAAGTCAGCAGCACTAGCCGAGAGAGGCTGTTCTCGGCGGGGTACGAGCGCCGAGCGTCCGATTGCCTGGTTCTCAAAACTCCGAAAACGTCAGATCAAATTTTCAAATAGGCGCTATCTTTATAAATAAACCAAAGATTTGAGCTTTTAACAACTACATTCTCGCCTGAAATACTCTTAAAACTACATTTTGTGACAATTATAGCAGTATTTTTAAATTACGCGGGGTTTCTCCTCTGCTATTGACGCTTGCTGGTTGGTGTGAGATGCATTCTGGGATACCTGGCTGTCTGAAGTCCGCACAAGTCACCTCTCGATGCATCCTCGGTAAAAGGGGCGGATCAAGAACACATCCGGGGATTCGAACTGGACTTGGCTAGATGTGAACTTTGAATTGGAACAGTACTAGGGCAGCGACTGATGACGTTTCACAAGTCCACAAGAACACAAGTACAGACAAGTTCGCATATTGAGAAACGGCTTTGGTCTGACGTTAGCCAGGCTAGAGCTCGCGAGTAATCTCCCCCTCGCATTCGTCACGGTGTCACTGAGTGAAAAACGCAAAAGGCGAAGCTTGAATTTACAGGTATGTCCCTCTTTGGCTAATGTAGTTTCAAGATGGAGGGGCAACATGGCGACCGGCATACGAACCCCTTACCCGTATGTACTTTCAATGGCAGATTATAAACTTAAGAGAATACTTTATTACTTGAAAGAAGTAAATATACATTAATGAGCACATATATTTTTGAAAGAACTAAGTGTTTTTTGCTAAGAATCAACTAAAAAAGTTACACAGTGTAGCTTTAAATGATCTCTCAGCTTGTTAGTGAAATGAAAGACCTGGTGGAATCACTGGAAATAATCATCAAACCTCACACAGTCTTCCGTTTGCGGCTGACCGCTCCACCCATTAAACACTTCCTCATCAACACTTCCACACACTTTTTAGACGAACTGCTTTAGACCTTCATGTAAGTAAAATTAAAATGCCACTCTTATGATTTACATTTTTAGAGGAATTTCTGTCAAGCAAGGAAAAAAAAAAATCAAATATCAACAAAAACCTGTGCCAGAATCTGTTTTCATGTTTTTACTTCATATCTAGCTATGTGCATCTCATGTATTTTTTTTGCCTTAAGAGAGTCTCTAAATGAGATGAAGCTGGGCATAAAGGAAGCACATTTTACGATCTGTAATGATAAACTGATGTGCTTCCCAGCCTTCCGGAGTTTGCTTTATATGCTCCTGTAAAATTCAGTTCTGAGAGAGCAACCAGAGACACACCAATCCAGATGCAGAGTCTGATCCGTTTAGCATAGGCCTACTGACCGCAGTCAGTCACCGAATTTTTCCATCCTAACCCTTCTGTCAGCCACTGTTCATTTGATTTAATACAATCATATCTGCATAGAATTCTGTAGAACAACAAAGAGCATCTGAATATCTGTCGTTAAATGTTTGCTTTTCGTTTGTTTTCAGTCATGGAAATATGAGGAGGAATTCTCTTCTGAATCTGGAGGAATGCTAACGAATGGATTTTGAGGCTGATCTTTATCACATCGCACACACTATAGGCCACTTAAAGGGATAGTTCACCAAAAATAAAAAATAAAATGTCATTATTTATTTACCCTCAAGCTGTTCCAAACCTGTATGAGTTTCTTCTGTTAAACTTGAAAGAAGATATTTTGAAGAATATGGGTAAAACAGTTGATGGGCCCCATCGACTTCCATAGTGGGGAAAATACTGTCAAGTCAACGCGGTCCCGTCAACTGTTTGGTCACCGACATTCGTCAAAATATCTTATTGTGTTCAGCAGAACAAAGAAATTCATACAGGTTTGGAACGACTTGAGGGTGAGTAAATTATGATTTTTGGGTGATCTACCCCTTTAAAGACAATCTGTATATGGGTAGTTGACATAATGTAGGCTATGTCCATGAACTATTTCAGCATTAAAATTATATTCAGTTGGTTCCAAAAGTTGTAAGATCACTAATCACTAATCTAATTTACAGTAATATGTGTTGTTTTCCATCGCAAATTATAGACCAGCATAAATATTAAATAAAACCATACATGAATTTCAAGGAATGTTCTACAAAGCATCTTGTTAACTTGGGCAATGTCACAAATTGTAATAAAAACATATTTAATTGGTAGTACTTTACTTTAAAACAGTTTTATTGTGAAATATTATTACAGTCTAAATCTTTTAAGATATTTTAAAATGTAATGTATTCCTGTAATGTCAGAGTTGATTTGAAGCATATATATATTCTTCTATTTTTACCATTTTTAAAATACAATACAGTTAAATTGCATTATGTTGTTTACCACTAGAAGGCAGCAAACTCCTGACTTGTGTCCTGTGGCAACTTTGAGCCTCTCTGTCTGCCTGACGTCTGGATTCCTGCCAGCTCCGTTCATGGACCCCATCTCACCCCGATCCCTCTTCAGTCTCCAGGCCCTGATATATGTAATCTCAGAGGATAGATCTAATTAAGTCCTCTATCTATTTGATTCCACATGACATTTCTAACACCCATGAGCCTTCAGAATCACGGGGGGAGGAAGAAAGAGGGGATTCTTTGTGTTTCCTTAATTACAGTCCTAATATTTCTTTCTCTAGATTATATTTCACCCAGGCATCCGTACCAGCTCCCATCCGAGGCTTCCCTCAGACCCTTCACTCATGGTGCTGCTCAACAGAACATTCTCCAGCAAAACCTCAAAGAAAAAAAAAGCACATCAGTCAGGTTCAGGGTGGACAGACTCTAACTTATGTGCTGTATATACGTACAGGATATAGGTATGAGAGCATAAATTTGTCTTTTCATGTCCGATCTGCATATGTTTATGCTTTGACTTGGCACATGTCACATTTTTCATATATAACCTTTGGGTCACCAGAGGAATTCCACCCATTCTTATAGAACTTGATATATATTTCCTGCTTCTGAAGGCTCAAAGTTTGCCCAAGAAAAAGCGAGAGTCTGTGGAAAATTTCTATCTGTATCAAATAGAGCAGAAAGGAACTTTTCCACCTGGGATATCTCTACCTTTTTTTTACTCTCCTTTTTTGTCTGAGTCTGGCTGATTCTTTGTTCTCAGTAGTATAGATTAATTATGGCCAGGTGAGCCGATTCTTTACAATTAAGTGGGACAAAATCTTTCCGACACAGGGTAGATAACATATAAGCAGCTTTGCCAACACTAAGTTTAGAACAAAGTGCTCTCTTCTCAGCAAATCCTTGCTTTGGGAATGTTCAGAGTGGCAACAAGTGCTCAATGTTTGCACCAGGAACTATATTAACAATAGAGGTGACCACAAGGAGTGTTCATTGGGGGTACTTTTAAAAGTTTACACAATCAGTTCAAGGCTACAAAGAGTGTTTAACCGCTTGGATGAAAAGAAGCGTGAAACAGAGTCAGAGCTGGAATGGTAAATAATCAAAGGGGAAACAATAAGGTGGTTTCTTTAAGGAAGATTCCATGTTTAATTTCAAGTCAAGCTCAATTTTCAGCATTTGTGGCAAGGGTTGTTTGACAGAAAACAGTGTTACTGTGAGTAGCTTACTCCGATCTGCCTCCATGCAATCAACAACCAATGGATATAACCTAATTGTTGATGGATAGAACCTTTTACAACAATGTTTCATCACATATACATCACAATATGGAAGAAAAGAAATGTCATTAATTCTTTAAGGCCTACATCACAACTTTATTTGTTGCTGAAAAGTTGGTCATTTTAGGGTTTTAGGCATTACTTTGTCTTGGCAAAGAAGTTGTAAAATTGGATAAGACTTTTCACAGAAAAGATTATTAAGTGATATTTTTTCATATTAAATTCATGCACGCATATTGTTTAAGTCTCATGGCTATGTTTTTAACATATTATTTGAACATTTATAGACTGGTTCCATTCACTTTGATTCTAAGTGTTTCATTGTAATTCAAGATCACTTGCTTTTTTAAGAAATAGAGGAACAAGTTAAAGTTAATATAAAATTTTAAGTCAAGAACAATTTACTTCTATAGCACTTTACAGAAAACCATTATGTTAATGTTTAAGAATATCCTCATGCCGTATAGTTGCATTTAGCAGATTTGAGCTGGGCGATAATTTACATTTTGCTATCAACATTATTTTGCCTCAAGAACTGTTGATTGAGCTTTCATTTTTCAGTAGAGAGATAAAGACAGAGAGAATCAAGTACAAGAGTGGTTTACAAAAACTCCCACCATCACCACCGGCCTCCCTCCTTATTTCTTTTGAAGCCAAGATTATTTTCAGCCGCCTTCCATAGCGGGGATTTATATTAACCCTGAAATGCTCCAGTGCTTGCTTGACATGACTTTGCACCTGCTGCTTTTTAAAATGCCATGGGTCTTGACATGTCACACATCATCTCATTGTAACGTTCTTGCTTTCTTTTTCTTTCGGATTTGGCACAAGGAAAAAAGCCTGTTCAATAAAACAGGATGCACTAATGCCCATCTACTTTCCAATGTCAAAACCTAACATTCTGCTAGATCATTTTTGAGCTTCATTTTACTCAAACAGTCAAACCTGTCAAACTAAGACAAGTGGCATCCTCTCAACACCTGCAGCTCTTGGCCACCCGTGTGATTGATGCCCCCGCTCCGTGCTTTGCTTATTTCTCTGGCTGTCAGGGGGTCCGCTGAGCGCAGTCACCTCGACCTCAGATATAGATGAGTGGGCTGGAGTTCATACTGCCTGCTGAGCCAGGTGTTTAGCTTGGACGTGGACCACAGTTTTGCGGTTTTCAGAAACCCCTCAGTTCTCCTTTTTCACCGGGCAGAGGAAAGGTTAGAGCAAACTGTGTTCTTGCGGTTCTCATTCTGTATCACTCTCTCCTCTTGGCCCATTCTGGATGCTATTCAGACATTAGAGTGTGTTTTGTTTTGTCATTCTTTTTCGAAAAATGTAACGATTCTTTTCGAAAAGTATCAATTGGTTTTTGAAAAAGTAGCGATTCTTTTAAAAAATGTAGTGATTGTATTGATTGATTGTATATTGATGCATTTTGAATATCGTTAGCCTCATAGCACAATTGCCTAAGTCATTTTTTTGTTTTTCCTTGTTTTCCAAAGACATTGAAATATGACTTTTGAATAAATGCACTTTGAATAAATGTAGCGATTCTGTTTTGAAAAAGTAGCGAATATTTTTGAAAAAGTAACTAATCTTTTTTTAAAAGTAGCGATTATTTTTGAAAATGTATGGTTGTATTGATTGTTTGTATGTTTTTTTGACAAAGTATTGATTCCTTTTGAAAAAGTAGAGATTTTTTTAAGGGAAAAAAAGCTATTCTTTTTCAGTAAAAGTAGCGATTCTTTTTTTAAAAGTAGTGATTGTATTGATTGATTGTATGTATTGATGCATTTTGAATAACTGAATGATTCTTTTTTGGAAAATGTAGCGATTCTTTTTTAAAGTAGTGATTCTTATTTTTAAGTAGCGATTCTTTTTGAAAATGTAGTGAATGTATTGATTGATTGTATGTTTTTTTTTTGACAAAGTATCGATTCCTTTTGAAAAAGTAGTGGTTTTGAAAAAAAAAAATTCGAAAAGAAAATGTAGCAATTCTTTTTGAAAAAGTAGCGATTCTTTCTGAAAAAGTAGCGATTTTTTTCTAAAATGTAGCGATTCTTTTTGAAAAAGTAGTGATTCTTTTCTAAAATGTTGCGATTCTTTTCTAAAATATCGTGATTCTTTTTGAAAAAATAGCAATTATTTTTGAAAATGTAGCGATTGTATTGATTGATTGTGTGTATTAATGCATTTTGAATAAATGTATAAATGCATTTTGAATAGATGTAGCGATTCCTTTTGAATAAATGTATCAATTGTGAATCGAATGTGAATTGAATCGAATGCAAATCAAATGTGAATCGAATGTTAATTTAACTGAATTCACTTAATTCACATTCAATTCGGTTGATTCACATTTGACTCATATTCTATTCACATGTGACTTGATTTACTTTTGATTCACATTCGATTTAATTTACAATTGACATTTGATTTCGATTCACATTGGATTCGATTCACTTTCGATTATTCAATTTAAATTCGATTAACATTTGAATCAGTTTGATTCCCATTTGATTCGAGCCAAATCACATTTGATTCACATTTGATTTGATTAAAATTCCATTCACATCCGATTCACATTCGATTCACTTTCAATTCCATTTAAATTCGATTTTATTCGCATTTGATTCACATTTGATTTCGATTCACGTTTGATTTGATTCAATTTGACTATTCGATTCGATTTACATTTGATTCACTTTCATTTAACATTTGTACAATCGATTTGATTCATATAAGATTCACATTCTATTTAATTTACATTTCATTGACATTTGATTTCGATTCATGTTTGATTCGATTCAAATATTCAATTTGATTTACATTCGATTCACATTTGATTTACATTTGATTCACTTTTGATTCAATTCACATTCGAATCACATTCAATTCAGATTGGATTCGATTTGATTTAAATTCAATTTACATTCGATTCACTTTCAATTCAATTCACATTCTATTTACATTCTATTCAATTCACATTCGATTCACATTTGATTTGGTTCGATTTACATTTGTTTAATATTCGATTAACATTTGATTTATATTTGATTCAGATTCTTTTTTATTTACATTCGATTAGATTTTAATCAATTCGATTCACATTTGATTTTGAGTCGAATTACATTCCATTCACATTCGATTAGATTCAAATTCCATTCACATTCCATTCACTTTCAATTCAATTCAGATTCGATTTAGAAATGCACCTAATTCTGAAGTGAAGACACAATAATATGCTAGCAGACAGTTACTCCATATGAAAGAGAAGTCTGGTGTGGAAGGTGGATCTGGAACTGAGTTCTGTCCAGGTATGTTTCTTATGTCTTACGGCAGCCACAAGCATCCGTCCGGCTTGGCAGATGACCATTACAGTTATGTTTGAAGTGAGGTGCATTCACAGTACTCCAGTTCTGTTTTAACGTACTTTATTATTATCATCTGCATTATGTTGCTAAGTGGGACCCCTCTGTAGGCTACTGTATACCGAGTCTCCTCAATGCAGAATTAAACAAGATGGTCTTGTAGGACATTGTCACAATCTCTAGTCACCATGCTTGTCACCTTCAGCACTACATCTCCCAGAATCCTTCCTGGTCCAGGTCCACCACCTGCATGCCTCACACAATCACCACCAGCTGTCATCCATCACCCTCATCAAGCACCACACCCAGTTCACATGCCCTCATGGTATGGTCTTGTCAGTCTTTACACGAGTATACTTACCTGACTACCCACCTTCCTATGCCTACCTTCATTGTCCTCCTCCAGAGACTCAATGCCTTTTTTAAAATATGAGATTCTGGGCAAGCACTTTGAATGAGAAGGTAATTTCTAAATACACAGATGCATAGACTGCCTCCCCAATCCCAGCACAATCAGAAATTGTAAAACGGCATCGAAAAAAAACATCAAAAAATGTAATGAATCCCTTATATGACGTGAATATTGCATTAAAATATAAAGTATACAAATGAATTTTAAATATTTTTTAAACATTCACCCATCATTCCTGTTCATGTGTTCACCCCTCCCACTCCTTTCAGTTGTTTACACTGTATGAGATGCTTGATCCATGCCGCTAGGTTAATTCATGATGACAAGCTATGAAACAATAGGCTATAATCAATAAGTGGATTATTAGATAGGGGGGACAGCATCTGAAGCCATTCCACCTAGTATAAGGAATGACTACATAAAAGGTGTTTTTTTTTTCTTTCTTGAATTTCTAACCAAATCTTTTGGTTTCATAGTGATGCCAAATTCTGTGTGTTTGCTGGATCCACCAGACATCATGCTGAACCCTGTGAGTATGACAGTTTAAAGCACTGATTTATTGTCAAGTGGTGATTATTAATGAGTTTAATTAATGGTTTCAGGTTGAAGGCCCATCCACAGTTGAGAAGGAGTATGTTCAAGGAGCCCTGAGGTATAGGCACAGATTTGCACATTATATATTTAAAAGCCTGTGAGGTGCTAATAGTGTGTATTTCCCCAATTATTATTATTGGCTGCAGGATGCTGACACCCTTCTAGAGCCCCCTCAGTCTGGGACCACATATGACCAAGTGAGTATTAAGAAATTACAAAAAAGTGCCAAGAGCACTCAATCAAATTACTTAAATTTATGTTCCTACAGAACCCAGAGAACATAAAGGGAGTTTACAAGCGCTATCTCCTGAAACAAATGGAAACCATAGATACTGTCATACAATATAAAAAAACTCAAGATAAGAAAGTTGGAGCTGGAAATCCAACAGCTAGAGAAAAATGCAAGTAGAACTGCCATATTTAAAACATTGACACATGACCTTTTTGTTTTTTGACTACATTTAATTGTATGTTTTCATCCCCCAACAGGCAGCTTCAACCTGAATAAAAAAAACTAATTGTGACTAGTGTGTCTGGTAAATTAAGGGGAAAGTTTAGGATAAAGTGAAAACCTAACATGGTTTGGACCATATTAACCAAAATAATTATTGGCATAACTGTCTCTTATAACCCTGCCTGTTTCATTGTCCTCAAAAACGGCCTCAATGCCCCAGTCTTCCTCTACAACCATCCTTGGTTGCCTCTCTCTCCTCAGACAGGCAATGTTATGTAGCACAACACATGCAACTACACTTTCACATGCCCTTTGTGTGGTCACTCTGAGGTAATTCAGGCACTGGAACCTTGACTTGATGAGCCCAAATGCCATCTCTATACGAGCTCTTGTGCGTGCATGGGCAGTAGTGTAGTTGTGCTGTGCCTCAGTCTGGGGCTCCTGATAGGGAGTCAAGAGATAAGGCAGGCATGCATATCCCTTGTCTCCCAGCAATACACCTGAGAATTCATCTGAATAGAGTACTTATTTATTTATTTATTTATTACATTGAAATTGGTGAAGGTATTTTAAAGTTTTAGTTTTTGCCATATGTTAAGTGACTAACATACCTTGTGCCAGTTGGTGGGAAAGAGAAGAGTCCTGAAAGATTTTGGAATCATGCACTGAGCCAGGCCATTTTGCCTCTACATTTGGGATGAGGCAATCTGCATCACAGATCATCTAAATAATTAAAAATGTAGGTCACTGGAATTGTTACTGCATTTGTAATGAACAGAACAACACTGGTGCCCAGCTTATTGTACAGAACAATCGGTTCTACAGTAGCCTACAATGTCATCTCAGTGGGACTGTACCTGTACATTGATGTGTAGCGATTTCCTTTCACGCGGACCAGACGGACGCTTTATGCGCACGTGGTGCAGTCCAGAGCACCGATAACATTTGGGAAAGCTACAAAATTAAAGTGTTTGTCGTTCAATTGCCATGTCTAACATTAACAGTCAATAATATTTCCATTTTCTATATTATTTGAACTTACCAGCGATTCCATAAAAGGCCTGTTTAATGGTAGGCTTCGAATCGCTCTGTGGCCAGGGAAGGTGATGAAGGTGATTTTTTTTTTTTAAAGACAGGTACACAATTCGTACAGAGCGGCAAATCGATGCTTTGCTGATATTCTCTCCATCTCCAACTGTGTACAAAAATGTTCCGCTGGCAAAAAAGCAAAGTGCAATGCACAGTCTGCGGGACTGTGAGAGTTTTATTGCGATGTGTGGGCTCAGTAATCTACAAATATGCTGGTAGTTGTCAGAAAGCCAACGGGTCTGCCCTTTCCCTGAAAGTACGTTCTCTTTGAAATGCCCTGCGTATGATTATCGCTCCCTCATCCACCACATCATCAATGAAAGGACACACCATGATTATGCGTCCGACACATGGGTTGAGCTCCCTATTTATAGACATTTAATTGATTCATTACAAAAATCACACCAACTAAACAAATGTAACTTCTTTACATTTGTTACTATTTTTGTATGTTAGAATTTATTATATTAAAGTGCATGTCCTTTCATTTTTGGACTGATAGTGGTTACATGAAATAAAATGGCAGCATGCCAGAGAGTCAGAGCTAATATCATCACACAGCGGGTTAAGCATCAACTCAGGCTTAGCCTGACAGTTAGCCTGCCCCGGGGGCTGTTCCATAAAAGACGCTTAGAAAAGCGGGGATTAAACTCCAAAACCGGACTTGAATGAGCCTAACAAATGAGTTGGGGCTAAAGTGGTTCCATAAAAGGTAATTGAAGCTCACGCAATCTCACTAATTTGATCCAGGTTTATCTAGTCTAGATAATTGCGTGTGCACGCGTTTCTTAAGCAGCCCTAGAGGTCGATCGTGGATCAAATCGATCCACCATCAAACAGCGTATATTTTGTGCTGTTTTATGCGTTTGTAACATGTTTTTTTCCCCCTCAGTGCAAAACTTACATTTTACAGTTATATTCTCCATCTGTAAATGTTCGAAAGTCATGCAAATGTATCCATTTTGTTGCTAATTTTCATATTGAACGAACGCTGCTGCGCGCATGCGCGCCAAATAGGAGCGCAATAATTCTGACTAAAATATACATTTTGCTTGGAAAATTAATATGCGATATTTTATAACACTAGAAATATCTTCTAATTATAATAATTTATCTTTAGGATGTTGGATAAGTTGCACTGAACTTATAGCGAACAGAAGTAGCCTACTTCAGTGAAGTAGCCTAAGTTAGGGAAGTTTTTTTTTTTAAGAAACTAAATATATAAAGATACAAAATATAGTTTTGGGTATAGGACCTATGCTACTTAATAAAGATGATGTATACTTATT
This sequence comes from Squalius cephalus, assembly GCF_949319135.1. NCBI lineage: Eukaryota > Metazoa > Chordata > Actinopteri > Cypriniformes > Leuciscidae > Squalius > Squalius cephalus. The sequence continues at coordinate 36,395,189 of NC_137126.1, forward strand.
TAGAATGCTGAGAATTACAGCTTTTAATGCAATATTTTTTTGGAGAAAGCAAGAATCCCCAGTTTTAAATGAGTAGATTTAGTTTCTAAAGTACATTATGGAGAGGATAACATTAAATTAAGAGCAAATGTATACATTTTGAAAAGATATGTGCAACTCTAAAATTAAAGAATATTCCATAAAATAAAGGAATATATATTAGCCTACATTAACTACATTTTTATATAACCCTCCCTCCCTTTTATTTCTAGTTATTTGTTATTTTATTTATTTACTTATTTAATATTGAATATTTGATATTCAAATAATATTACTTGAATAACTATTAGGAATTATGTGTCATTATAAGAGTTTGATATAAATATGTTAATGTTAAATTTTTATTACTATTTATTTATTGTTTTTTGTCTTTTCCCCCTTAAACCATGTAAAAGTGTCTATGTACTTTTTGGTTATTGTTCTAATCATGTGTGTTTTTAGGCTATGTGTTGGTGGGTATTATCACAAAAGAAAAAAAGTAGAAGGAAAAATAAGGAATATTTATTGGGGGAAAATATGATGTCTTTAAAGGAACTGTCAATTTGTATAATTGTGTTAAATGTGTTTGAATTGAAAGACATAATAAAGTACATTATATATATATATATATATATATATATATATATATATGTTATTTGGACATTAGATGTGCCTTATTTAGAATTTTAAACCTGTGTGTATATTTTTATGATAGCAATAACTGTAAAGTGACTATTGTAATGGGGTAAATCAAATGTAGGCTAATACTGTCAATTACTAAGCTCAGATTCATCTTACCAGTTAAAATGTATACTCTGCTTTTGTAATTATTTATTTTTAATTTTGTGATTTTAACTTCTGCTTTACAAAGCTTTTTTCAGATTGTGTTCTAATGTTCTTCTAATCATAAACAGCTGCCAAACAAAACCAGAGAGAAATGTATTCATAAATCTTTAAAACAATCTAATTAAATCTTGGGCACAAAACATTCAGCCAGTAAAAAAAGAAAACCTGTAGTATATATCTATTGTATTTAGGCCTATCTATCTATCTATCTATCTATCTATCTATCTATCTATCTATCTATCTATCTATCTATCTATCTATCTATCTATCTATATATAGGTCTATATTGTCTAATTTATCATTGTAGCCTTATTTAAGTTGATTTTCTGTATACTGTGTATTTATTTTTGGACTAATAGTGGTTAATAAAGTCCAATAATGGTATGAGAGAGTGTCAGTGGTAATATCATTGTGTTCTTGTTGGTCAGTGTTAGAGGATCTGTGTAACAACTGGGGCTTAGCCTGACAGTTAGCCTGCCCTGGACCAGGCTAGTTTCCCAGCATAAGTTGCCAGGGTAACTGAGTTTGAACTATTTTAAGTTTGCTTTATGAAACAGAATCCACCGACAATAAGTCTGACTAACCGAAATAAGCCTGGCTTATACTCTAATCTTGTTTTATGGAACAGCCCCCCGGTTAGTTTCCCAGCATAAGTTGCCGGAGTAACTGAGTTTGAACTATTTTAAGTTTGCTTTATGAAACAGAATCCACCGACAATAAGACTAACCAAAATAAGCCTGTCTTGTATTCTAATATTTTATGGAACAACCCTCAGGTTGATATTTTCACGTTTCTAAAACTTTTATTTTGTTTACATTATGTTTTAATTTTAGGTGTGGTTTCTTTTAAACGTTTTTTTTAAACATTGTAGCCTACTGCAACATTACCTAATTACAACTTAAATACAATGTTAACGTTTATAAAAAGTTTACAAAAATGTTGTGTTTGCTGGGTACATTTCACTAAGTAGGCTATCTTTTTTTGATCCTGGAACAACATTCCAATCAACCAATCAGATCTGAGGAATTTTTTTACAATTTATGACAAGTTTAGGCTTACAAACAAGGTTAGGTGCTTCTACATCAGTGTTATTCACCTATCATTTCCCTTTGATTTTAGGGATAAGTTATGGATAGGTTTAGGTTTATGGTTATAGGCCTATAAGAAAATAAATGATTGAGGCATTAAAAAAAAAAAAACACCAGTGAAACAATCAATTGAAAGAAGACATATTTAAGTCACATTCATAGTGACTTTTGATTGCAAACTTTGGTATGTGAGACATTATTGAGATCTCTATTGCTTTGAGAAACAGCTGAGATTTCTGTAGGCTGTGGATTTGCTTATTAGCCTCTTCTGACTGCATTTTCTAAAACGAGACCATAACTGCTTCTTAAACAAGGACGCCATAAATCCATTTGTTTCATGTCTAAAAGTTTTCACTGGAAGAGCAGGAAAGGGGGAGTGCTGCATGAGAGGACAGAGAGAGAAAGAGGGAACTGGGCTGGGTGAAAAAAAAAAAACTACACGGGCTGTGGGACTCAAGGCGACTATAAAACCGCTTTCTTGCCCATTGTGTTGATGTAGTCAAGAAATATACCGTAACGTAGCCTACCTACAGAGAGACGGAGATGGAGGAGTGAGGCGGGACCGGTTTGGCTGCTAAGAAACGTTTGTCTTGCGGTTTGCGACCAAACTTTGCGAGGATATTTATTTGTGGCGGGTTCTGCCGATGACAATCCTCTGAAACTTTAACTCTCGTGTTTGAGACGCAGATAAACAAGCTTTTTATTATTTTAATGCTCGTAAAATAAACGGCAGTTCAGAAATTAGTGTTGCGAATCTTATACCTGGTCTCTAGTCACATTTGCGAGATCAGCGGGTCAATATTAGAAGAGGTTTTTTTTTTTTTTTTTTGCTGAGTGGGTTCTCCGTATAGTTGACGCGGCTGAAATGGGAGCGCGTGTCGGGCGCTCGGTGTCTCCGGTTCACCGGAGCTCTTTCCTCTTGTGGACGCTGCTGCTGATACTGTGGCTGACATGCGTCCAGGGGACGTGGGGACCCGGAGTTTACAAATACCAGACCGGGACAGCACTCCACAAAGATCTGTCGAAAAGGTACGGTTTTTATGACATAACAGAAGTAATATGCAGTTGTCAGTTGAAGTTTTAAATTGTTTCGAGTCATGTTTACCATCTTTTCCCCACATGAACTTCACATTTTCTAATGTTTGCAGTCAATTCAAATCCTAAAGGATTTTAGTGGGGGAAAAGTTTTTTTTTCATACAGAGTTTGAGTTAAAATATCCAAACAAGAGGTAAAAGTGTCTGTAAATTATGAGCTGAGACTAGTAAATTCATATTACTTAGATGTTTGTTGAGTCGATAACATTTATTACCAGTTTGAAAATCCAGTTTAAGCTTGTCAGCTGTGCTTTGGTACATCACTGGGTTTTAGCTGGTCAAAGTCATTAGCTGATCCAAGTTAGCACACCAGCATAAACCAGCTTTAGATGATCAAGCTAGTTTCTGAAGTTACCATGTTTCAAAAAAACTGTTTAAGATAGAATTTCCAACAGAAAATACAGCAGAGTTTAATGATCATTTGTAAATCACTACATTTACTGTATTTCTTTATAGAAAAAATAAGATTGATACATTGTGAGGATAATCTATTTATCAGTTGTATACACAGATTGTGCATCTACAATATTATGCTGATTTCTCTGCTATCAACTAAATAGCCCTGTTGTGAGTCTGGCAGTCTGTTTCCTCTTTCCTGACATGAGGAAACACCCATCTCTCCTGTCAGCACGTCTGTCTATGGTTTATTCCAGTTAAAACATGTAGAAAATAGATTGGTATCACTGTCCAGACTCATTCTCAACTTCAACTCGCCCAGAGAACTTTTGAATGTTTCCACGTTTTCAAAGTCTTACTTACAGGTTTGTATTTCTAAGCAAATGCTAAATCAGACATAATCAGCAGTTCTTTTTTTTAATCAGTATATCTTTTTCATTGCTTTTTTGAGACATAACAAGGCAAGTAATTAGACAAAACATTAAACATGTAAGCCCTCCACTTCTATCCAGACTGCATCACCTTGACTGACCTGTGACAACAGCTTATGGCCTTGATCTGACCCTCATATCTTCATGCAAATATTTACTCTGTTTGGTTAAATGGCTTTGAGTTGTTGTGGGTGGGATGTGTCTCTGAAGTACGCAGGTGTGGAGGAGTCTTTGCTCTCTGTGCTGAAGGTTTGATCTCTCACCCCTCCTCCCGTCAGTCACAGACTGATGAAACAGACAGTGTTTACTAAACACATGCAGCTGCATCGTCTGCATGCTGCGAGAGGGAAGTTTATTGCACTGCTGTATGATGATGATGCAGAGAGGAGGGGTCACAGACATCTTTGAGATGCCTTGGATAAGCAGCACTGTTTTCTGAGAGGTGCAATACAACTTTAGATATATCTCATCATATGTAAATAAATAATATAAAAGAAATCAATAAGCAATATCAGATAAATATAAAAAATATCTTAACCAATTCAGTGCCGTCATAAAAAACATTTCAAATTTGCACAATTTCAGTGTGACTAAATGCTTTAGTCTGACTGAAATTGAGAAGTCTAACTAACAGACCTACAAAATGTGGTTGTAGCTGGGCTTCATCCAGGATAAATACAAGTTAATCAGAATATAATTGTCCTTGGAATTGTGCTCTTGCTCTGAAAGATGCACAAAATATATTTAATCCTTCACATATTCGATTACACCTTTACTGTAGATATGCACAATCCTACTGTACATAGATTAAAACTGCACATTTAAACGTACTGTATAGATACCAGCCCATGATGATGAATACAGAACTTAGTTTCCCACGCTAGAGCACAGAGGAACAGTTTGTTCTACTTTCCAAACCATCAAGAGAGGCTGAACACAACAGGCATATGAACTCTTGTCATAAATCATAATTAACCCCGATCCACATCCTAACCTTTACCCTAAACCATTTTGCATATGGCAAAGACAATGCCTGAAAAATAAATGTCCTGAGAAAAAAAAAAACCTCAAGAATATCTGTCTAATTAGGGGCCGGTGAAGCCGAACACAGTTGGGGGTTAAGTCAGCAGCTATTTCCTGTTCTGCTCGGCTTCACTGCCCTGGAGAGCAGCACTCAGGGTGGGAGTGTGAGACTTGGGGCCCCAGAGGGACCTTTAGCTGCTGACCCATCAACACCAACAAGCATACCTCCACCCTCATTCTGTCTCCACGAAAGCAGTGACACTTTGATGCTTAAGTATTATACACATTAGATATTTTTGTTTACTTTATTTGTTTTTCTCTTCTGCATTGTAAGCCGTAAGTTCCGCATAGCAAATTGTACAAAGGAAGAGGGCATTTTTATTTGAGATAATATGTTGAGTACAAGAGACTTAACTTGATTCAAGGCCCTGAGATACGATATACAAAGTTCTTTTTCGTTCTTTGATTAAGTAAAATTAACTTTGCAGCAATATGCTTTTAACAAACGTCCCGATGCCGCCACACTGCTGAGAGTTAGATTAATATGTGCTGCGCTCTTTCCTCTCAATAACAAACACACAATAGAAATGACAGTGGTGAGAAAACAGCAATTAAGAAAGCATCTGATCATAGCAATGTGGATATGTTTGCACTAGCTCTGCAATTCTCCGGGATCACGTAGACAGATGAGTTCATTCAAATTACACTGTTATTATAGTTTGATTCTAAAGTATATTTGAGTCTACAGAATGTATATAGATCTGGCTATGACGTGAGACTAATAGTTTGAATTATTCAATTTTCTTTGCATGACACTTTGACATTACTGTACAGAATAGCTCTTTCGGCTTTGTTCTGGACATTGTATAAGCATTCATATCACGTGTCACTGAATGGAAGAAAGGCTCTCTGGAGTGCGCGCGTAAACTTCACATCCTTTTGATTTTCCCGGAAAAAATGTCCCGAATCCTTCACATAAAAATCAGTCTACAGGCTTTCATAGATAGCCTAGGAAGTTGAGGAAGGTCTTGTCTTTTAACTTTCGTTACTATCTGTTTACACATTGGCGATAAAACAGCTATTAATACATGAAAATTCTTACATATAGCCCCTTTAAGAAGAATTTTATTCTTAAGAATGTTTTGTGAATCTGGCCACTGTTTTAGAAATAAAAATCTTCAAAACTGAAAACAAATGCTGCATCACCCTCATTTGATATCAGATATAAATAAAGATTGTCACATGGGGTGAAGAGCATGACACTCAGATCAATCAATCAAGGAATCGGTTTCACTGTGAGGATAGAGATAGCCTAATTAGGGAAGAATGCACTGATCATCTTTATGATCTATGGGTGTTTCTGTGTGCAGTCTCACTCATCCATATCATTCGCTTCAGGGCTGTTTTCCCTCAAGACTGGTCCTTAAATCCGACTTTGGAGAAGGACTGTCTCCCGCCTTGGCCTTTGACCTGTCCTTTGAACCAGTCTTGAGCAAATCTCAGGGACAGAAGAGGGTACTTGTTCATTTTTGCTTTGCTTTGTCATTCTTTCTCCTTTTTTCTCTTTTAGTACTTTTTGATGCTTTCTTTCAGCAGGCCATTAATCTTCTTTGTCCCTCACTGTTTTGCCTATATCGTTGGACGTCATGAACGCGGCCTAATTGGGTTATCTTACCCCCCTAGCGCATCCCAGGAGGGCTTCATTACTGACACGATGATGAAATGCTCTCTTTCCAACCCTCCTGTCCAGCTGCCACAGCTCTCTATTGTCTTCTTGTTCAAACTTAATTTATTTGCCTCCAGAGTCAATAATCTTTGTAGTCTGTGCTACATTGCGGGAGTCAACATTTGAGTCTCAGCATTGTCTCACGCGTTGTGTGTTGAAAGCTAGCATTCATGCTTTAAATGAAGCGTGCTGGTTTTCATCTTGTCTAAAATAAGGCAGTTTCATGATCATTCCTCTAGTTCGAATGCATGTGTGCGTTGTGCTGCTTTTATTTTATGGCTTTGTCTTGTTTGCTGCTCGCTGCACGCTGAGTTGCACTCAGTCCAACTCTGTGTGATTCTTGCCATCCCTTTCTGATTTGAGTTGTCTCCCCCTTACAGTCTGTGCTATGATCTGTGCACAATGCAGAGTTATTTATTAGGTTTCTGGTCCCATGTGTGTATGCAAGGAAGAGAAGTCAGTCTTTCGATCTGTTGGCCAAGTGCATGTTAATGCCAGTGAAATGTAGCATTGCTGGGCTGTTGAAAGCATTCACACCTTTTAACTTGTTTCATTACCTACCGCATATCTGAGAGAGAATTAAGCTATAAGCAGTTTGTTGCAATGAAGCTTTCAGTGCAATGTGTCTTAATCTTAAATTACACAAATTAATGTGCTATTTATTTATTTGTTTGGTACTCCCCCCCCCCCCCCCCCCCCCACTTATTTATTTCAAAGTTCACTAAATTTATTTATTAAAAATTCTACATTGCACTAAATTGATGTGTTAAATTGGTAGCCCTGTTATTTTATTAAACAAATGCATTCATACACATCCTTTCACTGGAAGATATAGTGCCCGACATGTAAACGATTGGAAAACAATATTCTATGGGTTATATTCTATTCTACACTTTTTTATATTTTTAAGGCACAACTGTAAGTAGTAAGAATTAGAGTGTGGGTTGATAACAGGGTTGCATAATGACCCCTCATAAATGCTTTGTGAAGGAAAGATGTTAGATTACTGGAATAATGGTCTATAAGTACTGCTCCTCCTCTTTTAACCCTCTGTCTCTCCCTTCCCCGAGGTTTAAATCTGGATCAAAGCAGAGTTTAGTTGGCTTTGCCTCCATCTTTCTGTTCAGAAAGCGGGCGAGGGGTCATTTCCCATTGAAAGGCTTTTGTGCTGTGTGTTCCCTATAAATCCTCATTAGTTCATATGGAGCTGGACTGTGTCCAGAATCATCTAGTTTTCATGAACATTCAGAGAATGCCATGCACTGTGTGCTGTTTTAAAATGGAGAGGGTATTTTGCGTGGATTTTTACATAGTTTCGTATTTTAGATTCGAGGGGCTAATTGAAGTTACTGTTGGGGAAGTAATGAAGTCAGGATCAGATGAGAGGGGAGGGGGGTGAACAATTCAAACAAATCGCCCTGTTCACTAAGCTGGCTGTGTGGGAACTGTGTTCTGATAGCTGTGCCGCTCTAGATCTTTATCTGCATGCCCATTGCCCGGATGCCTACTCCTACTATTTGGAAGTTCGGCTCATTTCTGTGTCTATTCAACCTATGTAGTATTTCCAGGCTACAATGATCCTAAATGGACAGAATCAGTTGGGTGGAGTTCAGAGCAACTGAAATCATGGTGAAATATGGGAGCAATTATATGTGATAGTTTTTGCTCAGATGAATTAACATGATTTGGTGTGTTGACACAGGTGATGTTAAGGTGATGTGACTGTCCAAATACAGTTCACCCCAAAATGAAACTTAAATTTCTGGCATCATTTGCTTATGCTCATGTCATTCCAAACACATATGACTTTAATTATTTTTTTAAAACAAATGAAGTTGCTTTTATTGGATGGCATAATTATGCTTTAAAACTTAAACTTAAAATTGTATTTTATTTTATTTTGTTGCATTATTTTGTTCAACCAATCATTGCTCTCTGAGTGTATGTGTATGTTTAGGTTGATTTGACAACAAAGGATGTTGATGCATGGCCTGCTTAGGTAAATTATGTGTAGTCATTTTTTTTTTGGGCAGTTGTATTTATGGTAGAGTTTGAATGTGCATTCCTGTGTTTCCTAGAGAAGGGCAAAGGTATGATTTGTGGTTCTAAATTCAATAACAAGCAGATCACAGAAATAGCCCCATGATCTTCAGCTGTGACCAGACTGGCTTCTGTGTTTGCGTGTGTTTGTTGGCTGGGCCGGAACAGTTGGGCAGGTAGTGACCGGATAAGCCTGTGGTCACCCTAGTTCTGTTCCAGACTCTGTGTCCCGGGGCCCTTGTCTCAAGCAGGGCATGGAAACCCCCTAAAATCCATATAGGCTATGGAAATATCTGGCATATTTGAGGGCTGGTTCTGTGGGCCACAGTTTTAGCAGGTTCTGGGAAAGGGCTGGGAAACGGCACATGTAAGAGATGTTAATATGTGAGCATGCCATGAGGATGGTTTCATGTTAGACCACATGTTGCTTCTGGTTACAACTTAATATATACAGTATATGTATGTATATGTGCATTTTCATCTTTGAAAATGTACATAGGTTCATCTTTGACCTGTCTAATCAGGTGTTACCCATTACTAGTATTAAATTACATTATTAAATTCATTCCTTTGCAATTGCACTGTCATGCCTTGTAATTTTTTTTTTGTCTTGCCTCAAACATTTTTTTTTAATATGTATTTTGTACAAATCTGCAATACATGCACATCATTATACAGCAATGTTTAAGTATGCTTGAAAACACCCTGAAATCTACAAACAGACAATCTACACACTATACAGGCAGATTGGTGCTGATTATTGAGCGTGTATGGCCCTCTGGCCTGTTTTCTTGATGTGTGATCATAGCTGTGCATAAGCTGAGCCATTGATAATAACCATTGAAGTATAGTAGATATAATGACCTCCATATGTTACACGTGCATTAACTCTCTTTGAATTCTGCTCCACTTCTCTTTGACTTATGTTTGCTCAACTTGAGGCATAATGGTTCATACAAAGGTCTGTTTGAGGTGAACTTATCAATGGCTCTTTGTTTCAAGCCATTCCGTGTAAAAATCATGAGGGAGCTCAGGGGGAAAGAGATCTGATTGGTGTTTCTCTTCAAACCCACGTTCATTCCTTTCTTTTGTGACTTCTGGCATGTGCCGAGATCCTGGGCTTGGGCCGTGCAGCTTTGTTTTGGTTCTCTGTGTTACTTTCCCCCTCTCCTCTGTCCTGACTCTAGTCTGCTCCTCATCAGGGCTGGATTTGCCACTGGCTTCCCAATTAGAAGGTTCCACTTTATGTAGGGCACATTAGTGATTACCGTAGAAAACTTTCCAGATGACTTTTGTCTTCCAGGCTTGTTTTCTCTCGTTTGCATTTTCCGCTCAATAATGAGACTGAAATATGACTGAAATCATACCTTGAGTGGCTTTCTGCATTACATTGCTGTTACGAAGATGCCCTATAGCATGTTTTAGGGCAGGAACATATTACTCTAAATAAGCCTTTCAAAACACATTCAAATCTTTCCGGTAGACTGTCCACTTTTCTAAGACCTTTTAAGACATTGTTTGGGTTAATGTTACTTATTTCAATTTAATATTGGATTAAAATATTTGGGCACCTGATTCAGGGATTTGTCCAGCAGTTGCTTTTCAAGCTGTGTGAAGTGTTTCTCGGCTTTTCAAGCTGTGTGAAGTGAAGCCCTGATAAAAAGCAGGACAAAAGAGCCACTCTTTCTCCCAGGGACTGTGCCTCTGCTCCGGTTTTGGCTCAGGTTTCTTAAAGCTGTCTTAAATCTAGATGAGGAGCCCACACGCTCACACATGCGGGGCAGTGACCCCCTCCGTGACTTGACCTGCTTGTAGTGCTGCGGAAAGAATAAAAATGGGCGGATGTGATTTGCTAGAGAAAGGCCGCAAAGTAAACAGCACTGACAATGCTCTCCTGCCGGGCGTACGGGTCATTTAACCTGTGTAAACACCATAAAGAGTTTTCAAAAGAGATGGTTAGACTGTTGAAGTACGGGTGTCCAACGAAACATTGATCACTTTTACAGTATGTGTGAGTTGGATTAGATCATTTCATGGCCATCTATGTGCGTGTGTTATTATTCTTATGTCATCAGAGCCATCCAATTCATGATGGGGGTCAATTAGATTGCTCTGATTATCATATTTCTCTCTCTTTTAGAAACTGGTGTCCTCAGACGGTGACAAAGACTGTGACTTGTCAGGTACAGAATGGCACCACACTTCAGAGAGTCTATCAGACCTGCAGGTGGCCTCAGGGTTGCAATGGGGGAAGGTGAGTTTATCATCAGCACACATTCACTTAGGGTTTTATATCATTTTGGGAACCTCTCATTGGTCACTTTCACATTTGCAGCCTGTGCAGTAAATGTGTTCATGTGTTAGTAGGACAGTAACGCTGTTTCAAAATGTGCATGTGTAAAATTATAATCCCATAATTCCATTTTGCAGTCCTTGACAGGACCTTGTAAAAACCAGTAACTGTTGCATGATGTGCATGATATAACTGTTCAAAAGTGTGGGGTCAATACAACTTTTAAAATGTTTGTGAAAGAAGTCTCATATGCTCACAAAGCCCACATTTATTTAATAAATAATACAGTAAAACAGAAATGTTGTACAATATTATTACAGTTTAAAATAACAGTTTTCTATTGTAATATGTTTTTAATAATATATTTTTTTGTAAGAATGTAAAAGTCTTTACTGTCACCTTTGATCAGTTTAATGTTATGAATAATTGCTGAATAAAAATAGGCCTATTGCTTTCTTAAAAAATCTTTCTGACCCCAATCTTACATTTTCATTTCAAAATAGTTCCAAAATAGTTATTCTGCTTTATTAAGACATTTTCATGATTAAATAATGATCATTTTTACTCAAAAAATAATATTAATGAATGCATGTGAATTGCAGAAAATTGAGAAAAGTACAACGCTAACTATCTATCTAGCTACATAATGAAAAGAAGAGTCATTTTCGTTGTTGGGTGATACGTTTAGTATTTTTATATATACCTGTACAACTTTTTTTAAAAAGTCATCTGGTAAACATACTTTCAAACAGACTTACATTTTATGTGTGTGTGTTGCAGCTATCGCACTGTGGTCCGGCCATCCTATAAAGTTGTGTACCGCACCATCACCTCTCTGGAGTGGAAATGTTGTCCTGGATACAGCGGATCTCAGTGTGAGGAAGGTAAGACTGACCAGAGATGATAGTTGTAGCCTGATACAGAACTACACGCAGTTGTGAAGAAGGAATCTCTATGCTGTGCTCTATGCTTAGTCAGTGTTGGGGAATCTACTTTTGTTTCCCAAATTTCAAACTCAACTTAGAATTTATAGTCAAACTACAAGCTACTCTTTTGAAAATGTATAGTTTGCTACATTAAAGGTTAGTACACCCAAAAATGAAAATTCTGTCAGTAATTACTCACCCTCATGTTGTTCCAACCCCGTAAGACTTTCATTCATCTTTGGAACACAAATTAAGATGGGATCGAAAGTTAGAAAGTTAGAAAAGACAATGTTTAAAATAGTCCAAGTGACTACAGTGGCTCAACCATAAGTTTATCAAGCGACGAGAATACTTTTTGTGTGAAAAAAAAGAAGACTTTATTCAACCATTCATTTTCTTCTTTGTGGGCCTCTGAGTGAGTTCACGTAGTGTAACAGTGCAGCGCTTCTGGGTTGTACGCCACACGCATCACACACATGACCAGCATTGGCCAATAGTTAGCCTACGTTCTGACGTACAGCACAGAATCGCTGCGCTGTTACACTACGTGAACTCACTGAGATGCCCACAAAGAAGAAAATGAATAGTTGAATAAAGTGGTTATTTATTTATTTATTTTTTGTGCACAAAAAGTATTCTCGTCGCTTGATAAACTTATGGTTGAGCCACTGTAGTCACTTGGACTATTTTAAACATTGTCTTTTCTAACTTTCTGGGCCAGCAAGTTTCGATCCCATAGAAGCCTATAGAGAAGTGATCCAGCTCTCAGATTTTAACAAAAATATTTTAATTTGTGTTCCGAAGATGAACGAAAGTCTGACGGGGTTGGAACAACATGAGGGTGAGTAATTACTGACAGAATTTTCATTTTTGGGTGAACTAACCCTTTAACTATCTGGTTATAAAACACATTTTTGCAATTAGAAGAGTTTTTATCGGGTAGAAAACACATCTGGCATTTTCTTCCATTTTAATGTGCAACATTATGTGAGTGAAGCGATTGTCTGCATTGCCGATGTCGTCACAGTCATGAGATAAATGAAGATCTGCATGCTGCCGAGGAAATAATTGGAATACAATCAGAATTTTATTTTTAATGTTATTGTTTTTATTGTTGCAGCATATTTATTATGATTCAATTTGTACAGTCTTTACTTATAATTCATATATATTCTATTGTTGCATTTCTTAAATAAAAAAAGGAGGTCAGACTCTGAAGTAGTGTGCTCCCCTTTAAATCATGAAAAGGCGCCTGAATAACATGACACTATTTTTCATCATACCTGATTAATGATTTTAAACTATGGTTGATGTGTTTAGATGAAGTATCTGTGATGAACTGTACATCGATAAATCACAACAATCCCATGCTATGGGAACTGCCATTCATACAGGCTACGGTGGTTATTTTTTCAAAGTGTGATAAAGGCCTATACTAAATAAAACATGTAAATATGCAGTTAAAACCAAGTTAATAAAAACACTCCAATATAAAGGCAGCATTTAACGGAATCTGACTAAATATTTTATATCTATTATATTTTTTAAACATATTGCATAGGGACTGCATTTTTTTAAACAAACTAGCTTCAGAGAAAATATATTTCCTCATTTAGTTTCCACAACACAGTGTGACAAAAAGCATCCATGTGGCGTTTCATCATGCTACTCTTTGGAAAATGTTGCTGGAAAAAGCTACACTATTTTGGAAACTGCTAAACTGCTGTCGCACTGCTGAGGAAAAATAAAATAAAATAGTTGTGTCTCTACTTTATTCCCCAGCACTGTTCATGGTGCAGAACTAGATATGGTCTGGGAATGAGAAATGATCCACAAGTGTTTGGGGTCTGTGAGGTAGCCATGTTTGTTATTTAATGTTTACAGAGGCTCACACAAGGAGACCACCCCACAACTAATGTCCTGCCCTGACTACAGCTTACATCTCACTTTGACTTTGACTTCTTCTCGATCGCTCCACTGTCTCTGTTTGTAAATCATGTCCCAATGTCAGGAGAGCAACTAGTGGAGAAGACAAAAGAAGAGAAACAGGATGGATGGCTATTGTGAGACTGCGAAAGTATGTGTGTGTGCGAGTGAGTGTCTGATTAATGTGAGCGTGTCTCAGCTGTGTTTGGATGCTGTTTCTGGCTGCTTTGCTCTGTGACTGAGTGTGTGTGTGTGTTTGGCTGTATTCTCTGAGTGTCAGCCAGAGCCTCATTGTGAGTCGTGCTGGGAGTAACCGAGAGGACCAGCCAGCAGCCATGAGAGTCTCCTATCCTCTCCGAACTGCACCAGGTCTTGTGTGATTTGGCCAAAGGTGGGCTCTCTAAGCTGTTGTTTGAACCAGCTGTACCCACTGACCCACTAATAGTTTATAAATTGTCGTTGGACTCTTAAGGTCCTCTAAATGATTCAGTGTGGTTGGCATTCCCAAGGTGGAAAGTCTTTATTTAACTGAACTTTAATTTACTTTTATAGACAGTTTCAGCTTTAATGTGTCTTGTAAATTGCTTTGAGGGCTCTTAATGCTGTACAGTATGTGTCTGTCATGTGGTTGTTTTTGTGTGTGTGTGTGTACACTAAAATTTCAAGTAGTAGCACTTACGTGTACTTGTACTTACTACTTCCTGTCTGTAATGCAAAGTGTATTTTCTTTAGCCCGCAGCCAATGGCTAAAGAAACCTTAAAAGGATAAAATTACATTTTTGACAACATACTCACCCTCTTGTTGTTCAAAATACATATTTATAGCTTTTTCTTTGGAAAACAAAATGAGATGTTTTACACAACATTTGCAGTTAGACTTCATTCAGTGATTTTATTTGATTTCATTCATCCAATTCATAATTGATGCATATTTTGATACATTTATTCAGATTCATTTATATACATTTTTAGTTATGTCTAGTTTGCTTATAAAAAAAAAACGTTTCAGCTATTGCTGTAAATTATACAAACATGATTTGTTATTAATTATTTTTTATGTAGTTTAATAAAATAAATCAGTGAATAGTTTCTTTTATACTATTTTTATATAATAGTTATCTTTTATATATTAATATATTATATATTTTATCTAATATATAATCTTTGTTATTCATCTAATTAATTCAGTGTCCATCAAACTGATTTAAGCTCTAACTTCTGAGTTTTTTTAAATGATTAAATAAAGGAATAATTCACCCAAAAATTAAAGCTCTGTCATCATTGAAGTACCTTTATTTGGTTCCAAACCCATAAGACTGTTGTTCATCTTCGAAACACAAATTAATATATTTTTATTTAAACCTGAGAGATTTCTGCTTAATAAAAAACATGAATGAATCTAAATTAAAAAAAATTCAGTCACTGTTCTCTGAAACTCTTACTCCCGTAACTCTCAAACGAAAGTCCTGGTGGATTTTGGGTAAACTATTTCTGCTCTTAGATTCATTAAAAAATGCAACACTGGCCATTTAGTAGGTATGCATTTATCTCATGGACACACAATAACTGTATTAACTTAGTTGAGTTGGTTAAAGAACCGAAATGAGCCAAAAGGTCAAATCAAATTTTGATGATTGCTTTAAAAGTTCCTTGTTTTGGGAATGAGTTTAGTTTTATCTAAAGATGAAACCATACAGACAAACACACCCACACCGCCAACCAAAATGCAAATCTTTCATAAAATGACATCCCCCAAAGGCTGCAGACATCCATGAAATGAGATATAAAGTGGGTGAATTAAGTTAAATCTGTTACTTATAAGAGAGGGATGATGAAATGGAGAGAGGATACCATCTTAAGTGGGACGCTGTGAGGCCTGTGAAAACTAATGTCTTATCAGTACCATGTGAGACAAACTCTGATCACAGACAGCCCTGAGTAGATCTGACAGCTCCGTTCTGTCTCTCTCTCTTTCTGACACCACAGTGGGCTTCAGCACCCTCAAGATATCATTTGTGTCACTGGTGCAATACGCCATAGACCGAAACTAAAAAGCATGTTATGTGTGCATGAAGATTTATTAGCGTCTGTTATATCAGAGACTGTGAAGAATGAGCTTTATCCTCTCATATATAGTTAGACGTACCATCCAGACAGCCCCCACCTCATCTTGTTTTATAACACCGGCTGTCTCTGTTTGTGTCTACACTGGCTCCAGATCATTGTTATGCACAGGGTATGGGTTGTAGTTTGAAATGTAAAGTGTATAAATATCTCAGCGCAGTGATTCTGTGTTGTTGAGGGATCAGTTGTGCTCTGATGTGGTGTACGTGGAATGATGGAAGAGAGAAATGCTGCTTCGCTCAAACAATTTCTCATGTAATACACATTATCCTCACTTTAAAGCAGGACTACTTCATCACTACTTCATCAACAGCAACAAAAACTACACTAGATCTGCCGATATAGTATCATATTTCTTTGGTACATAAAACATCAACGTTATAGCATTCATTTTTGTTTGTCACAAGAAACATTTCGAGCTATAGGAAATACTTATGACAAAATATATATTAATATGCATTTTTCCCTTCCAGGCCTGCTTTAAAGATCCTTAAAGATCTGTATGTATTTATATTAATTGTTGAATAGGGATGCCAAAGATTTTGTTTGCTTTTATAATCATGTTCATGCTTGTAATCTCTTTTTCTTTTCTCATTAGTTCTCCCTTTCTCACCGGCGTCGTCTGAACTAGTGAAAACATTACATCACCGATAAGACACAAAAACATATTTGAAGTAAATGTCAAGCTTTTTATCTGAAGTACATTGCATAAAGATCAGCGTCCCACCCTCATTCACATACTCACACACACACACACAGCACCTTGACTTTTGACCATCTGTTAGCCAGGATCACTTTAAATGTCCTCAAGTCAGTGTTCGACAGGTTTTACTCTATTTGTAAGAACATGGTGAAAACTTTGGACATATATACTCTACCATTCTTACCATTTCACACCAGTGTTTTTGGAAAAAAAGTCTTGAATGTTAACCAAGGCTGCATTTATTTGATCAAAGAGACAGTAAAAACAGTATAATATTGTGAAATATTATTACAATTTAAATAGCTGTTTCCTATTTTTATATAAGCTGAATTTTAAGCAGCCATTATTCCTTATAGTCTTCACATTATCCTTTGAAAAGTCATTCTAATATGCTGATTTGCTGCTCAAGAAAAATTTCTAATTATTATCAGTGTTGATAACAGTTGTGCTGCTTAACATTTTTGTGATGCATTTTTTTTAAAGATTCTTTGATGAATAGAAAGTTCAACACAACAATGTTCTTTTTTAAAAAGAAATTACTGTAACCTAATAAATGTGTCACTTTTGATTAGTTCAGTGAATTGTTGTTGAATAAAAATATAAATTTTATTAAAAACAAATCTTATTAACCCCAAACATTTGAGTGATAATGTATGTATACATGCAAACACACACGGGCACTGAAAATCTAGATGTGTAGCTGTCTAGTAAACACTTGAAGCCCGATGTGTTGTATGAGCTGTTATGATAGTTTTGCGCTCAGTTTTTACATACATTACTGTAAGTGCTCACAGATGGAAATGCTCAAAGGATGCAATGCAAAAGAATTCATGCAAAGAGTTTTATAAACCATATAAACCACTTTCAACTGTTCTGTAATTTCTGGTTTAGTTTTGTACTGTTCTGGTTTACTCCTGAAGAATTTTCAGTTTCTCATCTTAGTCTTTTGGATAAAAGTGTCTGCTAAATGAATAATTCTAAAAGCAAACCCTTAATGGATATCTCTTGTTACTCTGTTGAGAATTCATCAGAATTGCAAGTGACAAAAATACCCCCCACGCCAATACTGCACAATAGATTTGAGGATTTAAAAACCCAAAGATTAAAGAAACTGAACAAATTAGAGCATGTATTATCCGGGAAAAATTAAATACTGTCTATCAAGGCTTTATGTCAAAATATTGTTCTGTCATATCTGCTTTCAGCTCAGTTTATTATTTCAACAGAGCTCCACAGATCATGTTGTTGATAAGCGTAATGACCTAACACTTGTTAAATCATTATTTTCCCCCTCTGTCTCAGTGTTTTAAGAAGAATTCTCCACAGTCCTTTTTTGTTTATTTAAATAAATGATGAGGATTCATTCTGAGAGGTTTATGTTCATATACATTAACTCTTCACCCTTCTCAAGTGCGTAAGAGAATCTGACTGACAGTCGGCGAGTGATTGAGAGGAAGTGAACAGCTTGTGTGTTTGTTGTGTGGGAGGACGTGTTGAATTAGCACGCTTGTCTTAGAAGTGCGAAGGGCCCCGAATCAAACCCTGGCCCTCGGTCAAAGTGAGGCTGTGCGCTTTTGATGCACTAATTACCCGCTCGGCTCGCAGGCATGCGACGGATGCTTTAAAGCCACAGAAATGTAATCTGTGTTTTCACAGCTCAGCTCAGCTTATCGGGGGGTTCCACGCTAAGCTCTTGCGCTTCAAACATCAGTTACACACACTCAGTATGGAGGCAGTCAGCTGGGAGCGTTTTTTAGCTCGTTTTTTTAAAGAGCACTTTATATTCTGGAATGATTTAAGTTGTCCTTAATGACTTGGGAAAGGGCCAAACCTTCAGGCAGAGCCTCATGCCTGTCTTTGTATTAGCCAGTCGGTTTTGTGTGGCTCAGTGTGTTTATGCACCTCAAGTGAGGCACTGCATGTGTGTGAGCGTGTGTGGGAGATATGAGGTGTCAAGGAGCGCATTGTGCAGCTGTTGTGTCTGAGTGTATTTGTACTTTGTGAGCATCAACATTCTCAACGATCATCCTGAACACACATTGAACAAATTTTCTGAAAACACAATTTAGATGAACATTCTGAACTCACCATGAACTGACGTTTTGAATACACACTTTGATCGAACAATCTTAATGCGTTTGAACAAGCATTCTAAACTCGGTTTGAACGAACACTCACTCTTTGAATTAACATTCTGAACACACTATGAAAATCTTAATCACGTTTATTTTGGTCAATATTGAAATCACGATTATTTAACATGATTATTTGGTGGGTGATATGATCAAAGTCTTATTTCATGATATGAGTCATTTTAGATATCAGTGAAATTTTACAACTATCAGCAAAAACGAATACTAGGCAAGGCAAGGCAAGGCAAGTTTATTTATATAGCACATTTCATACACAATGGTAATTCAAAGTGCTTTACATACTATTAAAAATAATCAGAAGAAATAAGAATATACAAAACAGTTTAAAATAAAGAAACGAGAAAGAACTAAAAATAATTAAAACAGTTTAGAATAAAGAACAGTTTAAAATAAAGAAACAAGAAAGAACTAAAAATAATTAAAACAGTTTAGAATAAAGACTAAAATAAGACACAAGATAAACAGTCGGACAAACAGTGACACAGTGCTCATTCATTAAATGCAAAGTTAAACAGAAGTGTTTTGAGTCTGGATTTGAATGTGACTAATGTAGGAGCACATCTGATCTCCTCTGGAAGCTGGTTCCAGCTACTACGTTAACTAATGTAGCTAAGATAAATGTCCTGAAAACAATTACAGAAGACATTCAGCAATACAATAAGAACAAAGAAACAAATTATAATGTATAATAACTGCATAGTCTTCACTTCTACATTAAATATAGACGAATCCTTATTAAAACTTGAAAAGTTATTCATTCAAGAGCAATGAGTGATTTTATCTTTTTTGTTTGTTGTTTGTTTATCATTAATGACAGACTGTAGCAGGTATATTAGGCTTTAAGAGCTAATGCACGGATCCAATATATTGTTACACACACATGCGTTTTCTTTCCCAACTGTTTACATTCACTTAAGACATAACCGACTGTGTTTACGGGGATACTCAACAAAACGGCATTTGCATTTTTTGTAGGCTTTGTAGGCTATTTGTAGGCATGTATCCGAAGCCCACAGTATACTTTGCTTATGCGCATTCCGCTCTGGGGAACAGTATCTTTTTTTGCAGCTTAGTGCACGTTTAATAAAACTGTTTAATATCAAGCACATCCCGCAGTTTAGCAACATTAGACTGCATTTTATAACACTCACTTATTCGGCTGATCATAATCGTTGGAAGCCAGCCATTCTATGAACCAACATTCTGAATACACCCTTTGAATGAAGATTTTAAATACAGTTTCTTTCTAAACACATTCTTTCAATAAACAGTTTGAACACACTATGAACGAACATTCTGAATGCAAACTTTAAACAAACATTCTGAACACAGAATGAACACAGTTTGATCAAACATTCTGAGTGAATAGTTTGAATGAAAATTCTAAATACGCACTTCTAAGGAACAATCTAAACACATAGTTTGGATTAACATTGTGAAAAAGCATTCTGAATGCAACACTTTGAATGAACATTCCAAATATTATGAACAAACATTGTGAACACCATAAGAATACCCATTGTAAGCACACAATCAGAACTTTTTGAACACACAGCACATTAATAATAATAATATAACAATGGGAATTTTTACTTCTTCAGCACCATTCACACAGCTTGAATGGAACCCAAATAACCCAAAGTGCACACTATTAACACACTATGAACACATTCTTAATGCACGTTGCAAATTGCCCATCAGCAGCCTATGAAGTCATATTCTTTCTTTTCACCCCACATCTTCCATCTGTTACTATAAACAACTGTACGTTTTGTTGTGTGAGGTGTTTGCTATTCTAAATTATTGCTGCCTGTACTGTATATTGTATATTCATTATTACTCCCTTCTTTTCCTTTCTCTGCTCTGAGTTGTCCATTCCTTCCCATGGCCCCAGTCAATCTGCAGGACGTCATAACCCACCTGCTGAGATGAGTGTGAAATCTATGTGTACTCATTCATTTCAGTGTAAACCAGGAAATGCCATGTTTAACAGGCCCAGCGCTCTACATCCCACCATTTAAACTCAAACAGGAAGTGCTGCATTGCACAGGGCCCCACCGGAGGAAGTGGAGCACTGGAGATGGAAAGAAACAAATTAATTGAGTACAAGGAAGGAAAGTACATATTTATAGAGGAGACATTTACTTTATCTAGACAAGCTTGCAGTTTCAATAAGTTGCTTTTTTTTTTTTCTAGGAATGTTGGAAAGCAAGTTTAGCTTTTAGCTCCTAGAGATGTATCATTTCGATGAATAAAGTGCTATAAAGGGTTTCAAACTGGGATCTGGGGATCCCCAGAGGGCTGCAGAATTTATTTTGAAAAACAAAAAAATTTAAAGCTGGGGTAGGTAAGAATGGTCTAAAAAACGTATTTTTCAAATTTGTTTAAACTTTATGTATATATCAATACATAATTAAAATGTAAGTATTCTGAAAAAGAAAGTATAAAAATTGAGTGTATGTAGACCTCTAACGACTGTTTTAAAGACAGCTCATTATTTCCATTCAGTCCACCCTCTCCCTTCTGGGGTCCTTTCAAAGCCACGCCCCCAAAACACATGAACGCGCGACTCCGACCGAAGACGCATTATTTACCTGAGACAAGCGGAGAGGAAGGAGCGCAGTGCATGTAGCATCATGTCAGAATCACATGTAATGTAACTTTATAACGTTGCACTCTTTCTATGAGTTATAAATAGCCAGTAAGATAATATAACGGTAACTAACGTTGCAGTAGGCTATGTAAATAATTATTCTAGCGATATGTAATGTTAAATAAGGTTTGCTAGTACATTATTTTAGCAACATGACAAGCCAGTGAATTAGCAGGTTTCAATTGTTGCTTTGCACAGTGCGTGACATTTTATCTGTATGTTATGCGGCTAGAGTTTTAACACTGAGTCAATGGGCTCCGACGGGCTTGTTTATCGTCATCGGTCTTTTCCCGTTTACCTGTCTTTGTTGTATGAGCAGGTTCCACTCGAGAAATTGGTAGTTTTGGTTGTTTGTCCGCCATTAGCACAGCTGCTCGGCACACCGGCAATCTTGATTTTGAATGACGGTACGCGCTGTGCAAGAGAGGGGCGATCAGCGCGTACGCGAACTTGATTGACACTGCTAAGACACTCCTCCTGGCTCTGAAGGCATCTGATTGGTTCTTTACACTCGGACCGAGTGGCAGTGATTGGTCAGAGTTTTTACTGTCCTGCAGCTGCTACAGAGGTCTGATTGTTTTCATTCCTTTTTCTGAACACATAATGTATAGACTACTCTCAGGATGGAAGGACCATTTCACCCAGTATAAAAAAAGTGTTTCTGAACAGGATTACCTACCCTAGCTTTAATTCAATGTTTTTGACAAGTGTTTTTTCTCCTCACAACTATCTCCTTTAGCTTGATAAATGAAATTTAAAGCGGTATTGTATGTTAAACTGGAACAATATTTATTGTGAAAGTGCTACAGAGATAATTTTTAATTTAATTAACTATGTTTTTTCTGTTTTTTACATCTATCAGTTCTTTAAGGTAGAGTGTTGCTTTGGTACAATGACACTATAAAAGCCAGTAACTTAATTTTGAAGAACAAATGTTGTATTTATAATATCATGCTTAATATTTTTCTCACACACTATAAAGGGGTCTTAATATATTTATTTAGAAGGGTCTTCTGTTGTTCTTCGCCTTTCTTCCTCTGTTAAATATATTGAAACAGAGATTTATTGCTAAGCATTCTGTACATCACATCTTGTTTGGGGTGTGTGTTTTGGTTTTATTGTTGTATTTTTATATGGCCCTGTAAAACTTAACT
This sequence comes from Squalius cephalus, assembly GCF_949319135.1. Classification (NCBI taxonomy): domain Eukaryota; kingdom Metazoa; phylum Chordata; class Actinopteri; order Cypriniformes; family Leuciscidae; genus Squalius; species Squalius cephalus. Next base: position 36,417,784 of record NC_137126.1, read on the forward strand.
ATGCGTCTGCCACATGAAAAGGCATTGCATATTTTTATATTGAAGATTAGAAAACCTTAGAAAGACCCAGTTTCTTTGTCTCTTGTTTCCCACCTCCCTTTCTCGCCTCTTTGGTCGTCTGAGACTGACAGACAACCACAGAAGTCTTCATTTGCGGCGAGCAGTTATGATGTCATTCATATATTCAAATTATCTTGTGGTTGCCAAGAGCTCATTTAAGCCGCTGATTAAGCAAAGACACAAAACCCCATGTTTCTTTGATGTCATTTGCAAACATTTGTAAGTTGTGTATTGGTGTGTACATACTGTGTCCGGAATGGATCTGTAGGTGCTTATGTGGTGGTATAGAGATGGTTGTGATTAGAGTGGCAAGTTTTGGTTGAGCTTTACATGCACACATGCTTATTAGAGCCACGCTCCACAGCAATGCTGTAGAAACTTACAGGATAAAAGGATTAGGAAGAAACCGGGTGGCCGCAGGGGGTTTTATGTTACAATAGATCTGCAGTGATTCCCAATTGTGCATTAAGGGCTGTCAGATTGCATCTATATTTTCTGCTTATAGAATAGGTTTGAAATTTCTGGTTTAAAATGGTGTTCTGGGTGGTTTTAGCATGTTACTATGCAGTTGCCAGGGTGTTTGTGGTGGTTTCTTACAGATCAAAGTGAAAATAGCCTTCGTGTTCTGGTCAATATGATATTCTGGTCCCTAGATTTGTCTCAAGCTACTCCTATATGTTTTTGCACATTACACATGCAGTAGAAGTAATATGATATACAATCGTTCCAAAGAAATTTTGAAAATTTCGCAATTTTTTTTTATGTTTATTCAGTAAGGATGCATTAAAGTGATGGCTCAGGCTAATAGGTCTTTAACTCAACCTGCTTCCAATCACATCATTCTTTATAGGGCACAGCTGATTGGTTCCTGCTGTATCAGTTGCCAATGAGTTTGCACGCTCAACCTTCAGATACTTGGTTAGAATTTGCCTTAGCAGTGCAGCGCGCTTTCAGAAACCTTCTACCTTCCCCAGCTCCACCTGTATAGATCTGCTACGGTTAATTCATGAACTACTGTCAGGATTTACTAAAGACACGCTGTGAAAAATTATCGCTGAACAGCGTGGACAGGTTTATTTTTGTGGCTGACCTTTCAGACACAAAATTTATGGGAGGAGAGTATTTAAATGAATCATGCAAGGTAATTTTCTAAGGTTTGCGCTCGTCAATTTACTGGTGTTTGCACCATTATTTACTGCCCAAACAAAAGCACGTCTTAAACCAGACGCTAACTGGTAGATTGCGTGGGTCATTATGGAAATGTTACTTAATTTGCGCCTCGTCAGTAGATCACGCGCAGAACTACAATCTACGCTCTCACGCTAATTTAAACTGTTTAGTAAATCTGGCCCTTAGTGTATGTCAAAATTTACATGGATTTGTATTTACAGTTTTTACACACCTTGCCATTAAACATTCAACTGATCATTAAGGTCAGAATTTATTCTCATTTAATTTTCCTCATATTATACTTTATTAAGGAAGCATTTCTTTATATTTTGTGGTATAACTGAAACCAGGAAATCAAATTGCCATTTTCACTATATTTTTATTAGCTCAAATGTGACTCAAAGTACACTTCTTGTAAATGTATACTACTCACACATGTATGGTGAGTGAAATTGTATGCTTTAATGAAAAAAATGTGACATGCATTATTGTAAGTAAGCTTTTGTGTCTTGCCACATCACATATAAATGCCTGAGTGCACAGTTTTAAATGCATTTGGAAAAGCATATTTTCAACAGATCCTTTAGAACCTGACCTGTTTTTTTTTTCTAGCAGGATAATAAAGCAGTGTATCTGTCTGTACAAATAATAAAGTCAGATGTTAGTGACTATGTGTTGATGTTAATCTGTTGTGTTGGGTTTTTAGCGACAGCATTATTCCATTAAGAGATGATGGAGGTGCTGGTGTTCACAGAGGGATGATGGAGTTGCAGTATGTTGTGTGCATTAGAGATTTCTGCCTGTGGTTTTGGCCAGGGGTGTGCGGTGCTGACTTCATTTTAACAGACCGAATCTGTGTCGGAAAAGAGATCCATCATGAAATGCAGCAGGAAATTTAAAATGAACTGATTTCTTGCTGGTCTTGTGTGTGACTAACTTAAAATGTATGTGTGCACAGTAGTAGTATCTTCAAATATAACATGTGAAGGTGGATTAAGAGATAATTTACCAAAAAATCTTGTTGTATCATCTTTACTAACCTTCATGTCATTCTAAACCAGTGCAAGTTTCTTAATCAGATTACTTTTTACAATTAACTAGTAAGGTAATGCATTACTTTTAAATTTGCAACAAAATTTGAGTTTTTCAAAGTAAAAAAGAAAAGAAAAAAAAAAGTTTCCAATTTTAAAGAAAAAAAGTTTCCCATCTAATGACTGAGACCAATTTAAAAATACAACTTCATTTCCAGAAAAGCTGTTATATTTTATAAAATGCAATAAATTCAAGAATCTGTGATTTGTTAATTCTCTTGAACCTTTATTTAACTGACAAATGTACAAAGAAAATATTTCCAATGTTTTCACTGACCAACTTAATTTTGAAAAGATAAACAAATTTTGATTTTGATGGCTGCTACACACTCCTATAAAGTTGGGACAGAGGCATCACCTTTCCTTTAGATCACACTTTTTAATCAATTGGGGATTGAGGATACTAATTGTTGCAGTTTTGCAAGTGGAAATTTTACACAATCCTGCCTGATATAAGACATCTGCTCAACAGTCTGTGGTCGTCGCTGTTTCTCCTTTTCATGATGGGCCATACATTTTTAGTAAGTGACAGATCTGGACTGCAGGATGAGGCCTGCATTATCTTGCATCTTGATGGCAGTATACGTCTCTGTACAATCCCAAAATGTGCCTCCACGTCAATGGTACCTTCACACAAATCCAAGTCTCCCCTGCCATTTGCACTGATGCACCCCTATACCATGACAGATGTTTGCTTTTGCACCTGTCGCTGATGAAAGTCTGGAGGGTCCTTTTCATCTTTGGGACTGAGAACTCAATGTCCGTTTTTTCCAAAAAACAAGCTGAAACATCGACTTATCAGACCACAGCACACATTTTCACTGTCTTTAAGAACATCTGAGATGGGCTCTGACCCAGAGAACTCACCGGCATCTCTGCATTGAACAGGTGTTTAGATTTCTCCTTGCGTAACAGATATTCAAGTTGCATTTCTTGATGCAGCATCAGACTGTGTTACTCCCAATCCTTTTTATAGTTAACTAGACAAAACATAACTGTACATTCATTAAATCAAAAAAAGTTTTTTTTTTTACATTTTTTTTACATAAAACCAGTAACTTACACCCTACGTTCAAGGATGGGTGGGGGGTGGGGGAGGAAGCGACTGACTTATCCTTTTTGTCAGTAGATCACACGCAAAACTTTCCACTCCTATTGGAAAGTTCCCATCGTGCTTTTTTTTTAATAAATTTGAACAGTACTTTTTATTTAAAAAGACTTTGTTAGTAGCTTGTAGTCTAGCTAACTACTTTTTAGCTTGACTGTAGTTTAACTAGTATAATTTAACTACTTAACCAAGTATGTGTAGCTTGTAGCATGATTTCAGAGTAGCTTCCCCAACACTGCTTTTTACACACACTCACTCACTATTGCTGCTGCTGCCATTCTTTCTAGCAGACGGACAGTGAGGGCAGTAAATCACTTTAATAGACTGTGTGCTGTGACATAATGTGTGCGGAGGGATCTGGACTCCGTCCAGCCACCAGCCAATGAGAAGGCTTGCTGAGAGTTCCCTGTGATGCCACTGGACGGGACAGGAGAGTAGAGGCAGGGTTATTCAGCACTGGTAGGATGATGTCTGGGTCTGTTATTTGGGCTGGATGTGTCCCACATCGTCTGTCTTAAAAACTGTCTCACACACCTGAAGTAGAGAGCAGAGTGAGTTTGCGCTGCAGAAGAATTGAACTGTTTGTGGACCTTAATCAGTCTAGCTGTAGTCAATGACATGCTACGCTTGAATTCTTGTTGTATTTATAGAGCTATGTTAAGGCTTTGAACAGCTTAGCTTTTCCCACGCCAGAGTTTGAATTAGCAAGCTAGCTGGACAAAAAGTATCCTTCATTTGATGTTAGTTTCTACTTATCCATTTGGATAAACCACTAGATCAAATTTACTAAAGGTCATGTTATAATGTTTAAAAACTGGATAAACAATCTGTCTTTTCAAATTGTTTTGATAAAAATGAGTTTGTTACGTGCTGCAAGGTCCCCCAACTGCAGTATAAACAATCGGTTTTAGTTCCAGATGGAAAGACAGTGTGATAAAGGCTCCCCGTCTCTTTTTCTCTGCATCACGATATCTTTTCCTTCTCTGTCATCACTGAGAAAGAGCACGATGAAGGATAAGCGAGTGAAAGTCTGGGGAAACTCCAAAAATACATGTTTCCTACGACTGCTGCCAGGTATCAGGGCCGCAATAAGTCAATCAGCTCTCTCACTCTCTCTTTCTCCAACACTCTAGCTCATTGTCAAGGCTGACATTGTGCTCGCTTTGGCAGAGGCTCCTAAAGGGTTTAGATTGCAGTTGCCTCTGAGTGAAAAATGGTTATTGTAGGGCACTTGGAATGAAAGAAAGATGGAGAGAGAAGAAGATCAACAAAGGAAAACAGAGCTTTCAGTTTGTTGTGGGAAAGGGGGGTTTTGCTGAATGTAGTCAACGTCAGCGATCATGTTTTCTAAACATTATTCATGGGATTAGGATGCCATGATGTGCTTTAGGGGGGGGTATTTGAAGGGTAGTCTCAGCCTCTGACTTCACGCCAATGGACTGTTGACTGAACGTCTGATGCATACGGCACACAAAATGGGAAACACTTCAGGAGTTTTGAAGTGATTTTCTGATTAGATGAATTCTCAGGATTTCTGGGAGACGTGTGTTGTGTTCCGGTCCACCTGGAAACGAAGCTGCTGTTACGCCAAACCTCCTCATGGAAGAAGAAAGTCGTCGTGTTTACAACTGTGACAATGAGCGCTTATCAGGATCAACTAAATGCTGGATTTTCAAAAGAATGTGAAGTTGCATCAAACTTGCACAATGTTCTTGAATGAATTGCACAGCGGTCTGTTATCGCAGGGGCATCGACGTTACATTTTCACGCCCCTAAACACGACGCTGGTTGGTTGCTTTACGTGTCAATCAGACGTCCTCTTGGCAAGGACTCCAGACCTTCTGCCGTCAGTCTGAAAGTCTGGCTATGCGAGACTAAAGTGTAATTTCATGAAAAATTCAATTTTCCTTGATGTTTTTCAAATTAAACAATTTTAATAGAAAACATAATATAAGTTTTAAAACCCAAAGCTCTAGTCCAATACGACCATCTGTTGAAACTAAACTGTAAAAACGGCTCATTGCGAAATTATTAAATTCTGCGGTCAGACGGTCAAATACATTAACATATGACACCTACATTTACACATTTATTAGTACATAAACACTGTTGTTCCAGTTGGCATGTAATCAGATTTGTTCAAAATTTTAAAGAGAAGTATGGTGCAGTGCAAATCTTTTTTCTCTTTATTTTTTATTTTATTTTCGAATATTTTAATACATTGTTAAATTAGTTTGAACAATTTTTTTTTATGATGATAGTTACACGTTTGTATCTGTGTATTTATACACTACTGTTCAAAAGTTTTTATGGTTAAAAAGTTTTAAGTTTTTATGTTTTTAAAAGAAGACTCTTATGCAAACAATAACCGCACTTATTTAAAAAATACAGAAATATTGTAAATATGTACAGGATGACGAATTTAGCCGATGATTTGTCAAAGAATTATGATTGTTCAGATTCTGTTTAGTGTTTGTTTGGCTTTGCTTCTGGACATTTGTTTAATGCCATACTGCCGTTATACTATATATATATATATATATATATATATATGCCTTGGAATATGGGTTTGTTATTTGAGCAGTGCCAACTACAATATGTTGGATCTGATCAGATTGAATCTGGTTGTTTTACATGCATTTTGCATTTACATGGTTGTCTTAAAGGTACAATAGCAAAAAAAAAAAAAAAAAAAAAACAGACAAAAAACGGCCCATTTATAGTCAGAGAGTGGGTAAAACTGAATTATGTTTTTCGAAGAAACCTTTATTAACATTACAAAGAGTTATGATATGAGGCTTTAATAATTTCAAATGTTTGACACTTGAGTCTTTTGGGCAAAACAATGTGTCTGTCAGACTGTAACTAAAACAGGTTGTCCAAACAAGCCCAATTTGAACTGAACACTGCCATAACAGCCACTTGCTCTTTTGGGCTAAGCAAACCAGTTTTTATGTTTTGGAAGCTGCCCAAAAACAGAGATTAATTTGTCTTGTGTATGTAGAGTGTATATATAGTTGTGGTTTGAGAGGCAGGTATTTCTGTAAGAGGTTTGAGTGTCATGGGGGTGCTTTGTCTGTTTGGGGTTGTGTTTCTCATTTCTCTCCACTAGACCTAACATGTGAAAGAAAAGTCAGTGGTGAACCTCAGAGTGTCTGAATGATACGGCCCGGCCCACATGGCTTTTACACTATCATCTGAGCTGTGTGGATTTGTTTGGTTTGCGAAATGATTGTAGACTTCATATTCTTGGAATTCTGTACAGGATGATGCCAGAATGGATTTAGCCGAGGATTTGTCATAAAATCATGAATGTTCAGAATCTTTCTAGTGTATGTTTGGCTTTTCTACATGACATCTGTTTATTGCCATAGTGTTGTTAAATGTTAAATACAGTATATAAATTATTGTCATTTTGAGTGTCATTTTGTTGAATCACTACTGATGTAAAATATAAAAAAATGTGATATTGTTCATATGTGACCCTGGACCACAAAACCAGTCACAAGGGTCAATTTATTGAAATTGAGATATATACATCATCTGAAAACTGAATAAATAAGCTTTCCATTGATGTATGGTTTGTTAGGATATTTGGCCAAGTTACAACTATTTGAAAATCTGGAATCTGAGGGTGCAAAAAAATCGAAACATTGAGAAAATCGCTTTTAAAGTTGTCCATTTATGTTCACGATTGTGCTGCATTCACTCACAAAAATAAATGTTTTATATATTTACGGTAGGAAATTTACAAAATATCCTATTGGAACATGATCTTTACTTAATAACTGAATGATTTTTAGCATAAAAGAAAAATCTATCATTTTGACCCATACAATGTATTGTTGGCTATTGCCACAAATATACCCGTACGACTTGTGACTGGTTTTGTGATCCAGGGTCACATCTCATTTATATGTATGTTATAAAGATTATATAATATTTACTCTACCGGTCAAAAGGGTTGTTGTTTTTTTTTTGTTTTTTTTTTCGAAGACGCCTCATGCTTACCAAGGATGCAAAAGTGTTTATTTCTTTTAAAAAGAGTACTTACCCCAAACTTTTTTGAATGATAGTGTACACTAGTGTAATGTGTTGATTTGCTGCTCAAGAACCTTTCTGATTATTTTCAATGTTGAAAACAGTTTTTTTCAGGATTCTTTGTTGAATAGAAAGTTCAAAAGAGCAGCATTTATCTGAAATGGAAACCTTTTGTAACATTATACACTACTATTCAAAAGTTGGGGGTCAGTAAGAATTTTTTTTTTTTTCATCAAGGATGCATTAAATTGATCAAAAGTGACAGTAAGGACATTTATAATGTTACAAAATATTTCTATTTCAGATCAATGCTGTTCTTTTGAACTTTCTATTCATCAAAGAATCCAGATTTTTTTTTTAAAATAAAATAAATGTTTATTGAGCACCAAATTAGCAAATTAGAATGATTTTTAAATTAGAATGAATGAAATTAGAAAATTCAGCTTTGCCGTCACAGGAATAAATTACATTTTTAAACATATTCAAATAGAAAAGTTATTATAATAATATTTCACAATATTACAGTTTTTACTGTATTTTGTATCAAATAAATGCAGCCTTGGTGAGCAGAAGAGACTTCTTTTAAAAACACATCTTTTCATGGTTTTCTCTTACTGAATTTATTTTATTTACATGTATTCAATTTAGTAGACAGACTGAGACTATCTCATTTACTCATGAATTCATTTTCTTTATATTTTATCTTGCAGACCATGTTTGTTCAAGTGTACTATACACCGCCCACCATTATCCAAATTCAAAATATTTTCAAGATCTCTTTCTGTGTTTGTTTTGTGAGGGTGACTGTAATCTCCCTCTCCCACATCAATCTGCTGATCTCTTTTCAGATGGCACTAGTGCCAGCCTGTAGACTCATCTCCCACACGCTGGCACCATACTTGGCTCTTCTTTTAAACATGTTTTTCTTGGACAAATTGGTGCCCCTTCTCTGTGTCTGTCCCCTTTTTATCTCTTTTTTTCCAATTCAATTGCTTTTTCATGGCCTCATATTTCATTGCCGCAGAGGGTAGCGCTGCGCAGTGTTTATAGTATTTGTAACGTCCTTGAAAGACTTGCATTTACAGAGAACAAAGTGCTAGTTGAGTGCATAATGGTAAATCTTAAATGTGTCCACTTGAGTGCTAGACCTTTTGAGGGGGCACATGAACATTATTCCACCAGAAACACTCAAGAACAGCAGCAACCTACTGTACGTTTCAACTTCTTTCTCGGAGGTCGTCTGGTTCAACTCTTTCTGGAGCTTTCATAGGCCAGTAGTCCATCAAACCAAAACCACAAAGTCTGACACCCTCAATGAGTCATGTCAGATTTTCAGATAAAAGCTCCTTCACCCACGATGCTCAGACATCCAGTAGCCTAGTGCTACATATATCAAGTCTTCTTTAATTACGATAACCCAACAACCCTGCACACAATATATGGAAAAGACATTTTCCTGATGAGACAGCATGATTTCATTTTCCATTTGCCCAAACTGTCTCATTATCTGCCCACTGGGTGAAGTAATTTGTATTCATAAAGCTTAAAGACATCCATAAGTTTGAAAGGCCTAACCACCCTGTTTTCTTTAAAGCTTTTATGAGTCGAACGAGCTGACTGCCAAGCAGCTGATAAAATGAAATTTGCTGAGTAAGACTGAGATATTATTTTCCTCTGTGCAGTCATTTGTTATTAGCTATATACCTCTTAATTAATATTGCAGCTTGAAGTGGATTATTAGGCATGCAATGACACTGAGACAAATGTTTTATTTCACAATAACTAAAATAATACAGAGTACCTTCAAAAAACACCCTTTTAAGCCTCAGTGAAAAAGGTGGAAAATATCAAAATATAAATAGTTATACATTTTTTAGTCCCACATAAATGTAAACAAGCATAAATGTAGACAAGCTGCTGTTACTTTTGTTGTTTTAATCATGAACCAAATCATATAATTATTGCGTTTTTATTAACCATCAGGTCAGTTTCTGGTAGCCGCACTTTAAAGTTTTAAAATAGCCTACCATGTATTTTAAAACCTTTCACAGCATACCGTGCTGTTCCTCAGAGACCTGACCTCTGGTGACCCTCCGGTCTGACTCACATGTGTATTTTGACTGACTAGCGATTGAAAATCTGGGTGTGTTTTGATCCAGGACTCTCTTATAGTGAGATCGGTGCTGTTTGACATTCCTCTCCTCTTGTATTTGAATACCCCCTCATTGCTCCGCTCACAGGGTTTCTCTCATCCCATCAACCCGATCTTTTTATCCACCCCTATAATAACACAAACACAAGGCCGTGTGGATGTTCTGGTGAAGTGGCTGCAGAAGATAAAACTCAGATCTGTGGGAAAAGAAATAGAGGGAGGGAATGTGGGCATCCATTTAAGTCTCTCTCACCCACCACTCACTTGTCTGGCCTGCTTCTTGTCAGTGAAAATGAGTGTTTGGAGAGTGTTTGTATGTGCCTGTGTGGTAGTGTGGACAGCTGAGTGATAATATTGAGTCTAATTATTTTCATTAGATGGAAACAGACAGGCAGATGGGACAAACAGGAGTGACAAGGTGCTGATATGCTGCCCTGTCAGGCCTGAATGGATGAAGCTTCTTTTAGCAAGAATGTTAAAGGTCTGAAGGGCAGGATGATTTAGTTCTGCTGGCTGAAACTGAACTCTCTGTTGCAGTAGCGCTATCACACGCTCCATAAACAGCCTTTGTGAGTGACTCTTGCACTTCAGAGAAAGAGAAAAAGTGCCTTGAAGTGAGAGGCATCTGTGTTTGTGTATATTTGACTTTCTTTCTTTTGAGTAACACAAAAGAAGATTATGAAACACTGAAGAATTCTTCTGTTTTTGTACATCAAAAGTTTTGGGGTCAGTAAGATATTTTCTTTTAAAGAAATTAATACTTTTATTCAGCAAGGAATCAAGGATGCATTAAATTGGACAGTAAAGACAATTATGATGTTACAAAAACTCTCTCACGTGAATCACAGAATCATAAAAAAAGTTTTACAGTTTCCACAAAAATATTAAGCTGCACAACCATTTTCAACACTGTTTCCTGAGGACCAAATCAGCATATTAGAATGATTTCTGAAGGATCATGTGACACTGAAGACTAAGTAATGGCTTTTGAAAAATTCAGCTAATAATAAAAGATAATGAATTTCAAACCTGAACCAAACATATTTTTATCAAAGATCAATAGTCTGTCATTAGTCTTTAGTCTGCCACAAAAAAACAACATTAAAATCATGAACTCAAATGTCATTGTGAAAAAAAAAAAAAAAAAAAAACATTACTGTTGTAACATTGCGTAAATCAGATGACGGTCATTAAATAAGAAAACTAAATAATTGTGTAGATGATTTGCTTTGTGTAACCCGAAATCAGACATTAGGCTGAAGTATTTTTTTGCACAGAGTGCCGCGACCAATCATCAATCACTCTTTACAACTGGCTGCCTGCACATTCCCTGTCCTCGCGGCTGCTGCAACTTGCGCTCACTTATCAATGCATATCTAAATTTGCGCCTACGGTATCTTATAGAACTTCAAAAAAAGAAACGAAAAAGATGCTACAGCCAATGAGCAGCTGGCGGGGGCTGGCTGCAGGACGACTCAACCTCCACGGACAGTTTTTAATGTTTTATCAGACAATAACTACTTAAGAATTTGCTGTAGTATAATTTTCGGGACAATTAGGGCCGGATTCGGGATTCGGGACAACAGCTTAGATTTTCATGACGTCTGGTCACCCTATGTGCAATGAAAGATAGTTCACTATGGATGTCTGCTTAATGAATAAATTTAACTAATGTGAACCATTTCATTCAATGCAGGTACACAACTAAAATAACTGATCATTTAAGTGTCTCAGCTGACCACTGTTGACCATTAACCACATCAGATGTGCATACCAGGGTCAAGTAAGCCACAAAAGGAATGGGGTGTCCTTTGTTTATGAAAAACTGACCGTGCCCGTCCACCTGAGATGCTGGCCAGATGCAGACATGAAGTAAAACATGAAGAGCAAGACAAAGATAAAGAGAGGAAGGTTAGATGAGGTTAGATAAGAGATAATTACTCCTGTCTAGATAACACAGAGAACAAGAGCCTGCATGTGTGTGTTCTGATGGCAGAAAGAGTGAAAAGAGATAAGAAGCTTGTCCCAGTGATAACAAGAGCTCTTTTCACACACATACAGAGTTCTTGGCAAACAGCGGTTCATTCAGCTCCCAGCGCTTACAACCTCAGTTCCTACTCATCTCTCTGTGCCTGTCAGTCATGCCAATAGCCTGGAGAGATATGAGGGGATTGACCTCAGTGCTCAGAGTAAATGATCATATGGGGCCCTATCTTGCACCCAGCGCAATTGACTTTATACACCGACGCATGTATCATTCCTATTTTGCACCCGCGCAAAGCGGACTTTTCCCTCCACAGATGCACGTCGGTAAACTAGGAAATACACTTGCACTCCCCGGGGCAGTTCAGCGCAAAGAGGAGGCGCGTACCGGCGCAAAGGTTCCCTGATGCTATTTTGCAGGTTTAGAAAACAATTTCGCCACTGACCAGGAAAAACCTAGTCTAAAGTCAGTGGCGCGTTGCGCATGTTATTCATATGCTATTTTAAGGGTGCATGCTTGGCCATAATCAATGTAGCGTGTGCACAACGCGCATACACTTTGATTCTCTCATCTACACAGAAGCAGCAGTTTTCAGTTTAGCAAATCATACATTATTACAATAGATAGATAGATAGACAGATAGATAGATAGATAGATAGACAGTTTATTATAAAAGCATACATCTAGCTTACACATTTACCCAAATTATCATACGCCTGTTTAACCGAAGTTAATTTGGGTGGGTTTCTCCCATCCCCAATGTCACTTCTCTGTCTTTTACGGCCCTGACGAGAATGTCGGTCTCCTCGGCTGTGAACCGCTGCTGGCGTGCGCCTGGCAAATCCGCCGTTATAATAGCAATCCGCCATGGAACAAGCGCGCCTGCTCTTAAAGGGAATGTGAGATGACACTCTGATTGGTTTATTTCACGTTACGCCCAAACCATGAATAATGAAGCTACTTCAGACCAACCCATTTTAGATTTGCGTCGGGCGCAAGAGTCATTTATCCCGCCGGTATAATAGCAACAGGGCCCAAGACCTGCCCACAAAGTTACTTGCGTTTCGCGCTTGATACTTGCGTTTCAGATCGTTAAAATAGGGCCCCTTATGTTTAGATTCCTGTTAAGTTGACATCAAGAGAAACAGCTGGATTATGTTGGGTCAGATGGACCTCATTGCTCTTACAGTCTCCAGCATTGTGATGCTTATTAGAGTTCAGGGCTCTTCAGCTGGTGGCCCATGAGCCAAATCCAACCCCTCAACCATTTTTATACACCCCACCAATTGATTTAGCATGTTGTTCTAATTTTCATATATCATTTCCAATGTCATTTTGTAAACATTTACCCTAAAATTTAAAATCATCATTCATGTTTTTATTTTCATCATAAAGTTTATTTATTGTTAAAAATATTGAAAACAATTATAAATTAATGCCCTGAGGACTAATTTTGTACTGTGAAATAGGGTATGCATTTATGGCTTTTGCAGTATGTCTATTGTTTACAGTATGCATATTTTATGTGCAGTATGACAAATTTATATTTAATGCATTTGGCAGATACTTTTATCCAAGGTAACTTGCTTTGCATTTTAGTTATACATTGACCCCCGGTTTCACAGACAAGGCCACCCAGACTAAAATGCATGTTTGATCTGTTTTAACTGAAAGCAACTTGCACTGGTATGTCTTAAAATATGTCAGAGCCATTGTTTTGTCTCAAGATGCACACCAGTAATGTATTTTTTTTCTTAGGCACATTTATAAAAGCTACTTAAATGTCCTAATTGAAATAAGGCCAAATCCTGTCTTAATCTAAGACCTGTTTGTGAAACCAGGCCTTAATAAGTTAGCATGATCCCTGGTGCTGCTAGTGAACTCAGAAGACTTCCAAAACATAAGACTTTTTTATGCAATTAAAATGCAAATATTTGGTTTTATTCTGGAGATTATAAAAGTGACTGAATTGCAACATACATAGGCTGTGACACCAATGGAAATGTATTGTATTCTGTAGTAGGCATCTAGTATGCTTCTGTTCTCTTTCTATACAGGTGTCTATGCCCATCATGGTCCTGGCAGGTGTTATTTTAGTGTTAGGCTGGAAGCTCTGAATTCAAGCACACGGTTCAGATGAGGTGTCAGAATTCCTGCACGCAAACTCTGTAAGAATGTACGTGTGTGAGACTGTGCATATGTGTGTGTGCCATCCCAAGGGACGTGAGTCTCTTTTTTGACTTTTCACATTAACTAGCCATTAGGGATGTTAAAAGAGATATTAAACAGTCTGAATTGGATGATTGTTTCTGTATGGTTAAGATTCTGGCCTGCAAACTCAAAGAGGCTCAATGACAGGATGAGCTCAGAATTTTTTATGTCCTGGTTGTGGTACAATTAGTGTTTTTTTCAAGTCACTTGAAAACCATCTGCTGAATGAGCTAACTAACTAATTAAGAGTATCAGTCAGCCCATAGTCACCAATTCCTCACAATTTAGTTTAGTTATAAATCCATTGTCTGTCAAACTCATTAAACCTAATGAGAAAATGCCTTCAGACATGGCACTCCATTGTGCAAAGTCAGAATTCAGAGAAGCTTTCACTGTAACCTCTGACCTCTAGAAATAAGACATTTCTAATCCAGAGAAATGCACAGAATGTACAGCACACAGAAATCCGTTCAGGACACGATTAGAATAGCAGCTGCACGTCTTTGTTTCAAGCCATTTAATGTCTTGCCTTTGTGTGTGAGTGTTTTAATTAGGTTTTAACGGAGTTAAACACAAGGAAACAGTGAGGTATGATTGCTCGTGTGACTTACTATGGGAAGCCACAACCACAAAGGACAGTGCAACTGCTTCTGTAATGGTCTATGGCCACCCTGAAGTTCACCGACCACTTAGACTCACTTTAACTCTGACTTTGAAACTAATTATATACATACTGGCACGCACACATGCACAGACACACTAAATGCCTTTGGCTGGCTGTGTGAGTGGGGAACAATTCTTCTTGTTTAAGCTTTGACATTTAAATCATTACATAGTGAAAGGTTCTGTTTTAAGAAGGTATTTTAAATGAAGTAATAGTGATTTTTGACTGGATATTTTTCCGTTTTTGAAAAATATGAATAAGTGAGGGTTTTTGGATGTCTGAGGAAGGACGCAAAGTGAGAATGATTTGCTGGTTATTGTTACTACTACCTTGATCAAATCATGCTAACATTTCCTAATCGTAAAAAAAAAATCATACTGACCTTAACCTCATCTTGGATGAAATTGTTAAGATGGCGTTTGCAAAAAGAAACGGAATAACTGACATTAAATAAAATAAGTTGCAGGTGTTCTGAAGCTATTACAGCACTTTTATGTCATTAGATTATAATATAAGCCCTATTTATCACTGCTTTCAAAAACATTCGTCCTTTTTAGTCTTAGCTGCCAGCACAACAAAGAGCATCTTCTGTTTGCAAGACGGCTGACTTGTTGTCTGTACAGTATCAGTTTTGATACTACACTGTGGATATATGTCTGTTCTGTTTCAAAGTTCTTTGTATTACTATTGCTGTTTAGTTGCATATGCTGTTTTGTATAAAAGACCGTGGTGTTTATACTATCTGCACACCATCATTATCCAGAGGGACTAATAACCGAAAGCTTTCCAGATCTTCCAGACAGTTTTCTCGTCTCGTTTCGAATGATTGTGGAATTCTACATTTCTACAGGGATTGTGTTTTGAAAGTGTTTTCCGCGTACGCGTCGAGGTCAGCTATTTTATCTTTGCATTAAAATCCCTTTTGACCTCTGGGAGACAACCCCAAATTTATCCTCTCTGTCCCGTTTAGGCCTACACTCGCTGACTAGAAGACAGCTTTTCCGAACACTTCCAATGCAGATTGTCAAAATTCCATCCTGTGTGTCCAACTTTTTTGTAAAGGAAATTATCTGAAATTGTGAGACAGGAGGTTTTTTAGAGATTGATTCCAAAAATTGGATCATGCACTCAGACACAGTTCAGTGAGAAAACCTGGCCTAAAATGGCCTAAGGAAAAGGTATTCTTTCGAAGAGTGAAATGAGGCAGAATAAAGTTTGATGAGTATGAGTGTGGTCATAAGCACATTAATGCAGGCTTATGATCTGTGATTGAGACAGGAGATGCTGCGAGGAATATTGGAACGAGCATTTAGTGCTGGCCAGGAGAACTGTACCATCATAATGATATAGTTCCTGGACTTGACGCAATAGTTATAATGTTGCCATAGTAACCGTGTTTTTGTAGTGGACCTCAAAATGTTTATGTTATTTTTGGGGGTTAAAGGTGGGATGAGATTTGGCCATCTGTGCTGCGCTCATACAGCCTGAAGGTCTTGTTAAAAGTCATGCTGTACTTACAATGCAGCTGGTGGCCAAAAATACTTTGTGAATATGGTCTGAACTTACTGTGAGCTAACTCAATAAAACCTTTGCTGAATTTAACAACACAGTCATTAGATTTAGTGGAATCATTTTGGTTAAGATCTTTTTTTCTTATGGAACAAGCAAGTTCCTCAGAGGATCTGAGTGTGTGTCATTTTTAGACTGTCTGTTTTGGCTAGTGGTTTAGGAGGACGTGCCACATTAATAATAGTTTTTCTGACCTAGATCTTCACACAAACCACAAAATCTCTTTTTCACTTTTCTCTTCTTCAATTATAACAATAAGCCACTTGAGGCTATGCGTCACAATGATTTTACCACAGGTAATGGGTGTTTTTTTGGCATAAGTCCCTGAATAAATCACTATAACGCACAACCTCAAGTGGGTTATTGCTTATACATAACTGATATGGCAGGAATATATTGTGCATTCCTAGGTTATTCCAATTATTAATATAAAAAAACGTAATCAAATATTACACTGCTTATTGAACATTGTTACATATGTATATATGACTGGTCATAAAACTGTTCTTTGATCATAAAACTGTTGGCTGTTTTTGCAACAAAGCAGCTTAAATAAGATTACTATTTCTGGCACAACAGAACAAATACAGCTCTTTCTTCTCATTTAAAGTCTGTATTGGTGGTACTTGCTACTTTTAAGCTCTCATTTACTTTTTTCAAGGCTCTGTTCTTTGATGCCTCTGCTAATTTCTTGTGCGCTAAGGAGCTGATTTTGTGAGGTCCTATATGTGGCAGGCGTTGTTTTCCTGTGCTTGTTTTGTGAATCTCTTGCGGTGGCGTGTCCACTGAGCTGAGAGGTTTTTAATGACTGTGGAGTGTTTGGAGTGGTTGGTGTGGGTAGCCAAGATGATCCCCTCCCTGCCTTTCTCGCTCACAAACAACATTCTGTGGTTCAGACAGACCGTTTTTCAGTAGCGCCCACTGTTGTTTCTTTTAGGAGGCGATTGGAAGGAGAGGAGGTGTCGGCTACTGAATTGTGGAAGTGAAAGGGTTCAAGGAAATTGTGCTAGACAAGTAGAGCACAAGTGAGATGATGCGATGCGGGTCTGACACAAGGTCAGCAGAGGTCACGAGACAAAGACATGAAAGTGGATTGTGTTTTAAGATGGGAGGGGAAAAGCTGTTTTGAGTTTCTACCTAATAAATAAGGACAAGTGGGCCAGCCTTCGTTCTGTTTAACATCTGTTTTCTTAGTGTGGGAGGAAGTGTCAAAGAACCAAGAGGCGGTTCTGCGGTGTGGAACGTCTCATCGCAGGAGCTTACGGTACTGCTGGTCTGTGGCCTACACGGTTACACATGCTCCCAGGGCTTGTTTTAGATCTTCCACAGACACCACATGACTGTTTGTCTCCTGTAGAAAAGTGTTTCCATCTTGTACACTTCAAAATGTGTTTCCACACAGAGGCCAGAAGATATCAAAGCAGATGGAGGGCAGCCTCCTCTTCTAGAATCTTTTTCTCAGATATTTAGAAGAGAAGAAGCTTAAGTGGTTTAAAACCTGACACTGTTATTCAGGAAACCACTTTTTAGACACCATTGATTAGTGGTGCTTACTAAAGCAAGTGGTCAAGGAGACTTGGGCCTCTAAACAACCACCTAGCAATCTCCCAGAGCACTTTAACAACCATCTAAAGAAAGCAATAGAAATACAGTTATATGATTTTCTTTGAATTTCCATTGATTTTAAATGTACTTTCTTATGTAACAATTGATAGTAGTTTTCTGAGTTTTCAGCCTTCATTGCTTCATTGTGTCATAATTTGAAATGGTCCACTTTGTTGAAAGTGTGTGCCAGAGAGATTTGCTGTTGCTCTAGGGTTAGAGTGAAACACTTTTAAGGTTAAAAGTGTCCTAGAAAAAGCCTTAAAGCCTATTCACTCCAAGAGTAAAATGAAAAAGTGAAGCAAAATGAATATTGGGTGGACTGAGGGGAAATGTAGGCCTACAGTATAGCAAATAGCGAGAACAAATAGATAGTTTTCTTTTTCTGTAAAAGATTAAAGGCTTTCTGCAAGTGCACATCTGGATGCTTATGACAGGCACACATTTAGAGGAGGGGCGATTAACTGACGCAGGATGAGTAGCTGTTGTCGCCCCGCTGACTGAGAAAAACTCATGTCTGGAAACTTTAGTACTTCAGTACTGCTGCTGTGATGGCATGTACAGAGAGGTCCAAAAAGTTGCGGGAGTCAAAAAATACTCCGGGAGTCTTTAAATCTGAAAACAAGTTGTTTATTTATTTATTTTTTAAAAAGAAAAAAAAATTAATTTGACCCAAAAAATAAATATTTAAAAAAATATTTAAAATTCTTCACTATTTATAGGTCATTAAATAAGAAACAAATTATTAGTGGTTCTTTCTGCAGGTTACCAAACACTACTGTGTGTTCCTCAGAGACTCACTACGGTTCTACTGCAGCTCTGTGTGGAACTATTTTCAGCCATATCCGCTTGTGACATAATGAAGACTGTTTCCGGGAACTCTCTCTCTACTCCGTTTCAAGTGTGAATACCATCTTAACAGCCATTTATGAGCACTATTTACCTTTAAAAAGGGCATATTAAGCTTTTTAATGTTTTCCTTTTTCTTTAGTATGTAATACATCTGTTTGTGCATACAATCTGCAAAGTTACAAAGCTCAGTGTCTCCCAAAATGCGATTACTATTGAACTGAGAACTGAGAACAGATCTGCCTAAAATGCCTCGATCGAAGTCCAGATATTACTTTCTCAATCTACGTCAGTTTTAGCATAATGCCTGTCCAAAGATAGAAGATGAGGTTTCAGTGAATTGTTGTGTTGTCGTCATGTCACGGAGATGCTCTGTGTTTGGATGCGAATGCAAAACTGCTTTTGCTCTCAGAG
Organism: Squalius cephalus; assembly: GCF_949319135.1. Taxonomy (NCBI): domain Eukaryota; kingdom Metazoa; phylum Chordata; class Actinopteri; order Cypriniformes; family Leuciscidae; genus Squalius; species Squalius cephalus. The sequence goes on from NC_137126.1 coordinate 36,436,699, forward strand.
GCTATTTAGAGAGTTAAGCTTTATTTATAAAGCTGTTCTTGAGCAGTACAACGCAAAAGTTTGCTTGGGCACAGCACATTTTTCAGAGGACAGCTTCCTGAACCTGGGAGAGTTTATATATGCAGTATATATACAAAGACAACTTACCACTGTGAAACGTTATGCTCAAGTCGGTCTTCGAAAGTTGGCTAGTTCCTATCAATTGGCTTGATCATCCGCATTTTTAGAATCCGACTCGGGCTCGAACTGACGACATTATTATTAACTGTTTACAAATGCTTTAGATTAGAAGCCTTGGAAGCTGAAGCTCATGACTATGGCAATCATGCTGTTTTTTCTGAATATCAGCATGGCTGTGTGATTTACAGCCTTGTGATATTGCTTATGCTTCAATATTATATTACATTTTCAATTCAAATTTTCGCTCAAATTGTTTTGCTGGTGTTAAATTAGAAAAATGCTAAACTGAAGTATTTTCATTAGTGCTTTCAGACTTCTGGACCCCACTGCATATTTAAACAATCAAAGTTGTCACTTACTGTCTTTCTATAGTTTTGTTGTGCTGCGATTGCATTAGTTGTAGTCAGACTTGGTCTTGATTAAACGTGAAGTTTCTGGGGGTGTGTGAAGCCAGACTAAAGTGTGTTTGTGTGATCATGAGGTAACGTTGACTGATGAGGTGAGACGTATGTATGTAGGAGGTGAGTTCGCCCCCCTCCTCTTCATTTCCATCCGTCACTCCCTCTCTCCGTCTGTTCTAGCTTGGCTTTGGTCTGTTCCAAGACCTCCAAGGCTGCACCAAGTAGTCATTAAATGTTTTTGGGGCAGGTGTGTGCTGCTTTTTGCAAATACATCTGTTTTCAGTCTTAAAGGGACATTTCTGTCATAATTTACTCACCGCCTTGTCATTCTAAACCTATATGACTTTCCTTTTCTGTGGAACACAACAAAAGATGTTTTTTTTTTGTTCATACAGTGAATGTCAATGGGGTCTAATTTTGTTTTGTACCATATTTACTTTCATTGTATGGACAAAAACATTCTTTAAAATATCTTTTGTGTTCTGGAGGTGAAAGAAAGTCAGGGACGGGATGTCTCTTGAAGTTGTGGGTTAATGTCCATACGGCTCGAGGTTGATTATGAACTTCAGCGGTCCCTTTCGACCTTGAGCTATATGGGCACTTATTCTGAAGAGCTCAGAAACAATGTAGTCTGTGTTTAACAGAGAGAGAGAGAGAGAGAGAGAGAGAGAGAGAGAGAGAGAGAGAGAGAGAGAGAGAGAGAGAGAGAGAGAGAGAGAGAGAGAGAGAGAGAGACATAAGGTATCCACTCTATCTTAAAACACAGAGTGCTTTCTCAGCACAAGCGACTCCCTGTAGACTTGACATTCTATAGGGCGGATCTTATGAAAAAAGAGCGAGCATGACTTAAACTTCTCCATCCCACACACACACCCTCATGCAGACATACACACCCACCTCACCTGCTTTCATCACTTCCACCTGGTCTCTAATGAGCTTGTGGTGCTGAGGGCAGCAGTCTTCGCTGACAGAGATAGATGGAGACTTCTTATTTTCCCTGTTATTTCTCCTCGTTCGTCTACAGCTGTGTGCTCGGCCAGCCTAATTTCTCCGCTCTACTATACTCAGTTTAATCAGTTTAATCAGGTTAAATAAAGCCTCAGTTTAATTTGAAGCCAGTTGTACTCTAAACCCATAATAGTGCACGAAACCCTTCAGATGTTTAGTCATCACAGCAAAGTGTTGTCTTTGTAAAATGGATTTTGTCTTGTTTTAGATCTTCTAATGAATCTAGACTCTCAACACTGATTTTAGTTCAGTATTAAGGGTATTCCTTACTGAATGTCCCTTGCCATGCAGACAGTGGCACCAGACTCTTTAAATAGGAGACTGTAACCACCCATACAGAAGTTAATTTTAAGTTTATTTTTAATTTTAACAAATTCAAATGGAATTTTTTTTATCTAAATTTAAATAGTTTTGTGATTGTATTATTTAATACTTATTTTGTTTTCTTTACATAGAAATTTTTGGAATTTATTATAATTATAAAAGAAACAGAAACTCCAAGACTTTTGTTTGGAATATAGGAAATCCTTGTTAGGACTTGGGTTAGTGGATTTCCCCCCATTCTTATCAGCCTATAATTTTCCTGTTATTTTAGTTGTGAATGGTTAAGATTAGGTTTAGAATTGGGAATCACTTCTCTAGAGGATGAACTTACTATGCCGTCCTGTGACAAAGTGTGCCTTGGTTTATTTTTATTTTGAGAGTAGTATTAAGGGCTGACCTTGGGCCATTATTAAATTCAGGGCTGAGCAAGGAACAACATTCTTGTGAGTTATAGTGGCCCACTGCATACTCATAATTCTCCAGGCACACACCTCTGTTTCCTCAGCTGCTTGTATGAAAGATCAATAATGTCATCATCCTAATGCCCTTAACCTGAGCCTGAAGAGAATGATCTCTGTATGATGACTCTCTTTCTGTCCAGTGATTAGAAAGATGAAGACTCAGCTGTATGAGATTAGTGCAACAGTAAGACCAGTTGGTTTAATGTGTAATGGACATTTTGTCAAAATAAGTGCACCCACACTTAACTAAACACACGTGTATCCCCACACACTGCCTCATAACTCAGGCCTCACCCAGATGCGCACACACACACACACACACACACACACACACAAACGCTAGGCGCTTCCTTCCACAAACTTCTCCAATTGTATATAAGCTGATAAACAGGAAAACCTCTCAGGATAAATACTCCCACACTTCATGCTGTTCCTGAAGGCAAAAAGAGAGTCAACTGTGTTTTTTCAGTACTAGGGATACTCTTTCCCTTCTGTGATATTTTAGTCAAATGAACTTGCTGATAACCCCATCCAGCTTTTTCCCAAGGATCTTAAAAGGAAGTGACCTCGCAATGGTGTTAAGAGCTTCCAACCCTTGAACTATCTAGCATACGGGCGCACACACACACATTCACGCGCCTCTTCTGACCTCTCAGAGCTTAGAGAGTTAGATTTTATTACATGCTCTGATGTCACCATCCCCTCTGCTCCTTTAAGACTCAGAGGAAGCTTAGTTATTAAAAACCAGCTGATAAAATCGACGGCTGCTCCCACCTAGTATACATCCACACACACCCAGGGGTCAGAGGTCAATCTCTCACACATTTGCAGGTTGACGTGACTCTTGGCGCTCGTAAGGTGAAGTATATTAATAGTCCAAGTAGGGATATTACAAATCTAGGGGTGGATGAACTCTCACTCAGCTCAGTATTCTTATAATGAATGTAAACTTTGAGCAAAATATACTGATTCATATCCTAAATGTAATAAGTTGATGAATGGAGCTATAATATGTATATCAGGAGTGTCCAAACTCGGTTCTGGAGGACCTGCAGAGTTTAGCTCCAACTTGCCTCAACACACCTACCTGGAAGTTTCTAGTATGGCTATAAGACCTTGATTAGCTGGTTCATGTGTGTTTAATTAGGGTTGAGGCTAAACTTTGCAGGACAGTGGCTTTCCAGGAGCAGGACTGGACACCTCTGATGTATATCATTGAATTGGGCTGGATTTACATTTAAAAATAGATTTAGGTTTGTTTTAAAAGGATAGTTCACACAAAATTAAAATTCTGTCATCATCTACTCATCCCTGTCTCCTTTGTAATCCACTGACATAAGAAGATATTTTGTGGAACTGCAGGTTGTTCTTTTTCATAAAACAAAAATAAACTCTAAGCAGTGGCTGTTTAGTTCTAAAAATGAGCAAAAAAAGCACCCTAAAGTAAATAAAACTGGTGCATTTTTTGTCTATTTTGTTTGACAGCCCCTGGTCCCTACATGCATTTGTTCTATGGAAAAGAGCAGTGTAGACAATTTTGGGGTGAATTATCCATCCAGTGTCATTGCTGGGAGATGGAAGGTTGTTAGCATTTAGATGTGGTTAAGATAGCTTTTTGTGTAGAGTTGCTTTTGGTATAAGACTTGCCTTGATTATAGAGAGGTGGAAAAGTCTATATTTGAAAATCACAAGGCCATTTGGAACAAAACAACCATTAGAGCAGTGCATTGTCGGAAATTTCCTTTCTGTCTCCTCTATACACACAAAAAGTAAATCAAAAGAGGTTCCTGAAGGGAACATTTACCTCATGTTTCATGGTTTAACTGCAGAACTGTAACCATTCCCTTCTCTCCACTGGTGAGGTTTATTTAACACAAAACATTTTGTATACCGCTTTGATGGCAAGACTGGCACCCTATTGAAAAGAAATCTAAAAAAGTGTCTAATTTTTCTTTTCCATTGCGGTATTTTTCTAACATCCTGACTTGGTCATATGACCACATTACTTTTTCACTCTGAGAATCCAAGACCAAGATTCTTTTACCAGGTCTGAGAACAAGGCAGGTGCCACTTCATTGGTTCTGGTCCTGCTGCTGCTGTGGTTTAGCTACATCAGACCGGCTGAGCAGACTTCCTGTCCCTTGCCAGTAATGAAGCTCTGAACTGGGTCAGTTGTTTATGTCTGGAGCACCTGAGCTAGCCACAGACTGCCTAATATAAGAGACGTTTGCTGAAGTAATCTGAATCAGGTCAGTCCAGGGAGCATTAAAACTTCTCACTACCTTGAAAAAAAGAGATAGAAGAAGAGAAAGAAAGAGAGGAGTTGGGGAATATGAATCGAGGTCTATTTGAACGGTACAAGGAAACCATTGTTTTTAAATTCAGCCTCTATCTTCTTCTGTCTGCCAAGTAACCTTGTCCTCCTCAAGATCACAATGAAGATAGAGAAAAACTGTCATAAAATGATTTAATTTAAGCCTAAATTAAACATATAATACCCAAAGATTAGTTTCTCTTATGAAAAGCGATTCCAGGTTTCTCCCTCCACATTTGTATCCTGTTCAGCCCACCCCTGTGGACCCTTCCTTCCCCTCGTGCCAGGGTTCTGTGTGGGCTTACCTGTCAGGGAGGCCCCTCTGTGCCTTTCCTGCAGATATGAAGCAGCATTATTAGTGCTTTTCAGAGCGTAACTATCCCTATACAGAGCCAAAGCCATGAGTTAAATACATACTGCTGCTTGGCTTCAAATTTGATCCAGACAGAGAGATTCTGAAAAAAAAAAAAGGTTGGTTTCTAACTGTAACCGTTGATCTGTATTCTTTATATGTTTGGGTGGGTTTGCTCTATAGCTCTGTTTCCTATGTTTTCAGTTAGTTACTTTTGGTTATTCATTGTTTGATTATCGTTTGCTGATGTTCATTTTGTTAATTAGTTTGGTCTGTGTATTTAGGCTCCATCTTACTTTCAGTTTATGGTCTATTATCACGTTTTACTGGGTTGTTCTGTTCCTGATCAAGTGATTTGTGTTCCTGTGTTAAATAAAAGACTGATGTGTATAGATCTGTTCTTCTCATCTTTATTTTGCAATCCAGCTCTGACACTAACAAAGTGCAAGTGTGTTTGTGTTCAGTTGTATATTTTGATATAACATGATTATTCATGATGATTTCCATACCTAAAGTGGCTCTAAAGTACAGTATTTCCATTTGCATCAAATATCATTGAATAGATAAACTATTCAATTTCAAACCAGCAAAATATCAAGTAGTGTCTACTGTCTGCAAAAAAATATGCTAGACCTTTTGTAACTTCTCTTTTCTAGCCATTTTTTGAAAGTTCACACTATCCCAGCAAAGTGACCACAGGTGTAGTTCATCAAAATTAACTAACGTTAACCAGAACATGTCCAAATATGTTTTGTTTTCATTTTGAACAGTATATGTATTGTCTAACTGTATAATTGGAAACCCAACATTTTTAGGGGGTGGGGAGTACAAAATGTACTGTGTACAAAATGTATTGTTTAAAAGTTTGGTGTCTTTTTAAGATTTTTAAACATTTATTTAACCAAAAATACAGTAAAACATTGATGAAAAGTGGTAAAAACGGTTCTCTATTTTAATAAATTTTTAAAAAAATTGGCAAAGCTGAATTTTCTGCACCATTACTCCAGTCTTCAGTGTCACATGATCCTTCAGAAATCATTCTAATATGCTGATTTGGTGCATTTCTTATGTTGTATTTACACGTCACTTTTAAAGTGTTAGTTTAAAAAAAATGTCACTACTGTACAATCAGTATAGTAAAAAATAGCTTCTTGTCTTCATCTTTCCAATTGAATCTCTGTATGCAGGATCATCAAGTAACCTGGTCGCCCAGGAGGCTGTAAGGAAACAGGCTACATTTCTGAAACATGCTGCTAAAACAGGAGAACAGATATCGAGTAAGAATCAAACCTCTTATTTTCATTATCAACTCAAAATATGCTCCACTTCAGCAATGGAAAAGCCCAATAAAGCGTTCGTAAAACACCTTTAAAGCAGCTTGTCCATCTGGAACTGTTATAGATTGTACCCTAGGCCCTTTGTTGCAAGACTTAATGATGTAACCAGCTTGTAACAGTAAACAGTCCCCATTTTGAATGCAGTTCTTGGTTCTTTGAAACTAATTCCTAATTAGTTTTTTAGCATGCATATTTGATTTATTCTTAGTCAAAAACTGCCAAGTGCTAAAGAGATTTGTGCAGAAAACTTTGTGAACAACACCTTGGAAGGGACACTGTGAAAGCTGTTATTGATCTAATTGATTATGGTTTGTCTCTTTGTCTCTGTCCCCCACTTTCTCTCTATCTATCGTCCCTCTCTCTCAGACTGTCTGAATTGCAGTCGTATCACTGCCCTCACAGATCGTGTGAGCTCTCTGGAGGCCAAGGTAAAGTCACATCTTTCACTCTTGAGCTTCTTTCAGGGTGAATTCACTAAGAATGAATTGTGTCCACTGATAGCTTTGTTTATTTGTACCTCAGTGTACCTCAGTGTCCTCATCACTCCAGTCCTTCATTGTCATTTAAACAATCCCTTTTTAACATTGTTCGATCAATCACTCTTTATGCCTTCTCTTTCTCTTCCTGTCGCTCTTTCTCCCAGGTTCAGCTTCTTACCGCCCCTGCCTCCACCTCTCATCGACAGACGGAGTTAAAAAATGAACATGATTCCTCCTCCCTGATGGGGGCGCCACCTGCTAAAGGTGCTCCTGGGGCTCAGGGTCCTGCAGGTATGTTTATCTCTTTGTGTTACAGATTAAAGTGCAGATGTAGTGATGGTGTTTTCTCTAAGACTGCATGTGAAGCATGCATTCCTGTTCCATTGATTTTAACAGAGCAAAAATGTTCATTAGACAAAAGGCAACAACTTTTCCTGTATTTCAAACAATAGAGCATTGCACTTTCAATGCCAAAGTCAAAGCGTTCAAGGCCACGCATTTGGCCACAGCTAAGATCATATCTTTTTGCAGTGTATTCATAATGACTGTTCAGGACTGGATCCATTTACATCCAGTTAAGGAGAAAACTTTATTAGCCAATAAGCATGTGGAGATAATCCCATTCCCTATAACAATAATGATAATCCCAGAACCCACCTACATTTCATTTATCTCCCAGCACAGTTGTTGGGGATTTCACTGCAGAGAGATTAGAGTAGATTTAAATTGTGTGTGTATTTGACTGTGTGAGCGTTGATGGCGGTGGGTGTTTTATGGGGGGAATGCCATGGTGCATGAGGCTTTGAATCGCACCAATTCATCGCTAGTTGCCATAGAGATGTAGTACTGAAACATTAAAGAGGCTTGTGAAGATTTAAAGGGGCTAATTGTGTAGGAAAAACTGTATAGTAGGACTGCACTTGACACTGTGTCACAGATGTCATTTCCACCAGCCAAACTGTTGGCAATAGAGCACAACAGTAACCACAGACTTTTTAAGCAGCCGTTGTTCTGGAAATAGTTTTCAATTCAATTTCGCTGTACGAATGTTAACAAATTTTAAGAAAAGGACTCCCAAATAAGATGATCTCCTCCCTAAAATATAAATCATCTATTCAGTGTCACATAATCCTTCAGAAATCATTCTAATATGCTGATTTGTTCCTCAAGAAACATTTCTTTTTATCAATGTTGAAAACAGATGTGCTGCTTCATATTTTTATGGAAAGTATGGTACTTTTTTTGACTCTTTGATGAATAGAAAGTTAATAGCATTAAACAGCATTTATTTAAAATGGAAATCTTTATAACATTATAAATGTCTTTTCTGTCACTTTTGATCAATTTAATGTATCCTTGCTTAAAACTAACTAACTAACTGACCCCAGACATATTGTGTTTTTACCAAGTGAAAAAAGCAGGATATTAGGATTTGGCTTATATTATATTTGCATAATAATTGGCTTTTATACTTTTGGTATTGTACCAAAGCCAAAGCAATTTCTTAAAATATTAAACTGGAAAATGTCCAGTCCACATAAGAGTAATATTAGATGTGTAAACCTGACGTGAAATATTACCAATTCAAATGTATTAGTATAGAAAACAAAGAAGAAGAAGAAAAAGAAAAAAAAAACACAGGCAAAGAACTACATGGAAGTGCACTGTCACTGCTGTGTCCAGGCTAGCCCTTCTCTGATTGGTGGATCTCTCTTTAGGATCATGGATAGTGTAGTTGTCACATTTCTCCCTCTGATGACATTAAATCACACTTTTCGAGAATGATGAATCATCTCTGTCAGTTTGTGTATGTCAGCACTATATGAAGTGCATCCTTCATGCAGAAAGACATCCTTTTTAGTAGTTAATACCCATTCCTTAATTCCACTCAATGGCTACCCCTCGCTGTCCATGTTCAATCCTATCATCACTTGAAGTGTGGGAGAGATTAAAAGACGGGTCCCCAGATATTTTTCTGAAACGACTGGAGAGACTCTTAAGAAAAATCCAGAAAACCCTTGTCGCACTTATACAGCTTTCCTCCTCCCTGTACTGACTTGGCAGAACTATTCAGCAAATCGAGGGCAATTCAGTTCTTTCCACACAGAACATTGAACAGATTTGTTGCCCAGAAGTTCTTCACCTCAATGCAAAGTCAATCCTCTATCCATTCGAGATACCACAGCCATGAAGGATTGTGGTGGAAGGATGAGGCACAAATTACCCTTGAGGGGATTATTTCCATGTGCTGGTTAGACAGATGGAGAGAGTGAAAGTGAATCTGGTGTTTCCATGGGGAATTTGTGTGAAGCTCTTAAACTGTGTGTGCTGTGCAGGGCCGTCACTAAAATGCACAATTATTGTTTTAGCCCATCTGAAATTGAAAAAGTGGATGTAAATTAGACATATGCATGAATTCGGTAATGCGGTATGTGCAACATGCACAGTAGTGGGCATTTCAAAATACTGAAGTGTGAATTGTCCTAGGTATCTTATTATCCAAATTGTTTCGATTTTTAGAATGCACATTAGTAAAACTGTGTATATTCTGCATTACAGGCTGAATGAAGATGCAAATTCACAATACGTGACACTTATTGTCAAAGAACACCAAATACCTCATATTTATTTTCAAACATTTGTGGAGACATGTACATTTTTACATTTTATTTAATATTTTTACTTTGAACTAAAACTTGCCAGTCCAGAAAAGATACTTAGATATTGGTTGAAAAAAATCTCTATTATTGTTCTTTATTGTTCTTTTCTCTTGAATTTTAATCTGTTTGTTTACTTTTTTTTATTGTGTATTGTATTTAAATGTTCAATATTCTTTTTGTGTTTTGAAAGAAAGTTATCAAACTTGTTATTAACTCTTTCCCTGCCAACGTTTTTTTTTTTTTTTATTAAAGTTGCCAGCCAGCTCAAGCTTTTTTGATCATTTTCACAAAACTTTAATGGCTCCTCAGAACATTTTTATTGTAGGAATATATGAACATGCAATATTTCAAAAGAAAGCACAGACCTTCTGCTTTTAAACAAACAAACAAAAAAAAAAGTTTTATAATTAGCACTTGAATGTAGGTAAGTTTCATTAAAAAAAGCAACATTTTGAGCAAAAAACTGAGAAAATCGCGCTTTTGTCAAAGACTACGTCTGGATCTGACTCAGAACGATGATCAAAACAGATGGAGTTGACCGAGTCCATCAACACCCCCAAAGCTTCTATAGCTCTCACTGGGTCAACATTTAATTCTTAGGCAGTTTTGATTTATGTGCTGTTTAATGTTGATGATTGCATTATTTTACATATGCATCTGATACATATGCTATTGCTTGTTTCTGCTTCTTTTTCGCCTGTGTTTTGATCAGGAGATTCAGTACTCTTTCAGAAGATGCCTAATTGTAATACTTGAAATCTTTTATTTATCTCATTCAATTTATACTTTACAACTTAAAAACATAAATAAATCTATAAACACTTAAATATCATTTATTTTACAGTGGCGGTGTAAATTAAGTTGTGGTGCAGTGCCAGAGCAGTGTGTTTTAGATTACCAGCTTTTAGTGAAAGTGAAGGTACAGCGGTCCCTGGTTTTCTGCTGATGTATTCCTGGCTCTTAGCTCGTCCAGCTTGTTTTCAAGTGAGTAGACATTGGCAAGCAGTTAGTTTGATCAAGACATTAGCGGAGCATAAAGCCGTACCCCACTCTCCTGCGCCTCAGTCAGGATTTCAGGGACGCTGAATGTAAATCTGTGTGGGACTTTTTCCATGTCCAGTGGGGTTGTCTATCATAAGATATCCCAGAAGAGAAAGGCAAAGAGGTTCAAATGTCCATCTCCTTTTTCTCCTTGCCTGGTTGCTGATTTAGATCTAAACTACAAAGCTTTTGTGGTCCTGTTCAAAGGGGACAGTTTTTGTAACACAAAACCAAAACAGGTTGTTTGATTTACGTTACTCTTAAAAACATTCGCCATGTTCCTGCAAAAGAAATGGTGGGGATGTGTTCATGGCCAGATGCTTGGTGGGAGAGAAACATGAGGAAATTTTATTTTATCATAAAATCGTTCAGGGGGAGAATAACATGAGTGATTGTGTAAACAAATTAATGTATCAGTTCATAAATTATTCCTTTAGGGAATCCTGTCTCTGCAGTGATGTCACAGATGATGATCTCACATGATGAGCTCAGTGTTATTTAGGCTGTGTCTGCCAACAGGCACTTCACTGATCCACTGATTTTTATCTGGCTGTGGGACTGTTCCAATGACAGGCCTGAAAGATACTTTAGTGTAAAAGATTGATTTTTTACAGACTAGAGCAGAGTTTGCTTTAATATCTGGAGAATCCTTAAACTTTCTGTTTAACTGTACATTTGTGTGTGCTTATCCCAGGTCCACAGGGCGAGAAAGGCCAGGATGGCTTACCTGGGAAAGATGGTCAGTTGTTTTATGTCTTTTCACTATTGAGTTCAATCTAAAATACACACTCAAAACACACTGCAAACTCACAATAGAGGTCTGCTGCACAACCTTGATTCGTTCATTCAGTTTGTAAGGACTGGGCAGAACCTTTCTAAAAGGTTTACCATGATCAAAACATGCATTCAACAGGAGATGATGGAGACCTTCTTAAAGAGACAGAGTCATCAGAGACGGGGAATAATGAAAACGAAGATTATTTCACCCTTTACTCAATCTAATGTCATTTCAAACCTCAATGACTTTCTTTCTTCTGTGGAACCGACCAAATATAAATAATATAAATTAAAAAAACATCTCAGGTTTTTTGTCCATACAATGAAAGTCGGTGTACTCCAATGTTGTTTTGAACACCACTAGCTTTCATTGTGAACATAAACAGTTAAAATACTTCCAAATATCTATAGTTTTGTGTTCTGCAGAAGAAATAAAGACATACAGGTTTGTTTGGAACGACATGACTGATCAGACATAATCATACATATTTGGTCGCTATCTTTTACCTTTGATGCCTCTGTAGACATTACACATTACACATGTTCTCTGTATCTGTAGGTAAACAAGGGTATCGAGGTCTGCCAGGACCCAAAGGAGAGGCGGGTACCAGAGGTCCATCTGGGGCTCCAGGGTCTAAAGGAACAGCTGGTCCTATAGGTACTTTGAACAAATCAAGCCCACAACACTATCACAGGATTTTGAGATCACAGAAATCACCCTGTGACTCGAGACAAACGTTGTAGAATAGCTACGTCCTATTAACACATCTCATGTACAGATCAATTAAGTACCTAGTAGAAATGGCACATTCAAAAGAATCCCAAAAGCTGTATTTGTACATCAGTTTTTATAATTGTATCTATTTATAACAGAGCCTCATTTTCTTGTGGAGTTCTGCTGACCTATGACTGGCAAGACTGTGGTTTCTCATCATGCTGACTTTTCTGCCATAAGAGGCACTATATGAAGACATTGACGAGTCAGCATTGAGCCCCAAGTCCACTTGCCAAAATATTTGTGCTTGGACCACATTGTAAAAAATCCTTTTTTGTTCACAGCATGTAGTGCTGTGCTGGGGATTGCCTAAAAATACACACACACACACACACACACACACACACACACACACACACACACACACACACACACACATCAACTAACATATGTATCGCTTACCCCAAGACTCAAAAATAGCACAGAATTTAGTACTGTTATAATATTTGAAACATGGCCACAGGTATGAAGGGTCTTTTAACCCAGCCATGACTGACTTTAAATGACCCTAGGTCCTATGGAGGGGCTCCTCAGCCATGTGAATCCAATCTAAAGTGAACATGAGATATGTATACAATACTTGCTTCTTATTTCTTCCATATGTTTGCCATTGCATGGTTTTTCTTGGATTTGCCTTTTTCTTTACGCCTTCATGTCATGCACAATGAACTGTATCTGATTGCTGTATTCTCTCAAGAGAGGTATGTTTAAATAAAGCAAGATAAATCTAGAGGAAAATAACGTCAAGGTATATGGGTAGGTGACATGACATACTTTATGGTAGTTGACATCCTGCAGTGTGACAAGCTATACTTCATCTAAAACTACTTCCAACTGCATTTTGAAAATTCTTTTATTTGCAGTTTATGACCTCATATTAATTGAGAGACTACATGGACTTACTTGGATTTTTGATTATTTGTCATTTTGAAAATTCATTTATCATTCCACAGGACTCTTAAAATAAACTAATTAATCTAAAATGGTGATTGTAAAAATTTTGGGGAAAAAATCGCATTAATATAAATTATATTATTATAATTTATATTCATTTAAATTGTATAATCATATAAATATCATATATAATATATATTATATAAATGATACATTTTAAAGTGCTGGTCTGAAAGAAACATGGTACTTTGATATATACCACCATGGTACTAAACGATTACAATATTCGTTCAATACACTTACTTTTTTGTAAGTGAAGGACACTACTGGAAATGGCAAATTCAGTGATAATAGTAATTTGGCTATTTCTCAGAGTCTTTGTGATGGTTTACTCTTTAATCTTGACTCCGGTCCAGAGAATACCGGTCCACAAAATTCCTGGAAACAGGACATCCTCTTTACATGATGCTCTTACATACACACAATGACCTGTTATTCACTCAATTAGGATTCCACTAGGCAACAGACTCCACATGTGACCTGTGCTGTGACACTGTCTAAGAATGAATTTTGTCCACTGTTAAGGCTGTTTATTTACACATGCTGTCTACATTGTTTTATCGAGCCATTCTCTAAAGGTATTATGCAAATCAGGCAACAGAGATAACAATAAGCCCAATTTACATGCCTAATTTACATAGAAAGAAGGCATGTTTATAGAGAAAAGATTGACAGTACTTAAAGGAATAGTTCACTTAAAAATGAAAATTCTGTCATCATTTACTCACTCACCCTCAAGTTGTTTCAAACTTATATGAATTTCTTTCTTCTGCTGAATACAAAGGAAGATATTTTGAAGAATGTCGGTTACCAACAGTTGATGGACCCCATTGACTTCCATAGTATTTTTTTCAACAACTTGAGGGTGAGTGAGTAAATGATGACAGAATTTTAATGAAAGACAGTATTCCTTTAAAGTGCAGCGCTATTTCAGTACATTTAGCGCCTGGTTAAGCTGGATTGTGTGTGGTTAGTGAATAATAAGAAACAGGTTTTTGCCCTGCAATACCATGTGCAAAAATGACACAATTGTTTAGTGAATTTGCCCCTGTTAACTCATATTAAAGGAATTTTATCCTACATCTCATCTAACCGCTTTTCAAATAACTTTGAACAAGTAAACATTATTTTTTTGCATTGCATCACATTTAAAACACCTAAAGGAGAGACTGGTGAGAAATGGGGTGATAAGGATGCAGGGATGTCAGAGGTGAGTATGGAGGACAGAAGAGGAGAGGAAAGGAAAAGACGGGACATGAACGGAGAAAATAAACAAAGAAAGGCTGATGAAAAACTTGTTCTGCAATCGCATACTCTCGCACACCAGCCGTGATATGTAGCTTTTCTTTCCTTTATTTTTCCCTGCTTAATCAAAACTAACAGGCAATAAGGAACCAGCTGGAGGGATATTGTGTAGATGCACACACACACATCCAGAAAGAGAGCTGTATGAATCAGCGCAGTCACCAGCCAGGTTTTAATTTATTACACACCAGAGTCGCTAATATGCTCCGGCATTTAGCAGTGTTTATTTGAGTTTTCCCAGCTCTCCCTGTAAGAGCCCAGCACATGACCATTATGAACCCCCTCCTGTTAATTACAGCCCACACACACAGTCACACACAAATACACACCGCTCTCCTGCCCTTCTTATTAACCTGTTTTCAAGAGCAGCCATGTATCGAAACAAAATACTTCATTCTACCTCAATCTGCGCCCTTTCACTTCCTCTACTTCCCTTTAGGACGCTAAGCATCCCATAACGTCCTTAGAATTCTTTTATCATATATTTTTTTTGTTATCTTTTATCTTTTTTTTTTCAAACGGGACAACAGTGCCTTATAATTGACTATTCAGGGGAAAGATGGTTTGAAATGTGTGTGTGTTTGAGTTTTCTCTTTTTTTGCTTTCTCCTCAGGTCCACAGGGACCACCAGGCCTCCCAGGAGAGAGGGGCCTCCCTGGGCCACCCGGCCCTCCCGGGCCCCCTGGCCCACCATCTGAACAAGATGCTGGTATGAGTGCTAATTATTTAAGGCGCTGTCATCCAGTCATTATCACAAAAGAAAACCCCAAAAAACAAGGTTGATAGGGACCTTGATATAAAGTAAAGTGTCTTTTATCACACTAGGGGGATTCATTCGCAATAATGACTGGCTGATTGTACTTTTCCACACTTAGTATACTATCGTTAAAATCTTGGGGTTAGAACGATTAAAACATAAATAAAAATAATACTGATTATTTTAAATTAATACTGCATTAAATTGATCATAAGTGACAGTAAAGAGATTTATAATATTACAAAAGATTTCTATTTCTATTTTATCCATTTCAAATAAATGCTGTTCTTTTGAACTTTTATTCATCAAAGAATCATGAAAAAGTATCGCGGTTTTCGCTAAAATATTAACTGTTTATCATTGACAATAATAAGAAATGTTTCTTGAGCAGCAAATCAGAATATTAGAAAGATTTCTGAAGGATCACGTGACACTGAAGCCTGGAGGAATGATGCAGAAAATTTGGCAAAGCTGAATTTTTTATACCATCTTCAGTGTCATGGTAAATTAAAATGTCTAAAAATAGTAAACAGTTATTTTAATTGTAATAATATTTCACAATATTACTGGTTTTCCTGTATTTTTGATCAGATAAATGCATCCTTTGTGAGCATAAAGACTTCTTTCAAAAACAAACTTTTGAATGTTAGTGTACGGCTGCTTATCAAATATATATATATATATATATATATATATATATATATATATATATATATGTATATGTAAGCTTATTTTATTATGTTAGAAGAAACAGACCATGGTGTGATCCGAGAGGCATGAAACTAGCACAGCTATGAAGGAAATCATTTCCCTGGACAGGCAGTCAGTTATACAGTTTTGTGGTCATTATACAAAAATATTTGATCGCAGTACGCCACAACTGACCAATCAGAATCATGTATCCTAGAAAGCTGTTACAGTTGCCCGCATTTGCTGTTTTTGGACCCCTCGCCCCCCGTTCTCTCTCTCTCTCTCTCTCTCTCTCTCTCTCTCTCTCTCTCTCTCTCTCTCTCTCTCTCTCTCTCTCTCTCTCTCTCTCTCTCTCTCTCTCTCTCTCTCTCTCTCTCTCTCTCTCTCTCTCTCTCTCTCTCTCTCTCTCTCTCTCTCTCTCTGTCTCTCTCTCTGTCTGTCTGTCTTCAGGAACTGCGGATGCTGCGCTCTCCCATGTGGCTCTTCAGATTTTTCACACCTTTAGAATCGAGTTGTGAGGGAAATTGCTGTAGTGCAGAACCAGATGGATGTATGTGGACAGACGCACACACACAGATGCTGTAGTCAGTTGCTCTAAATGTGGAGCAGGTTCAGTTGTGAGCGCAGGCCAGTTCTGCAAGTCATTAGTAGCCAGTCATTGGACAGTCAAGTCAAATTCATCTCGTTCTTACACTGATACTTCCTGATTGTGCGACAACAGAGTGAATGGGAAGCTTCAAATGAGTCCAAAAGAAGGATGAATAGAAAGAGGAATGGATTGAGGAATTAATCTAACTTATGGGCATCTCTTCTCTCATTGCCCCTCTTTTCCTTCCCCACCGTTGATTTCAGGGGGTAATGCAGGCTAGACTCAACAGTCACATGCTGGGAAAAAGACCTGTCTGTCTGCTGCTGATGTCACTCAACCACTTCCAGATGTGCACGGCCAAAACAGCAGGGTAGAGCAGGAGAAGTGTGTGTATGTGTGCTGTCTTTAGACTTACACACAGTTAAACTCTAAGCACGAGGGAGTTGTTTTAGAATAGAAGCAATAATATTTTAGTGTGCGTTTCGTCACTCTCGAAGAGGACTGGTTCGTGTAGCGGAATGACTCTTCACCTCAGCTCAGTTTTATATCTGCTCTCTGTTGAAGGAGACATAGGCCTGCCCAGACCTCATAAAGTTTGAGAATTTTAAATTTAGGGGCCTTAGAACTTTATAACTCAGTTAAGGCTGGTATTCCCATGATTCCACCTTCAAAGTAATCAGGACAATTAAAGGGTCTGCAAGGGGCTTCCATAGAAAAACACTGTCTTTATTGGAGTTTCCTGTCTGGGTCTGGGCACAGGGATGCCCTGCAGCCACCAAGGCTACAGCAGAAAACTCACCTGCTGCGAGAGAGAGAGAGAGAGAGAGAGAGAGAGAGAGAGAGAGTGAGAGAGAGAGAGAGAGAGAGAGAGAGAGAGAGAGTGAGAGAGAGAGAGAGAGAGAGAGAGAGAGAGAGAGAGAGAGAGAGAGAGAGAGAGAGAGAGAGAGAGAGAGAGAGAAATCTGCCTTTGTAATTTCAAGAATAGCAAAATTTATTTTCAAAGCAATTCATTTGCATGATTGTGATGCACACAATATTCCAAAAGCAGCAATGCACAACAACAAAACAAAACAACACAACAAAAACAGAGAAAAGTATTAATATTAAAAAAAGTAATGGAAATACATAAATTCAGCAAGACATTATTGAGCATGTACAAACGCCAATAGCATTTTTTTTTGTATGTTTTTATTGCTTGATTTTATAAATGTATAAAATGTCTGCTCTAAATGTCAGGGTTGTAGGCAGAGGGGTAATTAATGAAGGGGGAAACAAAGCCCACACAAGAGAAAGAGACAAAGAAAACCATTTGGCTGTGATAAAAGAAAAGAAAACCACTGGCTTGTAATTTTATGTCATTTTTTGTGTGTGATTTGATTCACTTTTCATGGCAGAAAATAAAAAGCCAGCACATCAACAATTTTTCAATTTATGGTCCGCCAACCTGCTACAAATTAAATCACTGTTTATTCTTGTTTAAACATCGCCATCTACAGGCAAGTAGCCTTAATGACGCTCTTCATCAGATCACTGTCACTCTGACTGAGAGATATTTTATATATTGTTACAGGCCTGAAAAAAGATAGTCTCCTACATAACAACTTTCCCGACCTCCGAGTGACCCCTCCACATGGACCACCAGGTCCACCTGGACCCACCGGTCAGTGAATCTTTATTATTTATTTCTTGTTTACAGTATTTTTCACTATTGGACATTTATTCCATGGATGATTCCTAAGGTTAAACTAAGCTTTTGAAAGCCTGATTTGTAAACAATCAGATGATTTAGGCCACATTCACACTGAATGTGATATGTGATTATGAGAATGTAATTTAAGATATTTAAGTCACTTTAGTTAATATAAATATTCACTACTTTTCCACACACTGCAAACAGCATATTGAAACAACAAAAATCAGACAACAAAAATGTCTTTAGACCCAAAAGTTTCCTTATTATTTGTGGCCTGTCTTAAATTACATATTGTTTCAATGTGATTAAAAACCCAGAATTTCACTCTACCTTTAGCGCACGCAACCATCTGATTCACGAGAATGTACATGCACATCATTAACATAAATATTACTATTTTTGTGGCAACTCAGCAGGTATAGAAGCAATCAACCATTCTGCAGGTTATGATTAGAAGAGTTATGATGTCACTGAATTTATAGCTAATGTAATGGCTGCAGTCCGACATCAGGCTTTTTGCTTGTCTGAATTTTTTATTTTACCAGATGAGGTTATAGAAAAGCCTTTAATTTTCAAAAACTGCAAATAATACGTTTACTTTGAAGTTCCTACATCATTTTAGACTGTCATAGATCCATAATAATTTCGATTTCAGACTATTTCATTGAGTTACTCTTAATTATCAGTTGTCCTTGTTTTATGTTAAAAGACTGTTTACCCTAGTAGTAGTAGTACCTGTGTTATGAGGGTATGTTTGGACCCAAATTGGACCCATTTACGCGCTCAACAACTATGCCTGTGATTGTCTCAATGACTAACACTTCAAAACCACATTGTAAATAGAAACCTTTGATGCTCTTCACAGAACGCTTACACAGATACACACTGGAGCTTTTGAAAGCAGCCGGCTATCAAAGGCCACCGAATATGCCCGGCAATCAGGCAAATGCCTTGGACAAATTCTTAATTGTTAATTCTGTCTTTTGTAGGTCCTCCAGGACCAATAGGACCCTCCGGACCACCAGGCCCTATGGGACAAACTGTAAGTTTATGGCTGATAAGGAAATAACCCTTATGTGAGTGTGTGTACTTTTTCACGTGTCATCTTTTTCACATGTAATCAGGGAAAGTCGGGAGCTCCTGGTTTGCAAGGCCCGGTGGGTCCAAAGGGCGAACGAGGCGAAAGAGTGAGTGCACAAGCTTAAACCTCCCCACAGTGCAACACTTCCTGTATATTCTGTGCATCTCTTACTCTTAATGTAACTCCACAGGGACCTCTTGGATATCCAGGAGAGAGAGGGTTTAAAGGAGAGCCGGTAAGATGCCTACCTCCTACCTTATCGAAAAAAGACAAGAAAGCACAAAGACAGCACTATAAGAGTAGTCCATTCAACTTGTAACAAGTCTTCTGAAGTCGTACAGTAACTTTGTGTGAGAAACAGGCTGAAACTGAGATCATTATTCAAGCTTTTTCTTCCTAGGGAGAGCAAGGCCTTAAAGGAGAGCCAGGGGAGAAAGGTCTTCCGGTAAGACAAGCCCATCAGGAGTCCTGTTTGACACACACTCACTCCCACTTATGCTCAACCTTTACAGGAAGGAGATAAATGATCAGTCCCTGAGTTCATGAATGCAGGGAATATGTCAGTCATGCACTTAAGAGCTGTTTAAATGCACTGATTTTAATACGGAAATAATCTCTTTCCTTATGCCTGCTTTTCAATGTTCTAGAGCGATTTGAACGTAAGAGATTTTGACATTTGCCGTGACGTTTTTGTCGTTCCTGGTTTTAGGTTTTTCATTGCTCATCCTGCCGTTCATCTGTGTTTTAACATCAGCAGTCACATTAAATCCATCAGTGTAATTTTCATCATGAAAAATTAGGGCAGACTGACTTTCTCATCCAAAATGTATGGAAAATTATCAGAAATATAAGCAAAATTACAAATGAATGAAAACTCCACTGAAAGGATTTGCTCCACAAATGCTGTTCATTGCTTACTGACAGTATTTACTGTTAGCACATTATATGTCTCGGTTTTGTGTGCACTGATATAGTTTCCATGTGTTTTTGAACAAGAGGTTGCCCTTTATGACTGATTTGAGACAAGTTTTTTGGCTTCTTATTGTCTAAAGGGGGTTTAGGGGTTTCTGATCTAGTCTCAGATTAGCATACAAGGGCATAATCTCTTCAGAATGTGCAATTATGTTGTTAATGTTGTTGATTTTGATTGGTTGGTGGTTGGGGCTGTCTTGAGTGTTTCCCCTGTCCTCTAAAGCTGACTCCTTTCCGTTACTGTCTCCATGGCTGCCTTTCACAGCCACCAGTCTCTTAGCTACAAACTCTGGCATATACCCAACACACAGAGAAGTTCAATCTTTGCTTTGTTGTGCTGTCGTGACAAAGAGGAAACATTGTATTATTGATATAACCTTTGTGTGTACAGTACACTATTGCAAATTGATTACTCAGGGTTCAGAAACGTGTGTTGTGTATATGCTCCATTTTAGCATTTGCAGGGATTTGGTGTGTGGATGGACGTGTAGATCGATACAGCTATCGTTCAGTATCCCACAGTGCATTGCTGCATGTTCCCATCTCATTGCATTGCTTGTGATCTTCCTTTTGCCTTCTCAACTTACATCTAACCACATTCCATTTTGAGATTAGCAGCATTGAACGATTAATAGTCAAACAAACGTTCTGTTTAATTGCATTACGCTATCACACTCAATCCATTGTGAAAGGCTTGCTATATTGAATAGCCTCTTAGTTCACATGTTGACGGATGGTTTTCCGCATGGCCTGCCGATCCCAGATGTGGGCCAATTGTGTGTTATTAATCATAAGACAGATAATTCGATTAAATCCTGTAGATGCTGTATGTAGACTCCTTAGAGATGTATACATAATGTACAAAGACCTTACAACTATTTGAAGATTAATCTCTTCACATTTATCATTTTGAGGCCTAGCACTCATATAATACCATAGGGAAAGTTTCTGGACCATAGCCACACTTGCATCTCTTAATGAATGGTATTTTTTGCAAGAAATTATATTATATATTGTTTGCTATTTTGTTTGGCTAGATGAACTACCTCCTGCTCTCACAGGCACTAACTTTTACATAAGCCTTACATACATAACTCTTTCCTTACTTCATCTATAACACTGTTTTTCTAACGTGTGCTTGAGCTTGGGACTGTGGTGTAGAATGTACCTTATGTGACCAGTTCTTTACACTGTTCTAGAAATGCCTACCAAAGCCACATTACTAAGTATTTCTGCAGATGTTTTTGTAAAATAGCACAACTTTTTTTTTGTTAGATCAGTTTTTTTTTATATTCACCTTTTTTGATTCCCAAGTAGGGCTGGGTAAAAAATATTGATTTTCCGATTAATATTTTAGTTGTTCAGTTGATTTGTTAATGTGAGTTGTTCACAGTATATGAGGCAATAAAAAGAAACATCTTTCTATTGTATTGACCTCGCAGGCTGCAAAACGTAACTCTTTCAGTGTAGTCCGATTAACAAACACATGACTCTTTGAACAAATAAACAAGTTAACCCATTCTTTTAAGTGAATCAAAAACAGCAAGACAAGCGTAGCCTGATTCCTAAATGAATGACTCTTATGAGACAGGTCTATTTTAGTTCATCAAAAAATGTACCACGTGGCTAGTTTGGCCTGATTCACAATAAGAATCTACAGACTACTTTTTAATGAATTGCAAACATATTCCTGAAACAAATTACTCAAATGAGCTAGTTCTTTAAATGAATAGTGTTACCATTTTGAATCAGTCTGAAACACTGGCCTGTATAATTTGCAGTATCATAAAAATGAGAATTTCCTGAATAGGATAAGGAAATGGAGATTATAACTGAAATATCAAACCGAGAGCTTGTGAATCACATTTGAACTAAATTGGAAAATCTATATTGATACCCAATCTTAATTACACAAACTTAAAATGGTGAGAAATCATTAGGTATTTTATATGGCTACTTTCCTGTAGCTCAAACAGTAGAGCATTGGTGCTTGCAACACCAAGGTCATGGGTTTGATTCCCTGGGAAAGCAAGAATTGATAAGAATGTAAATGTGTTCCTTGAAATGCAATGTAAGTCGCTTTGGATAAAAGCATCTGCCAAATGCATATATGTATTATATTGAAATGAATTACTGGCTCTGATTGGACACCAGTATTTGATAGATATGTCAGTGTGACCTAATAATAGTGGCTTTGGTGTAAGAGCATCTTTTACCTTGAGATGAGCAGACTAAAGACTAAAGAAGTGTGTATATAGTCAACCAAGTAAAAAAAATGGTCCAGATGACTCCAATGTTTCTTTAGTTTGAACAAAGCTGCTCACCTCTTGGTTTTTTTCAGTAACATAGTCTGAGTGTACTGGGAATGTTAAATGCATGTTCAAATATAAAATGATTGAACATTTGGTCTTGATTTGCTTTAAGGAGCCTTTGGCCTGGCCTGAAAAGAAAAAAAACCCCTGCATGCTTTTTGACAAGACTTATGGCATGGCCACAGAAGAAATGAATGAAATTAGACAGGCATAGCTAAATCTGATGTATAGTTAACTGGAGTTTCGTAGTGAATGGAGCTGAGAACTTAACCCGCTAACTACGGTAATGGATTGAGATTAATGTAATTGATTAACAGAATGACTTTGCATCTTGGCGAGCGCTTTTGTCTGGCTTGTGCCCAATACCTTGACGGCTGTATCTATCTCCACAGGGGGATGGGATACACCAAATCCGCGAGGCCCTGAAGATCTTAGCCGAGAGGGTTTTAATCCTCGAGACTATGATCGGTATCCATGGTGAGTAGAAGGCCAGAAGTAGGTTTAGGTCTGTTTTAAAAGGACTTAGGACAAGGGGTCAGAGATTTCAGTGCATCTTTTACTCCACAACACCTTTGGAAAGTGAGCGAGGAGCAAAGTGTGGTGGAGGACAGGGGCCAAGTACTCCACCTGCCATCCATGAGCCCAAACCCCACCATGCTTTCAAAATTTTTGATCTTTGATAGGACTTTAATTTGAAGAAGTTCCAAGACTTGCAGGCTGACTTAGAGCTGCTGGCTCGCAGGGTGCAGCTGCTGGAGGCGATCATCTGGCCAGGTAATGCCCGCCTCCCCTCGTCTAAGCAAGTCAATCTACTGCCATCTCCTGGCCAGTTAGAAGATCAGCTCACAGGAAGGATTGTATGAATCCAAAAAAAGACTCCATCCAGGGCCAGACTCCAGAAGTATTTCCCAGTTACCATACCTCTCATTAAGTTGCTTTTCTGTATAATGCCACACAACCACTAGGCATTTAGTAGATGCTTTCCCATTCATAGTGACTTACGGTACATTTACTATGGAGACAGACCCGTGCAACAGCCCGGATTCAGTGCCTCACTCAAGCATGCAATGTGATAATGGGAACCGCAGTAAAACATTCATGAACCACCCCTGAAGTTTGAACCAACATCCTTTGAATTACTAGTAAAGATTTTTAGCCACTTCTCCCTGTAATTGGAGACCCATCATTACCCACCAAAACACAGTAATACCGAAGGGCTCCAGACTCAAAAATGACTAGGTTGAAATTGGTTCCTAAATAGAAGTATTTAGGAACCAAACAACTTCTTATTTGTTAAATGAAGGATTGCTTTACAAAGATTGTTGTTCACTGTTATTGCTCTGTGCTCTGATTAAAGGATGTTTATTATAGTATATAGATGATTACTCCTTCATTTTAATTTATATAAAGCAGGGTGTTTTCTAGTTGTATTTAGTATAAACTATTTCTGATTTGATGCTGTCACTCTAGTGATCATGATCATATTTGTGCCATATATGTAGTGTTGATCTTACAAATTACCCTTACAGTTGATTCAACCTTACAAATGGAATGTACTATGCTAAAAAAATGCAATTATATATTTTAAAAGTATATTAGAATTACTTTTTAGAATACATTTATTAATTTTACTAACATAAATAGTTTTATGGATTCAGTCTTAATAATGGAACTTACTGTGCTAAGCAACAATATATATATATATAGTTGCTTATTGTTTAGCACAGTAAGTTACATTTTATATATATATATATATATATATATATATATATATATATATATAATGTAACTTACTAATATATATAATTTAAATAAATTAGAATGATTTTTAGAATATAATTAATTTTTTTATAAAACAGGACTCTGATTTAAGTTTCACAAACCTAAAGTACACATCACAGTAATGATTTTTGGATCAGTTTAAATTGGACATTTATCAAAAATAATAAATAAAATAAAATACTCATGGTTCAGACAGGGAGTCAATTGTAAACTCAGTAGTGCCTCTGAATTATTCGAAGTGAGCGAATCTGATTCAAACCGCTAACTGTGAGTTTAAGACTGTTCTGTGAATCTCGAGTGAAAACAAAATCAGTCATTTGTTCGGACATCAGACTTGCACCCTTTAAAGTTTTCTCGACTATCGCTAACAGTTACTAGACTTTAAATTATTATAACAATTATTTTTTGCAACAGTCTGGAGTCCTGTTGCCACCTTTCTTCATCTCAATGTGGGGTATCCGTGAACTCGATAACAAACATATGCCACTTCTCTAAGAATGAACTGAATCATTGGACTATTATTCATCAGTTGTCTGACACCAGCCACTTCACAAAGTATTTTGAGTAACAGATTAGCACTTAGCAGCCTTAACTCTCTCTTCCTTCAACAGAACCAGATCTAGGGTCAGGAGATGGCTTCTTTGGCACACCATCTCCAGACGTCTACCGGATTAAGAGGGCAAGAATGTCATCTTTGCGGGTCAACTCTCCCTTAATCACTGCTGAGACCAAGGTTCGAGGGAAGTAGTCTGCATATTCCAAAGAGTGAAGCCATCGTTTCCATCTCGATTCCATCATCTGTAAATCAGCTGAACTGGCAACAACTACACAAGTCCCACACATATTACAGATCCAACCGCCTTGGAGTATTCCAGTTAATCCAGAAGGGGGAGACACCTCAGGGAAGACCATATGGTGCTGTATAAATTAACCACCTCTAATGGGACTTCACAGGTTCCTAGCACCTCTCCTCTGGCAAATTATTGTGGTTTGCCGTCATGTTGTGTCACTCTTATGACATAATGAACACAATCAGTCTCAGAAGGAATTTATCAACCTGTTGTTTGATACTCGATTCACATGAAAAAAGGAAACATGTTTTAGAATACGATATAGAGAAACAGTATTGGTGCTTGTACAATTGTGGGCAAGAAGGGTACAAAACGTGATGGCATAAATGATGGAGATGAAGAACGTTTTAAGGAGAGCATAAAACCATATTATTAGTCTTTCCAGCTGCTGTTAGGAGCTCATAGTAACTTCAGCAAATGTACTGTAATGAGGAAAATGCACATAACGATTCTGCTATTCAGCCAAACACCACACTTTCCCCAGTGATAACAACTGATTTCATATTCTGTTGCTTGGATTAAATGCACTATGTAGATAGAGAATCACCTTGTTCTTCAAAGAGAAAGGACAACTGAAGGACATAAACATGTATAAACTTTAATAGACAATTTAGTTGAAATAGAAAATGGCTTTGGATTTCCTCTCCCTTTTGAAGCTGTAACCAGATTTGAATTAGTGAAAACGAATTGTTTCAATGTTTTTAAAATCTTTTTGTTAAAGCGTGAGTTTAAGTGGTTCTGAATTCAATTTTAGTATTCTCCTCTAGTTCAGGACAATTATTAAGTAACCCTAAAATAAATCAAATTAAAAAATGTGCAATTGTGTGAGCTAGAGGTCCATAAACTAAATAAGATCTAACTGGAGCACAAGGGGAAGTGGGAAAACTACTCGTGTAACTTGAATTCTGTTTTTGTGTTTCATGCATGTCTTTCCATCAGTTACATGCACATGCATAGGACTGGTTTCCTTCCTCAATACTTTTCCATGTCTTTGTATTCCTATATAAATATTGTTGTATTAATTATTTATAGATGATTATTAGCGATTGATGTTTTCCTTATTCTGTATACCAATTCATGTAACGTCACCTGTATTTTTTTATTTCTAGCCTCGTTGTGTGAATTTGTCTTGCCAGCGTGCAGAGTCTTATCAATTGGTGTTAAAAACGAAATAAACTTTGTTGTGTTTCTTTTTTAAGACAATCCACGTTTTTTTTTTTTATCAATACTTAGTACTTCCTGAATGTTTGACAATATTTTAATAAAGAATAATCTGTAGCCAAAAAAACTTGACTAAAATAGGTCTTAAATACTAACATATGCACATGACTCTCCTGGTCTGACAATCTAATAATGTGTATTTAATGACACCATGTCCGTGGAGAGGTTTCTTGGAACGACAACGTCCATGTTTCAACCACTGGGACAGTTTGA
The DNA here is from genome assembly GCF_949319135.1 of Squalius cephalus. Lineage (NCBI taxonomy): Eukaryota > Metazoa > Chordata > Actinopteri > Cypriniformes > Leuciscidae > Squalius > Squalius cephalus. The sequence continues at coordinate 36,463,228 of NC_137126.1, forward strand.
GAGTATGGGTTTACATCATAAAAGCTGCCAATACCATAATATAAATAACACATTTTCCAAACCACCAATAATCCACTGGATTTTTTTTCTTACACACCAAAAAGTCATGAAGTAGTAAATACAAAGTAACAGTTCACCCTGAAGATCGATGCTTTGCTTAGGTAATGGAATTATACTAGAGCGATGCTATAGGACAGCTTCAATTTGAAGCAGTATCTCTGAGCTATGACGATGATGATGGCTTCTTCCCTTTAGAAGTGACCACAGTCTCCTCCCCAATCTGATCATCAATAAGCAGAGAGATTGCTCCATCCAACTGCCCTGTAGCGGCCAGAGCCACAACAGCTTTCTCTGTGGGGAAGCCCATCTTCTCCAGCTGTTGCAACCTGAATGTACAGGAGATTAGATGCACAGCATGAACTTAAGCTTTTAAGATATCACTATAGATGAAGAAACACTAATTTAATTTACACTATGAACTGACCGTAATGAGGACACTGAGGACTTGGGTACTTCCACTTTGTCCGCTGCACCCTCAGGTGCATCCTGGAGTGATGCTAATATCCCTGCCCTCAGCATCTGCTCCTCTAACAACTGTGAATCTGTTGCCAACAAAGGCTCCTGATGCCACTCTGACACAGAATGTTGCCATGCCGAATGATCTTCCAACTGGGATCTACTGGTTGAAGGCTCTGGTCTATTACATAATAGTAATAATAATAATAATAAAGCTTATTAGTTATTCTAGTTGCATGACATGATTTAATAAATGAATGAATGAATGAATGAATGAGACATTTTATAGCGCTTTCATATGTACTACTGTACACCCAAAGCATTTTACAACCATATCAGGGGTCTCTCCTCAACAACCACCAGAAAAAACAAACAAATGGGAAATATTAGCAGAAAGTTCGCAATAACCTTATTGAGGTGTTGTGGTAAACTGGCAGGTGTGGACGAGAGGTAACAGGGATGTAGGCCCATTTTGGCAAGCAGGAACATGCACCCAGTCTCTCTATCTGCTCCAGTATTTCAATAAACTCATTATTGTCTGTATAATATATTAAGGGCATTAATTTATAAAGGCAATAAAAAAAATATCACAAAAATATATTAGTGTAACAGTAGATCTAAACCAGGAAGCCTCAGCAAACATCCAAGGGGGCTGCAGGATGACTTAAAATTGTTTAAATTAAATTATTTTATATATATATATAATATATATATATTTACTTAACCTCATGTTTTTCTAAACCTTGAACACAAAAGAAGATAATCTGAAGAATTTGGTAACTAAACAGTTTTGGTTTCGGTTCCCATGGAATTAAACTGTATTGCCAAAAAAATATGACAGTCAATGGGAACCAAAACTTGGTGATAAACATTCTTCAAAATGTCTTCTTTTGTGTTGCAAACAGACATGCAAAGAGGTTTGAAATGACACAAGGGTGAGTAAATGATGAAAGATATTTCATTTTTGGGTAGACTACCAAAATTTCTGTAAACATAAAAAGTTTGAAAACATGCAGCTTTGTCATAATACAGCAGAACACTGGAAATATCTTATATCGGAAATATCATATATTGGGGAGAAAATTGGTTTAAACATCTGGGGGGCCTTTAAGTCAAAAGGGTTGAGAAGACTGGTTTAAAGGATACAGTTGAGTCCCAGACAAATGGCATAAAAATGCAGCAGTCCTGGAGCGCTGGGAAGCAGAAAGAGGTCGAGGAGCAAGAAGAACCAAGGCAAGAACCAGACAGGAACAAAGCGCAGGACCCTTCTTTGCTTCACCTGCCGACACTGAGCTGTGAGCAGGGCAAGGTGGGTGGCTGAGTATCCACTAACCCTGCTGGCTTCATCCCCGGTAACAAAGAGAAAGAGGCCATAAATAGGAGGAAGAAGCACAGTGGAGATAAAAGAGAGAGCTAGGAAGACAAAAGTGCCCCATCTTCTCTCCTGACAGGGCCCGATCCACAGCAGCAGGGTGATGTTGTAGAGAAATGAGGTCAACTCCTCATTACTGAAGGCGTAGAAGATAAAGTCTGCAATAAACAAGAAACATTAGGAACTGAACGCCTACCATGTAAATCACAGTCTTATACATTCGTGTATTGCTTACCATAAAATCCAGGAAATTCCCCGCCTGGTCCTAAACTTAGACTGGCGTGAATACCACAGAGCCAAGTCGACAAAATTAATATGACTATTACAAATGTTCCACTACAATATCCTGGCCGGTTTGATCCGAACCACATCCATGCTGAAAAAAGATGATCAAGCATTGTAAACTAAAAAACGCATCACCTGATGGGTTGCTATCATTACAAGTATCTTTCTAGATTTGAGCTTAGGGCAGGTGTATCATGTTTTCATGTTTCCAGTTGAACTTTACTGCCAGTTTACGACGCTAGAATCTTGAGGTCTGTTTTACAAATACTTCAACGAACGAGTGTACGTACTACGAGGTGCACATTTATATATATTTTAAATAACTTTTAAATAATAAACAAATAAGACCAAGCTATACCCATACCAATGTCATTTGCCAGCCCTTTTATTTTGACAGCGAATAACTTCCTCTTTCGGACAAGCGCATTTGTGGGAGTCTCCGAATACGTTTTGAGGGATTCATATTTATGGAATAATATGTTGTTGAACTATATCAAACTGTTTTATATAGTTTAATAATTGTTTGAATCAATTGTAAAGATTATCAGGCAAATTGCATGATAACAATTACAAACAGAGATTTATACGTGCCACCCTCCACAATCGGTGTGTTGGTACGTTCCATATTGCTTTCACGCACGCGCACACATTGCGCATGCACAGTTGCCCGCACAACGCATACTGTTCTCCAACGGGAAGATGGCGTCAGTCACGAGTGAGTGTATTTTTCCTTTCTTCTTGTTTTAAATTTCTTGTCTTTCAGTGCTTTGTTGCTGATAGAAATCCTTACAACTTAAGTAAATGTTAGAAATTGTTTGGAATTTGAGATTATTCTTTGGATAACCAACATCCCTCGAGCATGCGGCCTAAAGTTTGTTTTTTTGGGTCATGGCGGTCGTTTGAAGCTAACGGAGCGAAAACACGACTCAACCGGTTTTTAAACGTAGTTTATAGTATAATAAGAGCCTAAATCTAATATAACGGCAATTTATATATATATATTAACTTGTCTTGTTCTTTAAGTGCTTAAATGAGCTCGTTGTTTCGTTCGTCGTAAACCGTACCAGGCGTGGTTTAAAAACAGCGGGATTGAGAGCGCAGCCAACATGGCGAACATAATGTTTAGTTTTGGTGTTTGCATTATTGTTTTTCTCGGTGATTCAAAATAATCTGACACCAGAGATTTGGCTTTTTTCAAGCCTTGGTTTTAATGCAATTATTTTTCGTCGTCAAATTTAGAGTTAAAAAATAAAATGTAAACCGTTAAAATGCACAATTTTCTTAAATGTACCACGTGTTTTCTAAACCAAAATGTAAACGTGTTGATTCAGCGTCGAGGATTCCTGTTTCTCGTGAATATTTTCATATTTCACACAACCAGCCCTGTCTTGTTGATATAGGCCTAAGCTTTGTTCCAGATGAATTCAGCGGGGGCTGTAAGTTACTTCCTTGTGTGTGTTTGCTTTAGGGATAGTTCACCCCCAAAATGGAAATTGTCATTTACTCATTCTCATCAAACCTGTATGAATTGCTTTCTTCTGCCGAACATAATATATTCTGAAGAATGTGGGTAACCAAGCAGTTGATGGGCCCCATTGACTTCCATAGTATGGGGAAAATACTATGAAAGTCAGTGAAGCCAATCAACTGTTTGGTTACCCACATTCTTCAAAATAACATTTATTTGTGTTCAGTAGAACAAAAATCATACAGGTTTGAAACGACTTGAGGGTAAGTGATGACAGAATTCTCATTTTTGGGTAAACAATCCATACAAGTTGTGTATGCATCTCCCATTGTAATTGGACTATAATAAAATGGCAGATGTTCTGTAGCTGTAACTGTTTTCAGGATGTCTAACCTTTCTGGTCATTTATTTCCCTATAGATTATAGCAGCTACAACCAGGCTGGTGCACAGCAGTCGTAAGTTCTTCTCAATTAACACACTGTATTATGTATTTGTTATTTAAATAAATGGGCCTAAATCAATAATAATCATCTTGTACACAGGTATGGCTCATACACTGCCCCTCCTTCTCAGAGCTATGGACAAACTGCACAGGTAAGCCTCAACTGCCCAAACGCTCAGTAGTTCAAATAGTGGAGCATAGCTAATAGTGTTTATATGTGTAAAAGAAAAAATATAGCATCTTAATTCAGCAATTTTTTCTTTTGCAGCAGGGCTATTCCCAACAGGATTATGGCTCATATGCTCAACCCGCTGCTGCACCCGAGTCCACCTACAGTCAGGCAGCGCCCTCTGCTGGAGCGTATGCACAACAGCCATATGGATCCACGTATGGACAAGCAGCTGCAGCAACAACTACGGCGGCGGCGGCAGCAGCAGCGCCAGGTCTGCAGGCAGATCTTATTCACTATCATACAAGTATATTTGCCTGTTAGTGAAAGTGTTTAGAGCATGACTGTGGTATATCATTAGTATATATGATTGGTTGGTTTATCAAAACATCAATAAAAAATGTAGGCCTGGAAATTCCTGCTTTTTAAATGCACAGTTCTCTTGTACACATTGTCATGCTGTTTATTCGGGTGCACATAGAAAATGATTCTTACAACTAATGTTAAATCATTCTCTTTAAGCTGCATATGGAACGGCACAGCCAGGCGCTTATAATCAGCCTGCGCAGAGTTATGGGGCCAGCAGCTACACCAGCTCCACTGCGGCCCCTGCCACCCAGGCCTCCTATGGCTCCCAGCCCGGATACTCAGCCCAGCCGGCCTATTCTGGCTACAACCAGCAGGCTGCTGCGTCCGCTCCTCAGAGGTAACTGGAACAACTCCTAGAGCAGCACATCAACAGGATGCTATTATGGAGCTTCCTGCAGTATCTCCATATGCTGTTCTGACCTCATGCTGCCTGAATTTGAAAGCAGTTCCCATGCAGATACCTTGGTTTTTTTTTTTCTGTAGAAAAAGAAAGATCAGAGGCTGTTGAAAGGCATCGTTCACCCTGAAATTAAAATTAAGTCATATTTACTCGCCCTAGTGTTGTTCTAATGCAGTATGCCCTTTCTCTTTCTGAGCACAAAAGGAGAAATTAAAAATGTCTGCTTGCACTCGTCCAGATAATGTCAGTGAATAGAGACCAGCATCAAGCTTTAAAAAGATGCAAAAGTATCACAGAATGATCCCATGCGGCACATGTCATAGTGCTAGGCAATAACCTGAAATAATAATTATCGTAGTAGGATTTCGCAATTAAGTTTGATTTAATGTTTATGCACTATGCAAATAAAGCTGTGCTTTAGACCCCTTAATATAAAAAATAAAGAGATGAGTATCATGAATTGACAACTTTATTTACAAGCAACATATTCCATTCACTCTCTTAGAAGTGATTAGGAACAGCTTGGAGCTTAAATGATGTAGCATTCCTGTGAAAAGTCTTTCTCAATACAAAGTAATCAAATGTAAAACAACACTACATAGTCTTCACTATATAAATTATAGATCAGTCTTACTAAATCTACTGAAGAGCAGTGAGTTTTTTTTGTCTTTTGTTGTTTGATTAACATTAACAGACTGCAGTAGGAATATTAGGCTGCTGTCATTAAGACTGACTGCACAGATCTAATATACTGTTACACATGCAGCTTATTTCCCAACTGTTTACGTGAGACATAACTGACTGTTTAAGCGAATGCTCTCCAAGATAGGCATTTTAACACATCTGGTGTATTTAATCATTTAGGTGTGAACCTGAAACTCAAAGTTCACCTTGCTTGTCTGTGTTCCACTCCGTCTTGGAGTCCAGGCGCAGAGAGCTGCTTGGGGAAAAGTATCTCTTTCACGGCTTAATGCATGGGATCATTTTGTGATACTTTTGCTTTTTCTTTCTTTAAAAAAAAAAAAAAAAAAAAGCTTTGCTGGTCGCTATTCACTGCCATTATATGGACGAGCGGCGAGAGTAGGCTATTTAAAAAAAATAAAAATAAATCTCTTGGTTTGAAAAAAGGGCATGTGGCAGTAAATTACTTACTTTACTGCAAGCTTCCTCTTTTATTTATTTAAATTTTAGGGTGAACTAACACTTTTGAAAGTAGTGATTCATCTGACGTTCTAATGACCTCATTCTTTGTCTGAGCCCCATTTTACAGACAGTTTAGATTAAGCCAGGCATAAGTTTGATTAGGGCATTTAAGTAGCTTTTATAAACATGCCCTAGAAAAAAACAATGGCATTGACATATTTTAAGATATGTCAGTGCAAGTTGCTTTAAGTTAAAACAGCTCAAACTAGCATTTTAGTCTGGGACTAGGCTTATTTATTCCTGTGGCTGATGGAAAAAAAATAAAAAATAAAATAAAATAAATATATATATATATATATATTATATATTATCAATGAAAGTTTTGCTGCTATGTTTTTGTGGAAACAGTTAAACTTTTGAATGACAAATTCCATAGAATAGCATTTAATTTTTGTATAAATAAAAGTAACTATGTATCTACTGTCACTGAACGTTAGTGTACACATTTTCAAATGTTCTTAATCGCATATTTTTTTTGTCCTGCAGCTATAGTGCAAGCAGCCAGCCAGCCTACAACCAAGGTGCCTATTCCCAGGCTGGAGGTTATTCTCAGCCTCAGGGTGGGTACCAGGCTCAGCAGCCAGGCTATGGGCAGCAGAGCAGCTATGGACAGCCACCTCAGCAAGGCCCACCTGCTGCCTACCCCCCTCAGGGGAACAGTGCATACGCACAGCCTCAGTACGGCCAGCAGAGTGCATCACAGAATGATTACAACCAGCAAAGTGCATATAGTAAGGGCCAATTTCACTGTTGTGCCATTTTACCATGTTTTTGTTCATTGTCTTGTCAGTTCCTCAGATTAAGTTCATTGGCCAGATACTTTACTGTGTGTGATCTCTCCTGTAGACAGTTACAGTCAGGGTGGAGGCTACTCAGGATCACAGCAGCGGGGTGGATACCCAGGAGAAGCAGGCAGAGATGGTTATCGGGGGCGTGGGGGTATGGGCCGCGGGGGCATGGGGTAAGTTAGTTCAGGCTTTCTTTATGTAACTAACTGTTCATTGCTTTTCACAGAGCGAAATCACTCGCTGCATGCAGGGTTTGTATTTGCAGGCATCTTGAGAAGAGTGGAGCTGTAGTTCATACCATTATTTGATTTGTAGAGGTTTTTATGATACCACAGAGATATTCTTGCAGGGATGTTTTATTTTGGTCTCACATTGCAGTAGTTATTCTTACGATTCTAGTTTTGAAGATGGGTCATTTAATCCATATGTACTTATTTTAAGACTGGGGATTTGAGGTTTTTTTCCCCTTGGAGTTTTTTGCCTTTCCTTTAAACACGGTTATTTCAAGAGTGGCAGCGTATCAAAGATTTGAGGTTGTTTGGTTGCAAGGTATTTTATTACACATTCAATTTCTTTGTTGCAATAATTCAAGCTGCCTACTAAATTTACATTTTGGTTTTAACAGGCTGAGTGAAGATCTTGCTGTTGAGTTTGAATGGGGAAAAGTAAAAAAAAAAATTAAAAAAATAGCAAACATCAAGTCATAGAGAAATTGGTCGTTAACTAGAATTTTTTCTCAGCAGACAGTGGCACACGATTATGGGGTTTTAAGTTGTATCCTTATTTACTGGGATCTAAATTCTGAATTGAAAGTATGCAGAAAGTAATCAAGTTTCAAAAGGGTCAGTGTAAACAGAAGAGTTGGTTCATCCCTGGAAAATTTGAAATTTGAAATAAAATGGAGTAACCTTTGGATATTTAATGGACACGTACAATGATATCCTTTGTTGGTAACCGGAGGTAAGAATTTTATGGATAAACAAACTGTTCTTTGAGTCCTTCTCGGTTGGGAATTTTTTTTTTTTATTCCAAAAAAGGAATCACTGACTAAACCAAACAAAAAAGGAAAATCAACACTTATTTCTGTTCCAATTGAATTGATGTTTCAAGGGACGGTGAGCATGCCACTATACACATTTCTGATATTTAAATTTATAAATTTTCATGTACTTAAATATTTTTGCATTTGTGAACTGTTTTCTCATTTCAAAGGTCTTGTTTTAACATTCTTTGTCACATTTATACGCTGCAGGTATCAGAGATCGATGTAAGAACAGCAGTACTTATTCTAAGTACCTTTTTCCATTTCAAAGGCGACAGCTCAAAGAACCATGGGGAACTTTCTTGATTTAGGATTTTTTGTTTAGCAAATATTTAGTTTTTTTTTTTTTTTGTCAGCATATGAGATTTAATTTTTTCATAATTTGATCACCCTTTGTAAACATTTGTCATTTTAACTATATACTTGAATGTATTTTTTTATATATATAGTGTTCAGAGCTGACATTTTATTGATTTAATTTGGGTTGAAATGACTAAAGGGATTTTTTTTTTTTCACCTAACAGGATTGCTGTATTTAAAACTTGTCTCAAGCATATTATATTGGTTGCAGCCCAGAACAAAGCTAACTTCATAATTCTTCCCAAATTTACCAAAGGTTTACAAAATGCAATGTATTTCTGGTTCTGTGTGGATATTGTTTTGGATTATTGTAACCAAACTGTTAAATACCATTGAAAAATATTACAGAAGTCATGAAGATGCCCCATTAGTTTGTAAAATACACTGTACATTACATGAGGCCATAGAAAAGTTAGAGGGAGATGTTGTGTTCATTTCCTACTCAAGTCCTATGGTTGGAGACTAAAAGGAATATCGCCTTCATATCTTCATGTTTAGCATCGCTGGAGACAGAGGGGGCTTCAATAAGCCTGGTGGTAAGTTACTAAAGCGTATTCCATTGGCTAGTCCACTCGAGTTAATGTAGAGGCCATTCACGCCTATGTGTCCTTAAAATCTTCCATTTGGTGTGCCACTTTTTTTTACCCTCAAAAAAATAAATACTGTGTCCTGATGGTTATATTTGGTGTATATATTTGGATTTCTTCAAAAGTCGAGACGTGTCCTTTGACTGAAGCGTCTTTTTTTTTTTTTTTTTTTTTTTTTTTTTCTTAAATTCTGCATTTTATTATTCCCATTTCATTCTGAGAATCTGTTGTGGTCAAGGGTAATCCTGAAAATGGTCACATCTTCTCAATGTATTTTATACTGTCGGCATTTTTTTCTGGTCTTGACAGGTTGTCAGGTTTGCCTTTTAAGTTGTGACATTGTGTAATAGCATTTCTTTTTCTTTTCTTTTTCTTTGATCCATGGGATCCCAGGAGCAATGAGAGGTGGAATGGATCGTGACATGGGTATGTGTTGTAAACCTTTCACTGTTTTTCTCCTTTCACAACCTCGAAACTAAATTCTTGAAATTAATCACTTAATTCAGCAAGGATGCCTTAAATCTATCAAAAGTAATGATTGACTCTTGCATCATTCCAAAAAATATTCAAACAAGTGGTGTTGGTGTTAAATCAGCTTCTTTCCCACAAACACACAGGGCATCCAGGAGAGCAGGACTCTGAGAACAGCACCATCTATATCACAGGTCTCACTGAGAATGCCACTTTACCCGAGATGGCCGACTTCTTCAAGCACTGTGGACCAATACGGGTAAGCAGCTGTGAATCTTGATCAGGGATGGGCCACTCCACTCCTGGAGGGCCACTGTCCTTCAGAGTTTATCTCAATCCCGAATCAAACACCTGAAAACCTAACAAAAGTCTAAAAGATTGTTTGAAAATGATATTTGTTTAGTGATTGAGCTAAACTCTGCAGGAGTCCCTCCAGGACTGTCCATCCCTCATCTAAATGGTTCATTCTGAATAATATCAGCTTTTGTCAAAAGAATTTGTTGCAGCGCCTGATTGAACCGGTTTCATGTTTTTGAAGTCCTTTTTGATAATTTGTTCCCTCAGATAAATCGGCGTTTAAACCAACCAGCCATAAACATCTACACAGATAAAGATTCTGGCAAACCAAAGGGAGATGCCACACTGTCCTATGAAGAACCTGCTATTGCCAAAGCAGCTGTTGAATACTTCGATGGTTGGCTTTTCTAATTTTTTTGTGGATACGCCTCAATGTTATTACATGAACTTCTACAAACCTTTTTCAGATTATCACTATTAGCTGTGTACATTCTGCTCACATTAGTCTGCCAGTTCCACTCAATCTCTTATTACATTTCTCTGTTCCTCTTATGACAGGTAAGGAATTCCAGGGCCGGAGGTTAAAGGTCTCTATGGCTCGCCGGAAGCCCATGATGGGGGGTATGAGGGGAATGCCAATGAGAGGTGGCCCTGGGATGGACCGTGGAGGTATAACACTTCGTCTGTAAATCCTCGTAGGTATCCTTCAAGTGGAATGTGCTTCTATACTGTGATTAATTTTTGTGTGCCTACAGGTATGGGAAGAGGAGACAGAGGTGGTTTCCCCCCTCGTGGTGGCCCTCGGGGTGGAATGGGCTGGAATGGTCCTCCAGGAGGCAACACGCAGAAGAGAGCTGGAGACTGGGAATGTCCCAATCCGTGAGTGATGCAAATTTAAGCAACCAAACTGATGCGTCTAATTTGCAATACATGGAACCTGCTGATTAAGCATAAAAACATTGTTAATGTCTGTTTCTGACTTTTTTGCCTATCTCAAATCTCATTACAGTGGATGTGGCAATCAGAACTTCTCCTGGAGAATGGAGTGTAACCAATGTAAAGCTCCAAAACCCGAAGGCCTTGGAGCTCCTCCCTTCCCTCCTTCAGGTACACTCAGATTAAAGTCCAACTGAAATCAAAATTGACCCTATTTACTTTGTTAGCGCATATTACTAGTCTTGTGGTGAAAATGTAATGTTCTTGTTTGCCGTCGTAATCTTTAATCAAAGTCTGAAAAGGTGTGGAATGGCGTTCCCTCTCTGATGTAGGTTTGACGGCTTGGGTTGGGAAACCGTTAGTCTGTTATGAGCAGAGTTGGAGAGGTGGAGCGCTAGAGTAAAACCCTGCCCTCTGTTCAATATTCCTTTTCACTGGGAAATACGTCACGACACTGGAGAAAAGTCGTTTGCAACTTCCAGTTCACGGGGACTTTAACAGTCTTCCCTCGTCATCTGTCATTTGTGAGGTCCGTGGCTGAGATTTGTGTTGTGTAACAGAAAAACGTGATTTGTTTTAAATGTGTAAGGTGATCGTGGCAGAGGAGGAATGAGGGGCGGCAGGGGAATGGATCGTGGTGGACCAGGAGGCATGCGTGGAGGCTGGGGAGGAGATCGCGGAGGCTTCAGAGGAGGCCGTGGAGGAATGGACAGGGGTGGATTCAGAGGAGGTAGCAGGGGTGGTCCTCCCATGGACAGAGGGGGCAGGAGAGGCATGGGACCACCAGGCAAGATGGATATGAGGTGAGCGTCACTTACTGTGAGTATAGCAGGATGAATGTGAAATGCTTTAGTCCTTGTGATGCTTCATATACTGACTTTTATTCTTTTTATTCTTCCAACAGGGATCACCGTCAGGAGCGCAGAGACAGACCCTACTGAGTTAATGCATCAAGCATAGAGGAAAACAATTTTAAAAGTCCTTTTTATTTATGATTCCATATTTATATATGGCTATCTTTCTTTTTTCTTTTTTTTTTTGCTTGCTTTTCTTATTTTTAATTTCAGTACAACACAGTGGTTTTAGTTAAACCTTTTGGTTGCTTTTTTTTGTATGCTGTAATGCCCCCCCTCCCTTTTTAAAATACTCAGTTGCCCTGTAGTCACCTTTTTTTGGTGATGTCTGTCTTACATGTCTCTATGTAACTATGTACTTTGAACAATTTTTAAAAAAAATAAACTTTTCCACCTCCAGTTGGTTTGCTATGTTTTGTGATCCCTTTTTTTCATATTGTGGTTTTTGTGTGTACTAAAGTTGCCAGCAATTAAAAATCTTTATGCATGCCATCTATTCATGTCTTTAATGAATTCTTTGCCTCGTGTTGCTCCATGCTTGAACCCCTAAAGGTGTTCTTAAAGAACGCTTCAAAACAGCAAATCTCTAATAACTTGCACTGGACCCACATGAATGGGTGCAATTCAGACTTTAGCCATCAGGTGTCTCGTTTGTTCTAGTTTCACAAGTTGTTTCTATCACTACCATGTGCATGAGAGAGCAGATTTATCTGCTAAGCACTAACAAAGACTTTTGGTACTAAGTACAATATTGATGCCAGCTCTGTTATCAGAACATGACTAAACCTCCATTACAGCCTCTTAATAAACTAAGTGGGTTTGAACATTGCTGGATTGATCACCAGTTAACCCCCCCCCCCATTTCAAAAAGCATCCGTTTTATTATCAACATGCATTTGCAACATTTTTCAGAAGTATGAGCTGTTACTGTAGTGTCAAGTTAATTTTTGGAGGAAAAGAAATGTTAAGCTGTTCAATCCCTCTAGTTGTGCAGAATATTAAGACATTTGCAAACTAATACTAGTTTGTTTTCTGCTCTGGCTTTTAAAGGTTTTATAAAACAATGAAACCGTTGTCTCATGTAAAGCTTGGGACTGTTATCAATTTTACTTCATCTGCAAAGCATCTGGCATGTGTTCACCAAGAACCTTGTTGAAACATTGCTCTTGTTAATTGAAGTGTTGGCGGGAGCTGACAGGATGATGCTTGTACCAACTTTATATACTTCTTGCAAAATCCATAAGTTCTTATCTAAATTTAATCATGCTCAGAAATTGAATTAAGCCAAGATAATTCTCAATCATTAACTTAATGCATAGAGTTGCATTTCACTGTGTGACTGACAGACACCCTTTTTAATGGACATCTGAGAGCCAAATGCTCACTTGCTCTGGAGGGCTTTGGAATGAACTGGTTTTGTGTATGTGTTCACAGAAAAGCTGATTCATCCAGGCCTTGAAGAATGATCTCATTCCTTCTCTTGCTGTGTCCTCCCCTCCGTCTAGCTCTCTTAAAGGAACAACCAACGCTTTTCAAATCAAAACAAGGGCCTCCCTTTGGCTGCACGGCTGCTGTTGGAATAATGACACACTGCAGTGGTCCGGCCTGAGCCATTGAAGAGCACGCTGCCTGACTTTAACTACAAGAGCAGGAAGTAAAACAAAAGAAAAGAAAAACATTACCATTTATGCTCTCAGATGCTAATCATGTTTTGGGATCATGCAGATGAGAAAGAAAAATGTGAAGAAAAGCTGAACAATGTGTAAAAGCTATTTTAATGTCTTATAGTTTGTCTGTTCTCTGTTGTTAAATTTAGAGGAAAGTGGGAGTGATTTAAATCTGCAGTTGACTTGATTGGTGACATACGGCTAAAACATCCGAGCAAAAGTGACTCTTAAAATAGGATGACACTGGGGAGGGAACTGGACACTTGAGTCTTCCTCATAAGGATCGTTTCTGATCCACTAGCATTAACATTACTTTACAATATATTAAGAAGACACACTCAAAAGCATTCTATAAAAAAAATGACATTTAGTGCTTCTATTTCAAATAGGTACTATTCCTCTAAACTTTACTTTGCCTTCTCATTCACAGCATATGCACTAGTGTGACTTTGACCTATTGTTAAGAGTTTAGTTTCTGAAGACAGACTTTCAGTTGTCCTACAGCTATTGAACTGATTGTTTAAAAGAGACAAATGAACGCTGATTAACATCATGATGATGTCTTCATGTCTGTCTTTTGTCTGACTATTTAGAATGGTCCCTTTCATTTGCTGATGACCAAGACCATTGGCAGAGAAGTGTGAGTGAGCCTGGACTAAAGGGTTGGAGCCAAACAAGAACAGACCTTGTTGGATAGCCACATTCATTTAATGTGACAGCCTTGAATAAAGTTTGGCAATGAGAGTTTTTGGCAATACGAATCAAAGAAACATGGACGTTCTTGAGCAATGGACCAGAAAGAGTGACCCATGCTAAGAGTCTTTCTTTCTTGATTGAGGAGAGATACATTTTTAAAGCTCTACAACAATCTTTAACATGAGTAGAACAAGATTTGGGTATTACGTTTTTTATGAAGTTTATAACACCAAAACACACGTATTTGTGTCATCACAAATATTTATTTCACAGCTTGATTCTGATAGTCAATCAATCGCAACAGTTTTTATACGGCAAACACTGGTATAGTGGAGCGGCTAAGTGCTTTTGTTTGGCAGAATCGTTCAGTTTATGATACAAGTGTGAAAATTGGCATGAGCAGTCTCCATGGGTCACTTGACAAGAAAATTGTCTGAGCCACTTGAAATTTCAAGATGGCGGCAATTTTTCAAGATGGCCGACACCTTAGTGGAGCAGTTAAGTGATATAGTGGTTTATTTGGTGATACAAGCATGAAAATTGGCATGAGCAGTCTCTGTGGGTCACTTGACAATAAGCCACCTACAGCTACTTGAAATTTCAAGATGGCAGCCATTTTTCAAGATGGCCACCACCTTAGTGGAGCAATTAGGTTTTTCATGCTTGTATCACCAACAAAATGATTTTCTTAGTGGAGCAATTAGGCTTAAGAAATCATTTAGTTGGTGATACAAGCATGAAAATTGCCATGAACCTAATTGCTCCACTAAGGTGGTGGCCATCTTGAAAAATGGCCGCCATCTTGAAATTTCAAGTAGCTGTGGGTGGCTTATTGTCTAGTGACCATCAGAGACTGCTCATGCCAATTTTCATGCTTGTATCACCAAATAAACCACTATATCACTTAACTGCTCCACTAAGGTGTCAGCCATCTTGAAAAATGAAAAATCTTGAAATTTCAAATGACTCGGACAATTTTCTTGTCAAGTGACCCATGGAGACTGCTCATGCCAATTTTCACGCTTGTATCATAAACTGAACGATTATATCACTTAGCCGCTCCACTAAGGCTACTTGCTCCTCCAAGATTACTCCGCGGTCTCGCTAACGCGAGTTAAAATCGCTAGTTTGTGCTGTCTTGCGAATTTAAATGCTTATATCAGTAAAATTTAAATTAAATATATATGGAAAGCATATTTGTGCGCAGACTAGAACTTTGAGTTAAAGCAACAAAATGAAAACGTTTGGTCGGAGGAACAACGAAAAGGTGCTAAGAGATAGCTAAATGTGTTTGCTAACTATTCCACGGTAAAAGCAAATTGAATTGCAGTTAGAAATATATAAAACAATTTTGTAGTGATGTTGCTGTGTTCGTCTTGTTGCTAGACCGATTTCAACATTGGACTATTTTTCTTAGCGGAGGCTTAGCTAATATTTAAACAATTCATGTATATTATTAAATATGTAGTATTTAAACAAATCAGTTTAATTTGTTTAATGTATTTATTTATTTATTTAAGTAATAGTAGTGTAAATAAGCGGGAAAATTTACAGCCAATCAGTCCTCATGGCACTGTCTGACTGTATCCTTACATTTGCAGAATTTGGCACGATCATTATCTATCACATGAAAGCAGATGCGTGAGTTTTATTACATCACATAGTTTGCGTTCACGTGCGCTTTTGATCAATCGCGTGCGGCTGATTTTAAACAGACTGGCAGCGCGTGCAAACAGATATTACATGATCAATATCACACTGATTAAACCCAATCGACTGTTTACAAGAAGCAATCACAGAATTCCCAACTATCCCATCAACGAACATGCAAATTGGAGATAAATAAGCAAAACTTTTGCGCATCATCTCCAATTTGCATGTTCGTTGATGGGAACAGTGGGCATTCAGTCAACATCCTTGTTTCTAATTTCGCTTGACTTTCTGTCAGCAAAACAGTTACCGTATATGAATAAAAATGATCGCTAATTTCAACCGAATGTCAGATGCAAATAAACGTTTTGGCCGTTAGTATTGGCCTGTGCTGTGCAATTGAAAAGGAGCTGCATCATGGGAACAAAGTTTCCGTTGATCCTCTAATAAGATAACTCCAATGAATAAGCCACTGCAGCTCATCGCGTTGTGCAGGAGGCGGCGCATAGGACGGTCGGATCCTTTCCAACTGACGAGGATTATTATTAAAGTGCCCCAGTAGACCGGGGCTGCCTTCCTGCCTCAATCGGCCATGCGTCTTCTGAATTGGTATGACTGAATGAATAAACGAGGCGTTGCGGAGCGCTGTTAGCCAATGCGGATGCTTCTCACACACACACACTAAAGCGCGTCGAGTGGGATAGTATGTCGTCGAGCTGTCATGTACAGATAATTGTCATGTTTCTGTTTCGGTCTGGACTTCCATAGGGGAATGAGTAATCGCGATGTGGTCATTGAAGGAGGCGGGTATCTCACAGACATCCGGAATCCATCGCGGATTCCCACAGCTGCACCGCGGAGCTGCGAGTCAAAGCGGCCCGCTTTAGGAGCTCCTACCGCGCGTCGTTATGCCATTCCCAACGCTGTTTGTGGAGGATTACTGTATGAGACGTGAGTCGTGCGTCATTTCGTGCCTTGATTGATACACATTTTCCCATAATATGGCCGATCAGAGCAACATTCAGTCTGCCGCCTCCAAAAGCATCAGGCCGTTCAAATCCAGCGAGGAATACCTGTATGCCATGAAGGAGGATTTGGCTGAATGGCTGAACACGCTGTACGAGCTGGACATCACGGCGGACACTTTTATGGAGGGTCTGGAGACCGGCTGCGCGCTCTGCCGGCATGCCAACAACGTGAACCGCGCCGCCCAGGAATTCAAGGCGAATTATCCAGATGCGGCGCTTTCTTTTCGGATCCCCAGCAAGGACGTGGTCTTCCAGTCGAGGAACGTCATACCGGGATCGTTTTTGGCCAGAGACAACGTGTCGAACTTCATAGGCTGGTGCAGGCAGGAGCTCTGGATCAAAGATGTGCTCATGTTCGAGACCAACGACCTGGTGGAGAGGTGTAACGAGAAGAACTTCGTGCTGTGCCTGCTGGAGGTGGCTCGCCGGGGGGCCAAATTCGGCATGCTGGCCCCTATGTTGATTCAACTCGAGGAGGAGATCGAGGAGGAGATCCGGGACCAGGAGAACCTGACGGAGGCTGTAGGGGAGACCCAGAGCCCGCCGAGCAGGACGTACAGTCGCAAGGAAAGCATCGGCGAGCCCGACCCGGAGCTGTTGGCCCGCTGGCAGCAGCAGCAGAAGAGAGTCCTGCTGGATATGCGCAACCTGGACGAGCTGGTGAGTCTGACAGCTGTCAGCATACACACTCACGTTCATAATAATCAAAACTGCTGGGTTATTAATCTGGGCAACTACAGAGTGATGGCAGTGATTCTGCACTTGTTGCATTTTAAATGTTAAAACGCATCAAATCACCACATAATGGATGTGATGTGCTGTGGAAAGTGGATGAATGATGCTGATTATTGGCGTCACAGTTTAGTTGTTACACTGTGCATGTTTATCTGGATCAGAAATTACATATATTTTATCACATGGCTTATAGTTGCAGGCAGCAGATATAAATTGCAGTTAATATACTTTTACCTTAGATGGCTCTACATCCCAAATGTCAGCCTAATAAGACATGTCAAACTCCACTCTTGGAGCGCTACTGTCCTGCAGGGTGTAGCTCCAACCAGCTCCAAAACACCTGCCTTGAAGTTTCTTGTAATTCTGAAGATCTCGATTAGCTGGTTTAGGTATGTTTACTAAACTCCAGGAACTGAGTTTGAAGCCCCTGGCCTATATATAGCCTATGAAGAACACTAGTACAAACTCATTGCACTGATTCCTGAAACATGAGACAAAACATGGCAGCGACAACTTTACCCAGCATTAGTATTTTAAAAAAGCAAAATTAACTCTCTGAAACGATCACTAGAATGTTCTTAATATAAATGTAAAATTTCTTTGGATTTTCGCATTGTGATTGACTACCTTATCTAGATAATTATATAGTCCCTATTGCATAGAAATAGAATAGACATTTGAAAGCATTTAAAAATCAAGCAAAATAGAAGCCAGCCTTCATTATGAAGCTCCTGTTTTCAATAATTCACTTAAATTGATTAAGGTTACATAGGCAGGTTTTATTGTTTTTGTTGTTATTACTGTGCCTTTACTTTTTGTGTCACAACTACAACCATGTGTCAAACCCCTCATAAGTAGTGAAGAAAATTAGTTTGAAACCATCTCAGTTAATTAATTGAAGTGAAAGCTAGTTTGTAAATATGCATTATTGTAATAATTATGACTGATGGTTTCTACCCGTATTGAGTGAAAACACCTTTTGTGAGAAAATGTGAACACGAGGTTCCACCCAAACTGTTCCTCTGACCTCATTGAATATATTCATCCAAAATGGTCTTTTGATTGGATCTATATGTGCTTGTGTGTGGGGGATGAAAGGTCAGAGTGTGTCACTCGTATTGGTGTTTGACATCTGAGTCTGCACATTTTCTTGCACCCTGGTCATGTGGCATGTTGGCGGTCCATGGCATATCTCACCTATGTGTTTCTTGAGGGTGAAAGGTTGTTTCTTGATCAGAGATATTGGATCCTGGTGTTATGGAGTTTATCAGAATGAAGTTCTGTCACTTGATCATTCCTCATTAAGAATAACACAATCATATAGGGGATTTATGTGATATATAATTGTATAAAGTCATGGTGTTTGACAAGTTAAGACAGCTGAATATTAGCACAGAGTGACTGATGAACATGTCCTTTTTATTTGATTTATCTTCTGCCACAACCTGAAGAAAATATTGCTTTTTCTCAGAAAGATTCTTCTTCATTTTGCATTGTGATTTTGCCAGTCCTAATAATCTGCTCTCGTCCAATTATGTTGACCTCAGAATGTTTGAGAGGACAACAGGGGAAAATTTGCAGTCTCCCACAAGCACAGGGCCTTAATTTGACTAATTATTTGACTGTCTAAGTTACTGTGGTGGTTATTTCCCTCTAAAAGTCCCTCTCTTCACTCCATTTAATTTCATTACTTAAAACTGTCAACAGATAGGCCTATATCATGCCAAAGATCAATGTGCAACATGCTTGCTCAGTTTGCACATTCAATTGAGTTGTTGATCTACTGTTGGTCCATCAAAGAAACATTCAGCCCTTGTGAGCGTGTAAGCACCTTTTTCCCTGAGCGTGAACTGCTAGCATCAGCATAAGTTCAGACAGGGTGAAGAAACAGTGGACGTCAGGTGCTGTTACATCAGGAATTCATTCAAAACAGTTTGTTAGCATTTATTTTACTGAATGTAAGCCTAATATTAAAGTATACAGTCAGTGATTTATCTGGTGTCTGGCAGAGAAGACGCCTTTTGATGTGTCCCTTTTTATGGTTGACCTTGTCTGGATTGTCTAACACAGTTGCTAGTCATCTTATCTCATGAACCGTGTTGCTGAACCGAGCAACTGGCTTTGTCCTGCAGAGACAGGGTGGATTCCGTGACGGGCAGCAAGTCCAAACAATGCATCACCCTGAAGCTTCAGGACATATGGTGCTCTCAACAGAATTCATCTGATCAAACACTCTCTTCTTTTCTTCTTTAATATATAACCCTGTGAGATTACCTGCCCTTTGTAATTCTATGATCTCACACAGGCTTTGTTCTCTGCAGGCAAGTTCAGATAAAACGTTGTTTTGATTCATTTACAGTTCACTTACCACAGTTGAGAGATACGTCATGCAGCCACTTATGACTGTTGTTTAGGTGAAGTACTCTTCCACTCTTCCATGTGCATTCAGACTTCCTCTTATATATAAGCTTGTTGTTTCATTGTTTTAGACATTTGAGAATGTGGAAGTTCTGTGGGATCATATTTTTTTTGCTTCTTATCATGATATTTGCTTTTGCACTTTGATTATTTAGTGTTGTTACACAGATACACTTTTAAAAAAGTCAGTTAAACTCAAAAAGTGGGGATGGACATTATATCAGTCCCGTATTAGTTATCTGATGATATTGCTGCCTATTTGATATTTAAAAGTTTATAAGTTTAAGTTTCTTTTTATTTAAACAGGGACAATGCACAAATTAACATTAACCTTGTGTCAAAACAAGGAGAGACGCATTGTGCCAGGTTATAGCACAAGTGCTATTTTCCGCCCGTAGTCCCTTGGCAGATCAATAAGACAATAGGACAAAATTTCATAAAAGTAAAATACAAAACATTAAAATATACAATTTTACAACTACAGTCACACTTAATTTTCAATTAAAACTATCATATGCTCAATTGTTCCCCCTTACTTAAACCAACACACACACACACACACACACACACACACACACACACACACACACACACACACACACACACACACACACACACTTCATAAATGGATGACACACCACAAAAAGGATAGTTCACCCAAAAATGAAAATTCTGTCATTAATTATTCACCCTCATGCCTTTCCAAACCCGTAAGACTTTCGTACATGTTCAAAACATAAATATTTTTAATAAAATCTGAGCGATTTCTTTGCCTCCATTGAAAGCAACTTCAACTAGATCGTAAAACTAGTCCATATGAATTGAGTGGTTTAGTCCAAATTTTCTGAAGAGACACGATCACTTTATATGATGAGCTGATTGAATTTAGGCTTTTATTCACAAATAAACATTCATCAACTGACACATCAGTTGTGGTAAACAGAAGCTTAAGCATGTTTGCTTGATGTGCGAGAACCATTCAACCAATGAGATTCATTCTCGTGTTACGAAGCCCATTTGAGCTTCCGCAAGAACCAATGAGATTCATTCTCGTGTTACGTAGCCCGTTTGAGCTTCCAACAAGAACCAATGAGGTTTGTGCTCGCACGTTTGGTTGAGCTTCTGTTTATGTTCGCTGATCAATGTTTATATGTGAATAAAATTCTAAATTAAATCTGTTTATCATATAAAGTGACAGTCTCTTCAGAAACTTTTGTTTTACAATCTCTTTATGAAGCGTAAGAGTGGTAGTTGCGTAGCTGTCCGTGGAGAGTACAGAACTGGTTTAGATTATATTAAATATATCTTAACTTGTGTTCCGAAGATGAACGAAAGTCTTAAGGGGTTTGGAACAACACGAGGGTGAGTAAATGATGATAGAACTTTCATTTATTTTTGGGTGATCTAACCCTTTAACAGTGCATGCTCATTTTCATCAGTTTTTATAGTTTAGTTTTACATTTTCACATCATGTAGGCCTAGCACTTATTTAAAGATGATCTTTATTAACACTGTTAATGTAATCTTCTATGTTGTTTTTAAGACAAAATTGTAGATATAATTAATTAATGTAATTAATTTGAGCTATTTCTCAGTTATTTGCCATAATATGAAAATAATTATTGGCTTATTGGTATCAGCCAGAATTGTAATATTGGTGCATCTCTTTAAAAAGTGCTTAATGTGGTAAAAAATGGAAATTCCAAATCTGTAGGACTTTCTTACTTCTGCAAAACACAAAAAGACGGCACTTAGAAAAAGGTTGGTATCTAAACCGTTTTGGTCAACATTGTGAGGGCCAAAAAAAAAAGAAAAAAAGACACACTTTCAAATAACTTCTTTTACTATATGTGACTAAGTCATACATGAGAGTGAGTAAATGACTACAGCATTTTCATTTTGGGGTGAACTATCGCTTTACTAGTATTATTTAATATAACTGAATCTGCCTGGCTACATTAGATTACACCAGCAATAGATGTTTTTTAAGGGTCAGATCAATTAATATGATCCCCTTACGGAAACAAGTGACATTCACACTTCCAACTCATATTATGGTCCTTAATATAATTTAGCATCATTTTTGTCACTGATATATAATAAATACAGTTTGAGGCCTGTCCATGTGAAATATGAATGCATGGTGTAATCCAGTCTGCTGCGTTGATCTCTGGACAGTTATTTTTATCTATTGGATTTCATTTGTGGATTTTAGCTTGGTCATGAGTCATGATGAATTTCAGATTTTAATACTGATACAGACTTCAAAGTCACTGTCAAAATGAAAGATTCATGATTGTAAAGTCAGTAAACGATGACCATGAGGATTATTCCACTTTGATCTTGTATTTCTTAAAGAGATTTCCATGGAAACAGGATGGAAGACTTTTACGGATGTGCTCGGATTTAGTGTTGCTGTTGGTAATCCTATTCATCCCTGAGGGATATGAAAGGTAGTTTTGCCTGATCCTCATCTTCCATTAGTTCCTCACACATCCACAAACACAGAAGCACACACACACACCCTAATTTGAAGTATACTGTATGAGGAAAAGCAGAAGTGTCTCTGAGATATGAGTGTATTTGAATTACACAGCTATAGTTCCTCTTGATTTTCTTAGTTACAGAAACACTGATACAAATACTCCTCTTCACCTCTCCGTCTAAATGTCTTACTCATCATGATAAGTTTGGCTGGGATTTTCCAATGTTTAATGGTGTGTGGTGGTCACTGTTTCCCCTTGTGTAATGTTATTTAGTATAGCCTATTCCTGCTAAACATGTTTAGTCTAAAAAATACAAGGTTCAGCGCTAACTGAATTTATCCATACTTTTTCATACTGAATTTTATCCAGTCTAATGCTGTGGAACTCAACCCAAAGTTGAGAGTGAGATATAGTATCGGTATTTGTCATTTGTTTGTGTAACGTCTGTTGCCTGTCTGAGTGCATTATGTCACTTATTCATCATATAGTTGCACATACTCTTGGCTACTCATACTTTCAAATTTAGAAATGCAATATAATATACAAGTACAGTTAAAAAGTTTGAGGATTTTTTTTTTTTTTTTTTTTTTTTTTTAAAGAATTGTTTAAAGAATTTTTTTTTATGCAGTAAAACACTAATATTGTTCAATTTTATTATAATTTAAAATAACTGTTTTTAATTTCAATATATTTGAAATGTGATACTATAATGGTACTAATCATTCTAATATGCTGATTTGGTGCTCAAGAAACATTTATTTTATATTATCAATGTGGAAAACAGTTGTGCTGCTTTAAACCATTATAAAAAAAGTTCTTCAGAATTCTTTGATGAATAGATATTTCAAATAAATGTCATTCTTTTGAACTATGTTTTGTAACATCATATGTCTTTACTGGCACTTTTGATCAATTTAGTGCTTCCTTGCTAAATAAAAGTATTAATTTCTTTAAAAAAGCACACCTCTCTTCATATGCTTCATGATTTGAGGTATATTCATGTCCGTATTAAGTTAAACACTTAGGGTTAGGGGTTTGTTCATATTTAAATGTAAAACTAGTTTAGTAATTGTGATGCTCCATCGACTAGAACAAATATAGTTTACTGTGTAGTTTGTCCGACAAATATCAGTTTAATTGAAACGTTGTTATTGGTTTAATCAATGCCTTTTTAAGATCGGAAAAAAATATCAGTGTGCCTATTTACATTTTTTTTTTTTTTTACTTTTTTTTTTTTTACACATGCTCTCATAAACATAGACAAACAGACAGTGTCTTGTCAAGAATACCCAATGAAATGGCATCAAGGCACATGACTCACCCCCCCCCCCCTCTCTCTCTCTCTCCCCCCACACCCCAAGGCCTTGACATTCTGGTTCATGGTTTTGTCAATAATGCACTACCCCAATATTCTCTCTCTTTTTGTTCTTCAGACATGCACATGCATGTGTACAGTACACACACTCATAGTCCCTGCCCATAGCTAAGGGGGAAAGGACAGAGAGAATATTCTGCTTTATGGTGCAGTGGAGTATGGGTGCCTTCCTCATTATGATCCAGACATGAATAATACCTCAATTCATATGGCTTGTTGAGAAGTTTTCTGCAGAGCTGCTTTATAGCTTTAGCCACTTTTCCCCTGTTCCTGTTATATTTTCACTTGGGCTTGGTTCAGCACGGCACGATTACAAACCATTCTTGGCCCGGAATTCTATTTACTTTGTGTTACCAATGTAACGACTGACGCATTTGTATTACATTTCAAAGAGCGTCCATTATCGATTGGCACGACGGTAAAGCGGCTTTTGTATAATATTATAAAAGATTTTTGGCACTGTTATTGAACTGAATTGAATCAACATTTTGCTAACTCAGTGAATAACAACACTGTTACTTATAGCTGAATTGAACTCATTTCATAATTGATGATCTTTACACAAGTATTGAACTGAACTGAATGAACTCTGAACTGACTTCAGTTGAATAATGACACTTTTGTCTTTTCTTTTTTTTTAGCTGTTTTGCAGCAAAAATGTATTGAATTCAGTTTGCATCATTTATCATTATTGTCCTGTTTATCACTGTAAAGCTGATTTGAACCAATCTGTATTGTATAAAGCGCTATATAAATAAAAGTGACTTGACTAGATTTGTGCTGTAGGTTTGGTTGTTGCTTTGTAGCCAATAAAATAGCCAAAATGTCCCATAGTTAATTTGAAGGAAGGACTTGAGCCATATCTAAGAACCAGAATATGACAGACATGGTTGTGGGCTTTTTTAACTTTAGCCAGTTATAGCAACCACCCAGAAAATTACCTAGCAAATGCTTAGCAACCACCCAGAACTCCTTAGCAACCACCTATAGCAATACCCTGGTATTGCAAGCATTATTCTGATGTTCTACAGAAAATGTACAATTATTATCATTATCATCTTGCTGGAACTGCTAGCAGGGTATTGACCACACAAGTCCCACGCTTGTGCTGTTCAAGAGCCAAAATGGAGAGATTTATGGAGGCTACTGCAATTCCCTAAAGGCTGAAAGGAACACGAGGACATGGAGAGAGGGAGGGAGACATAGCCGTGAGGTAGAGGTGAATCGAAGGACAATGATAGCGGGAGAGAGGCTGATATCACAGGGAGGTGGGGTCGAGGAAAAATTGAAAGCTTTGCAGCAAAAGATATGATAAAAAAGGAAAAATGCAGAGCTCAGTGAAGAGAGTAAATGAAAGATGTGTGGGCGAGAGCAAAAGAAAAGAAATAAGCAGAGAGAGAAACAGAAGAGAGGGGAGCTGAGGACAGAGTAACGAGAACAAGATAGATGGAGAATAAAAGGAGCAGCGGAAAGAGTGAGAGCAGCTGGGTGATGTGTTGCTCAGTGAACCTCATGGCAAGGTCGTTGTCATTGTGCATTTTCAAATTAGCTTTATTTTAATACTGATTTCAAATTTACTTTACAGCGTACTTTAAAAAATTGTTTTAAGATGCAGTGTTTTACCTTTTTATGTAGAAATCCATATATATAATCTATATAATATAAAATATAATATATATAATAATGAATAGAAAGAACATTTATTTGAAATTGAAATCTGTCTTTAATGTAACTTTTCATCAGCGTAAAGTGTTCTTGCTGAAAGTATACATTTCTTTAACTCTTAAATGCATTAATGTTTCGCCAATCATTATTACTTATTTGGGTCTTCAGAGACCTATCTAATCTAACATGGATGGATCTCTATTTTATTATTCTGTAATTCTTACTCTAATATCAGGAGAGTTTTACATTATCGCGGGAGGTAAAGCATATTTTGTTACCTTTTGGAGCTTGGAAAGGTTCAGTTTGAGCAGATATTTTATACCATCATCACTGTCATCGTCAGAGCTCATTTACCAGTACATTCAGCATCTGGCTCATTTTCAACATCTTCAAAATCAATATTTTGATCAATGACAGCTTCTTCACCAGATCCACCATCAAGTGACTGTGACACTAATATTTGATTGTGTTCAGTAAATCGCTGAGCCATTTCAGTTTTTCTGATGATACTTCCTATTCTTTTGTTTTCTGCCTGTGGTAACTATGTGTGAAACATTACTTCATCATTGTATATCAGATATTTCCACTTTGTAAAATAAAGGTGAATTGCACTTATTTAGTCATCAAAGATTTAATTATTTTTGTGCAGAAAAAATATACTTGCACTGTTACACACCTCGAGTCGTTAACGACCCTATTAAACTTTTACAAAAACTAGGTGGGAAAACAGGCATTCTTTTATAATTTTATAATTTTTTATTTTTATATTGTTTATAATGAATTGATTGAGGAATACTAAGAAAGTTGATGTCTAACTTTAAAACATGAATGAGGAGGAGGGTGGTGAATGACGTCACGTGTCACTAAAGATCCGAGGTATGCATTTAAGGGGTTAAACTAAAATCGTATTGACCCCAAACTTTTGAATGGTAGTGTATATATTTTAGTCTCAGTTTGAGTAATTATAGTTAGGAACCAACAGAAAAGGAAAGATGCATCTGTATTTATACAGGAATCACAATCATGGTAAACAAGATTGCACATTGCACAAAAGAATGAAGAGTCCTCTGACATTTTCTACCAGTCATTGTGGTTCATATCTCTCTCATCTGATATCAGTATCAATAACCTTACTGGCATCACACATTAGATTTGCCTGTGGGATGTCTTCTTTTCTTCACCCACACAGGTTAGGTTATTCCACCATGTGAACAGTTGACTATTAAATGACTATTAAAACAAATTTTTGTGTTTTATTTCAGGTTATATTTCACTGTTGATAATCCAGGTACTATCCACTGTTTATAGTTTTCATTTACCTTGCATTTATTATGAAATTCTAAGGTAGGTGGAAGAAATGAGCTTTAGGTAATTAAAGCCTGTTCAAGCTTTCTCACTTGCACCATCAAGGCAAGATCCACTCTGCGTCTTAGTTGGATTTTGCAATAAAACCCTGCATTATGGTTCAGTACATGTATTCAGAAAAAAGCCTTGAAACGCTTTGCCAGAGGTGCTTGTACTGTACAGATTGTTCGACCCGCCTTTAATGGATTTTACACCAGAGAGAGAGACAGAGAGAGAGAGACAGGAAAAGTAGGTCATGGCAGTTTTTGCTGGGTCAGAATCGCACAAGCTGAGGCTTCAGCTGTGAGAGAACGGCTCTCGCTCTCTTTCCATTTTAGTATTTCCCATATGAACTCATCTTTAAGTGTTTGTTCTTTTTATGGTCATACTTATTTATGCCTTTAATTTTGCTGCCGTAGGATGCACATCTCTCTGCGGTGGGCTGCAATATATTCATCTATTAACAGAACTAGCGGAGTGGGCCATATGTCTTTTATACAGCACCTGTCTATGCTCAGCTGTTGTTTGTGTGCACGCATGTGTATATTTATGTGTAACTGAGCGTGTGAAGATGGGTGCATCTGCACCAATGACTGTATCTGCTCAGTGTGGAAGCTGAGTGGTTTCTTA
The DNA here is from genome assembly GCF_949319135.1 of Squalius cephalus. Lineage (NCBI taxonomy): Eukaryota > Metazoa > Chordata > Actinopteri > Cypriniformes > Leuciscidae > Squalius > Squalius cephalus. The sequence continues at coordinate 36,490,482 of NC_137126.1, forward strand.
ACTCTGTTGGTGGCTGATGGAATAACAGCTGGATGCCATTCCTATTACAGTATGTGTTTGAATGGAATGACCTGCAAGTGCAGTGACATGAGCTGTTGTTGATTTTTGAATCAACATAGTGTATGTGTGTATATGTATATGTATATATATATATTACTGAACAAAAATTATAAACGCAACACTTGTCATCACATTTTTTATGAGCTGAACTCAAAGATCTAAGACTTTTTCTATGTACTCAAAAGGCCTATTTCTCTCTAATATTGTTCACAAATCTGTCTAAATCTGTGTTAGTGAGCACTTCTCCTTTGCCGAGATAATCCATCCACCTCACAGGTGTGGCACAGGGCAGATGGCAGACAGCATGTATGGCGTTGTGTGGGTGAGCGGTTTGCTGATGTCAACGTTATGGATCGAGTGGCCCATGGTGGCGGTGGGGTTATGGTATGGGCAGGCGTATGTTATGGACAACGAACACAGGTGCATTTTATTGATGGCATTTTGAATGCACAGAGATACCGTTACGAGATCCTGAGGCCCATTGTTGTGCCATTCATCCACGACCATCACCTCATGTTGCAGCATGATAATGCATGACCCCATGTTGCAAGGATCTGTATCTCCTGGAAGCTGAAAACATCCCAGTTCTTGCATGGCCAGCATACTCACCGGACATGTCACCCAATGAGCATGCTTGGGATGCTCTGGACCGGCGTATACGACAGTGTGTTCCAGGTCATATCCAGCCACTTCGCACAGCCATTGAAGAGGAGTGGACAAACATTTCACAGGCCACAATCAACAACCTGATCAACTCTATGCGAAGGAGATGTGTTGCACTGTGTGAGGCAAATGGTGGTCACACCAGATACTGACTGGTTTTCTGACCCCCCCCCTTGAGTGGCCTTTTATTGTGGCCAGCCTAAGGCACACCTGTGCAATAATCATGCTGATATGCCACACCTATGAAGTAGATGGATTATCTCGGCAAAGGAGAAGTGCTCACTAACAGATTTAGACAGATTTGTGAACAATATTTGAGAGAGATAGGCCTTTTATGTAAATAGAAAAAGTCTTAGATCTTTGAGTTCAGCTCATGAAAAATGGGGGCAAAAACAAAAGTGTTGCGTTTATAATTTTGTTCAGTATGTGTATTAAAATGTATCCAGAAAGGATTTATGGTGAAGAGGGAGACAGTACGGTTACTGTTAAGTGTTCTCGATCTAGATGCCGTTGCCTATAGACGAGCACCACAATCCTGGTACAAACTTTATGTGGCACGTTCACTCGTACGTGTCTTCGTGCTCGTCTATAGGCATCCTAAGACAAATGGTAATGCCATGTTGTTAGATTAGCACCTGTAGAATTTCCTTTTGTTGAAAGCCCAGATAAAAGTAAAAAGCTACTATGTTTAGATCCATGTCCGAGGCAGTTCGACTTCAAGAGCGCATTTCTTTAAAACAAAAAAAAGAAAGGGAAGACCGCTTCTACGGAAGACAGTATTCTCGAAATATTTCGACTTTATTCTCGAAATGCTAGATGTTTATTTATTTTTACGGATTTTTTTTTTTTTTTTTTTTTTTTTACGTTGCGGTTCAGGGCTTGCGTAGTGTAGCCTATATATACAGTGGTGTAATAAAAAAACACACACACACAAATATATATATATATATATATATATATACATATAAATTAATTGTGATGATAAAATGGTAAATCAATAGAAAAGTATCTGTAATCTTTATTTAATGAAATGAATTCCTGTCAATGTGCAAGAATTTAAAATTACTTCAAACATTTCTATGATACTGACATTTCTATGCATCTTTTGATTTAGTAGCTTTGTCTCAAAAGAATTTTCCATTGAAAATAATATTTAAAAACAAATGAAATAACTGTTTTTGTACAAAATCTGCATTAAATTCACGTGGATAGCACTGCTCAAATAATTTGGTCTCGATAGAATTTGATAAAAAATGTTAAGAAGCAAATGCCTCAATTGTCCATTTAGTGTTATTGCTGTCTCTATTGCTTTTCAGTCATATGCTAAAATGAATAAATAAACCACTGATTTCTCATTGCAATTGACACTACATTTGTGTTAAATATTTGAATAATCTGGTGACCTCCGCATGTTTTTGTCCCTCATGTCCTGATATAGTTTTTCCGTGGCCAAATTTGACTATGGTTGAGATATGGAAATTTATTATATAATCTGTTCAGTAGATTGTGGGAAAAAAGAGGGAGGAATATAGTGTCAGAAGTTACACAGGAGAGATTTTATACCAGGTGCAATTTAGGTCATGTGAATTTTATTGCGTATTCGTACCAGAAAGTCACCTGATGTTCCTTGTGCTTTTATAAGGTTATAGCTCGGTTTATCTCCCTAAACTTTATTTTGTTTTTGTCATAATAAGGCCTCAAACAAAAGGACAAGCGTGTGATAGTGTATGCTGAGGCTTGTGAGGAGAGCTTTCTTTCTTTAGTTCTTAGACAGGACACTTTTTCCCCCCTTGAGCACAAGTCACAACAAGTCTTCATAGTGCACTTACTGGAGACTAACCTTCAGATTTCACCAGTCAGAGTTTACAAAATGGCTAACTTGACTAAAAGGAAGCTTAGACCTGACATTTACAATTTGAACGAACTTTTATCGTAAGTTTATCTTAAGCCCTATTACACAGTTATTCAAAGCAGCTGGTTTGTCTGGTTAGGTGGCTCTCTCTGTTTGTTTATGTGTGTGTGTTTGAGGGCATTTCAGTGGTGTTTTGAATTTTGATGCTAGAATTGAAGGACACATTTAACTGAGGATGACAAATCAGATAAGAAATGACGGATCTGTGAGAATGTATGTGTGCATTGCCCACGTTTTCCCTCAGTCTGTTGAAGTATGCTGGCAAAGCACACTACTCTTTTGTGATTCTATCACCCGATCACAGATCACTGCTTGCTGAAACTGTAAATGTCACGAATATCCTTGAGTTAAAATACTTTTTAAACTTTTTTTTTCTTAATCTTTTGCTTAAAGGGAATTTTTCTACCAAAAATGAAAATTGTCATTTACTCACTCTCATGTTGTTCCAAACCTGCATGACTTTCTTTCATTCTTCTGTCAAAGACTAAAGAAGATATTTTGAAAAATGTAAAATGGGTTCAGTCAGATCCAATTGAATATCGTTTCAGAATTGTCTTTTTTGGTTGTACTATCCCGTTAAATGAAATCAGGTCTCTTCTTTTGGTTGTTTAAAATATGTTAGACCTGTAACTGACCTAGATTTCGGAATGATGTTAAAGATCTGTATTTTATTAGTTGTTGCATTTGTGCTGTTGATCTTAGGTTGGTTTCAGCTGATACGTGTCTACTGTGCCAGACACCCCCTGAAGTCCTGAGCAGTGTGTTACATTTAAGGCATGATAATGTTTAGATTGGAACCCACCCAGAGCAATGAAATCAGATATAAACTTCTCAGCAAACAGATTTCTCATTCTTGCACAACTGAAAAAACATTTTTTTTTCTGTGAGGTAGATTTTGCTCAAACATGGCCATACTTTTTAAATATTGTGGTTATTCAGTAAAATTGGTTGAGAGTGATGTAAACCATTTTAAAACACCTTCCCTCACAACAATTTGAACACATGAATATTCCTCCAAAATATAATAGTTGCTACAATTATTGGTATCAGCCAAAAGTGTCATCAAAAAAGAGCTCTAAAGTCCCTTACTGATGCTGCTTTCATAAGTGTGAATGCAAGTCTACCACTATTTTTCACTTCACTTGAGTGTCTGTTTACACAGAACTCTTCTGAGACACTCAGTCACGCACTTACTGAGAAACAGTACGGCTATTCCAAAACAATCCACACCCACGGCCTTTTTACATCTAACCCGGAAGGATCCTTCACTCTTCTTTACCCAGCTGGCCTTCTGCATGTCCCCTCTGTCAAAGTATCGGGTAGCCTGCAGTTATCAGAGACCCAGATACAGCTCACTATCTCTCAGATGCTCCATTTCCCCGTCTGCATCTCTGGGCTGACCGCGCCCAGCTCTGTGTCTTTGATGCTGGGTCCCCCAGTCCCATAGTGCTGCTGTGTTGGTGGTAGAGGAAGCAGGGTGATAAACAGCGAGTGTTCCCTCCAGACATGCGCTCAGGCAAAGCAGCAGCACTGATAACAGCACTCGGGATGGTCTGCTGATGGAACCAAAAACAAAATGAAGATGAGGACTGAAAGCACACGTAGAAGCAGTTTATGTCCTTTCCCTTAAAAATGACACCATTTATTTGAATGCTATGTTCATTATTATGATTGTCTTTTAATTCAAATAATTGATGAAGATAGTTTTTGGCATCAATGCGATTAATCTCATTTTTAAATTAGCAGAAATTTGCATCTAAAGGGGACCAAATGTCTTGAGACTTTTATTTTGCGTTATTTTTCATTGTACTTGAAATTATCAGCATAACAATTGGAGTTAAAAGTTGTATTGAAAAACAGTAAGTATTATGATTTCAGAATGTCTTGGTATTTTGTAGGCTATATCCTTTTTTGTTTTCATGGCTGCTGTGCAGAATCAAATCCATTTCTAATGCATTTATGAATGAATTTTTCATTTGACAGCAGATCAATTCAAAACCAACTAGAACTATTCTATACGATTCAGTAAACTTTGATGTATTTATTCATTTAATATGTATTGATATTAAAGTAGTCAATGATTGATTCCATTTTTAGCATTTTAAATTGCTTTTTGGCAAACACAAAAAAAATTCACATATTCCAAGCGCCATGATTTGTAAAAAAATGTATGAATCATACATAATTTAATCCTTCCATAACAAAAAAAAAAAAAAAAATTATTTGAAACTGAAATACAAATAAAGCAACAGTGTCATTGTTTGTGTGTTTTCTGAACATAGACACATGTGCTGCTGTCTTTTAGAAATCACACTGAACAACAAATCAGGTTTAGATAAATGTGTTAGCTGCTAAATAATTAATAATGTGTCAACTTTGACAGCCCTGTTCATTATTTTCTCAACCCCCCTCCCCTCCGTCAGGTGTCCATCTCTCTCTTTCTGTCAGTATGTTTTCCCCAGGAGATCCCTTGCATCCGTAACACAGACTGCAGTTATCAGAGAGAGCTGTTATGGTGCTTGTATAATCTCTTGTGTGACCCACATCTCTTATCGCTGTTTTCAGAGCAGTGCAGAACCAGCATTTTCCCATTCTCTGGGTTGAATCTTTCACAGACACATCTCATTGTCTGCTCTGTTTGCATACAGTATATGCTACTCCATGTCTCACATTTGGTAAGGGTGGTTCCTAAGCTAAAATCAACAAAGAAATGCTGTGAGAACGTTACAGGGAATCTGCCCTCTCCTGTTTTGCTACACTGAATGACAGAGCTCATTGTAAACTTTTCTCAGTCTACTGGACAGAGACTTTAAACAGTGTATTGAGCATTAAGGCTCCATATTTTGTACTTCTGTAGCATTTAATCTTTTTCCCTGATGTCCACTTATAATGTTTGAATCATTGAATCAAGTTTATTATAATTCTCAATGGCCAACTTCTGACAAAGAAACATTCAGTAATGCGTAGTAGTAACCCAGAAATCTCTTTCTTTTCTGAACAGAGCCACTTTTCCACACAGCATTGAATTGTTTTGTGAAGATACAACACAAGTTTGTGTGAGGTTTTGCTGTAATGCGCTGTTTTTGCTACCGTACCTTTAAGACTTGCGTGACTTTGTCGATTATAATGGAAGCATTTTGGTTTTGTCACGTCATATGCTTGTGGTACAGATACGATGTAATGGAAAGAAACTATTACCACAGACACTTTTAAGGTGGTCACTGCTCACTGACTTTCCAGAACAGATGTCTAGACAAAGAGAGAAGCATAAGAGAGGCAAAACACAGTGAGAGAGTGCCTGATCGCTTTAGAGAGAACAGCAGAGAGAGAGTCTGTATTACAGCTCTCTCTGGTTCTGTGGTAACTGTCAGACACACGCTACCTAAATAGACATGAAGTTGGGTCTAATTATAGAATATTCCAGCATTAACTCTCCAATCTTCCAAACAGGCCAATAATGTGGAAAATTAAAAATATTCATGGACAGCTCTAGTCTAGAGCGTCCAAGTTCAACTACAGTCGATCAAATCTCATTGACCGTGTGTGTGGCAATAAATCTTCTCCATCATGCCAGCCTGCTGTCTCTCATCTGTGGAAACTCAGCTGAATTTGTCCATGTAGGAAATAAAGACGAGTTTCCCATGTGTTTGCACAAGCAGTCCAATGTAAGCAAAGACTCCTCAAAGTGTACAGTTTAACTTTCCCACACTTGTAACATTGTAGAATATAGTCTTTGTAATAATAGTATATAATAGTATTATGCAGGTGAATCTGGCGAAGAAAATGTGCTTATTAAATGTGCATAAAATAATGACTAAAATATGTTGCAATGTAACAAAACTTTTCTTCCTTGTTTCCTTTTTTAATTAATGAATTAATTTAATCTTTTCTTTTTCTTTTTGTCTGAAATTTGTCAGACATTAATCTTTATGAGATTGTACACCCACAGAGACGTTGGAATTTAATTAGCGGTAATTGCTGGGGTTTTTTTTTTTGCTGACTAAGTGTCTGTGGTCATATTCATCCTTTGTTTAAATGACAGAGGTGTGTGAGAGTGAAAATGAGTGTTGGAGACAGAGTTTTGTCTTGCTGTACGAGTTTCAACCCTGTTCTGACATTGCTGTTCTTTCATATGATCTTGATTGATCTTCTGGACTTTTGCCCTGTTTGTTGTTATGGTGTCACACTCATTTATTTAAGAGAGTCTTTTCAAAGACGGCAAACAGAACAGAACAACATCAGAGAGAGAATGAGAGCCTGCGCAAGACCATGATCACCCCACCCATACTGTACTGTTATCCAGCCTGAACACTCTAAATCAAAACATATGCATGCAACCATACTGTTACGTCACTCTCTTTCACTTGCATAATTGTTTTATGTGCATGTATGTGCCTTTGAGTTAATCATTGGGCAAGTCCCAGATCTCATCAGGACATGACGCAACTTTAGGGAATGGCTCTTTGTTTCGCTGTTTGTACTTTAGAGAGATCGAGATGGACAAAGAAACTGAGAGACTATTAGTTTTCTCTAGGGAGTGATTCAATTAAGGTGTGACAGGAATTGGAAAGATCTGGCTCTTTCGCTGAGTCAATCAGGAGCTCAAGAGTCAATTACAGACCAACCTATGATGCATCACATATAAGTTACATTTTATCCGTTCACACGCTCATACAAGCTCCCAGCGTCCTTCACTCGAAAACACACCGAGTTGAAGCGAGGTGAGGGATGTGAGTCAGTGTTTCTCACAGGAAACTGCTTCTGTTCAGGTGCTGCTGAACATTCAGTGGAACGTTTGTCTCTGAGTGTGACTACATGTATTTTATTGTCTGCAGTTAGCCAGTAAACAACTGAATAGTAAAGAATCACATCCTATTTGTGGACATACATCTTAACTCCCAAATATGAGCATTAATATAAACAAAAAATAGTAATAAATCTTACTTTTTATTTAATTTGTTCATATTTTTGTCCAAAATCCTTAGTTTTACCATTTGTTGGTGTAATCAAACAGAAATGTATATATTTCTATAAAAATACACTGAAAGTAATATATTATAATAGATAAGTTACACTAGTAACTGTTTTCTTAAAACACTTTTTTTTTTCTTATATTGGTAAAATAGTATTTATTCATATTTCATATTGGCCTGTATATCTTTTGCAAACTTCATTCTATGGTATTGGCCACCTAGTATATGGCAGATACTTTTGGCATTGATAGCTATCTTTTTCATTTGCTATGTGATTTAAAGGATTGTTTCTATCAATATTGTCAACTTTTAACCATGATTGTCTACATATGATCTTTTTTAATAAGCTTTTATTGTGTTTTGTAGGTTCGGGAGATTCTGGGCCAGTGCTCCTGTCCATCACAGTTTCCAATGACCAAAGTCTCAGAAGGGAAGTACAAAGTGGGCGACTCCAGCGCACTCATCTTCATCAGGGTACAACTTTTATTAACTTTCAGCAGACTTAATATAGCTTAATATGCAAAATAAATGCAAAATTAGCAATAAGTGGAGGCAAGTTAAGTTCTAACACAACAACCCCTTCACAACCAATGGTGTGAGTTTGGAGTGGGACTAACTGTTTGTCTGACCAATATCCACCTTACCTTTCACATAAGAGTGGGCGCAGCCATTTTTAAATTTAATGTGTCTCGCACATTTACAGAAAATAGCTTACTTCTGTGTTAAAAAATAAGGTGGATAGCAGTTTAAGTTTAAAATGATTATTTTTGCAATTTCATTTGGCACAGAATGATACACTTTACTTTCTTTATTACAAAGTTTAGTACAAATGCTGTTGTTACACACACATCAAACCATCGATTCTGTTGTTTACTTTTTGAATCTGTGCTGCTGTATCATTGGGATCTTTAACATTTCCAGAATGGAGGTCAGACTATAATAATTATAGCTCCATAATAAGCCATCCTGAGGTTTGAATGGTGTTTACACAGTTGCCAAGCTTGACCTATTCAAGACTTAGCCTGTTATCCAGCTTCATCTAAAAGCACCCACACCCATTCATACTGCGGACAGAAATAGAGACTTGTGTCATTTCCTGTCCTCTACCTAGCTCTCTGGATTTATGTGTGAGTGTGTGTGAATGGCTTCATGGGTATTTATTTCATGCACTTTATACGTGCATCTTAATGTCCCTTAAGTGTGTTGTCGGGTCTACAGATATTCACTCTCAGCTAGAGGAAATTTTGGAAGGAATTTTATCTTCCTCCAATGCAGCTGGGCTGAATCAATTAAATACCATTCTCCTCCGCATAGATGATGTAACTGCAACCCTATATCCCCCTCTTTCTCTCTGTCGTCATCTGTCTTGATTTGCCCTTTTTCAGTGCCTGTTTTTTCCTCTGCGGTGTGTGTGGTACGTGCACTATTGTTAGATCTTTGTGTGCAACTTAGCTGGTGCTGTTAGATTGAACCCTTTTATTTACTGAGCCTATAATTTTTACATAGACCCGTCATCCTTCACCAGTGCAATTAACACAAGCAGCACAGTGTGGAGTGAAGCAGAGGCCATTCACATGCCTGGCTCAGCTTCTCTGTGTTGACATCAATGAAGAAAATGGAAGGTGATAAGCAAGAGAAATGAGATGACTTTGAGACTGTCGCCTTCAGAAGCTCAGTGCTCATATTGATGTTGTAAACTGAAAAAAAAAAAAAAAAAAATTGCATTTCTGGCGATTGAGACCTTGGCACAAGAGAGAACATTAGCTTTGTTTACTCAGTGCTTATTATAATTATGGTTTCAACATGTGTCCGCCTGTTGCCATGGTGACTCGGGCTGAATCCTAACTGCTTTTTAAAGGGCAGATGAGTAAAGCTATTAGAGAGTGCTGCCCTCCCATTGGTCAATTATTAGGACCTATTGTAACAACAAATCTACCTGCAGTTACATTTAGCTAAATACTTGGTTGGGCTTTTAATTACATGTTAAATATAATCACACATACCAATATTTGCAGAGAAAATCTCTCAAATGATGATTATTCATAGGCATTACACTACTGGTCAAAAGTTTGGGGTTGGTATGATTTATTTAAATGTTTTTGAAAGAAATATTTTATGCTCACCAAGGTTGCATTTATTTTTTCTACAGTAAAACCATAATATTGTGAATTATTAGTTTCTTTTTTTAAAATAGAATTTGAAATGTCACTCACAAAGCTTAATTTTCAGCATAACTCCAGTCTTCAGTGTTACATGGTCCTTCAGAAATCATTCTAATATGTTGATTTGGTGCTCAAAAAAACATTTTATTATCATATCAATGTTAAAAACAGTTGTTGTTTTTTTTGTTGAAAACTTTGTACATTGTACTGATTTCAATTTCAAATAAATGCTTTTCTTTTGAACTTTCAATTCATAAAAGAATTCTGAATAAACCGGATCAAAGTATTGATTACACAAAACACAGTATATGCAGTAAAAAAAGCTGTAGGAGTCAATATAGTTTGTTTCATTTTCATATAATTGAATAAAACTACAGTCCACATCAATACATTTTGCAATCATGTTGGTCTAGCTGTAGTTGAAGACTTAGTAGTTCAGCTTTGATAAATTCATCCCGACTCTCAAGACCCGTTTCACTCCGTCAGCTGTTCGTAAATATAAAAACACGTCCTGTGTGAACAGCTACTTACTTATTTTGTACTGCCTTTATTTTGGTAATATTATTTGGCTTGGTGCGTTGTATTAGCAGCATGGTTTTGTACATCAGTAAATCAAGACCTAAACATTCACCTTTACGAAGTTATCTTTTTTTAATTATTTTCTTATTAATTGTACAGCCCTTTGTACTTCAATTTAAGGTTTAGCTTGTATGAGTGTTTCAATCTTTGTAAAAATGAGTGTACGTCTGTGCGGGTGGGCATTGTGCCAGCCAGCAGATGTGCTTTCTTTTCATGGCAACGGCACACAGACCCTCGTCACATGATTATTCCTTACCATGTGCTCAGCAGATGGAGTTTAGCAATGCTAAATCTATCAAGAGCTTTGATGCAACAGGCACAATCAACACAATCAACAGTGAAAATAAGAAAAGGAGCATTTCTTGATAAAGGAATCAATGGCTGTCTCTTACCTACATTTCTCTCTGTTTATCAGAGAAGAGTTCAGAAAAAAAGGAGGCCTGTTTCTATGCTAAATATCCTCCATTCCCCTCTCTCTGAATACCAGCCGTAAGGGGGTTGAATGAGGGAGAGTGTGTGTCGGTGCGTGCCTTTTTGTTCTCTCTCCAGCTCTGTCATTGTGTGTTGTGATGATAATGAAGGCGATGGAGACCGGTTAGGTGGAGAGAGCTCCGTTATATAGTGCTATAGGACACTGGGGGTTGATCTTATATTAATCAACTGACTCTTATGTTGTCCCACCTGTGTTATTAGTGGTGTTTGAAGATTGCCAATTCTATAGGGTTAGGATTAGGGGTGGTTTAGAGTTAGTTGGATGTAATTATGCATAATTTATAGTTATTACTATACTAACTAGATGTAACATGTAACAAGGACACTGTAAAATAAAGTGTTAGGTTATCAGGCTTATATATTTTGCAGGGTAGACAATAAAAAACGTTACAAAAAATTTTTTTTTTTGACTTGGGCCAGTATGAAACCACCCAAAACACCCTAGCAACAAACTAGCATCACCCTAGGAAGCAACTTTTTCATGGACAAGCACCACTGAAATTTTCTTCACAATATGTAAAAAGCGACTTTACATCTTAGTTCTTGGTTTACAGCTCTGTATATTACAAAGAGACATACAATTAATGAATGAATCAAGTGAATTATGTACGTTCAATCAGTTCCTTGCAGATCCTCTACTGATTATTTTATTGTACTGAATAACAAATGATTTGATGCCTTTAAAGTTTACACTGTGATGGTTTTGTTTCAAAGCTTTAAGTTGTAATATTTTCGTACATCATACTCTGTTTTGTAATTTTCCATTTAAAACTTCTGGGATCTACCATTTAACAATCACTCTTCAATCTGGAACCTTTAACCAGCTGCATATTTCTAGTGCAATAATCATGAATATTTGTTTTAAGTTTTTTTGCATTTCTTTGCTCATCTATTTAACACACACACACACACACACACACACACACACACACACACACACACACACACACACACACACACACATACACACACACACACACACACACACACACACACACACACACACACACATTAGAATATGTGAAAGATGTTAACCTCTCTCTCTCTCTCTCTCTCTCTCTCTCTCTCTCTCTCTCTCTGTGTAGGTGTTACGGACTCATGTTATGGTGCGTGTGGGTGGAGGTTGGGACACACTTGAGCATTACCTCGACAAGCACGATCCCTGTCGCTGTGCCGCATTTGGTGAGATCACCACTCGTGTGTGTCATTTCCTGTCTCTAAGCTTGAGACTTCTTAGAATTTTAAAACAATGCTACATGTGTTTCTTGTGTCTGGTTATTTACAGTCTTACAGTATCATACATTCAAGTTATACAAGTTTTTGTTTCTAGTGTTTTTTTGTTAATAAAGGTTAGTTCCTTCATTTAAGTGCTCAACACTAATAGCGTCTGTTAATGGACTTTTACAACAGATTGATAATAGGACAGAATAATCAGTACAAGGATAATACAATATAATAAAATGACAAGAGCAATCAATACAATTACAAGCAATAGAATAAATAATACATTGAATATAATACAGTTGAAGGTTAAGAGAGTGCATTAAGGATCCACATTAAGAAAGTGCTTTTTAAGCTTCGATTTAAAGGTGGCAAATGATGAAACTATTCTGATTGATAGTGGTAGGCTATTCCATAATTTGGGGCCTGCTACTGCAAAAGCTCGGTCACCTCGATGTTTCAGTCTCGATCTACGCACAGAGAGCAATCCAAGGTTACTAGACCTAAGTGACTTGGGTGGGTTATGGTAGTGTATTAAGTCAGATAAGTACCCTGGTGCTAGGCCATGTAATGATTTAAAAACAAAAACAAACATTTTAAACTCAATTCTCTGTTTGACTGGTATCCAGTTTAGAGAGGTTCAAATCGGAATAATGTGATCAAACTTTCGACTACCAGTCAACAGCCTGGCAGCAGCATTTTGTACTAGTTGAAGGCGCCCGATAGATAATTGGTTAGCTCCAAGATAAAGTGAATTACAATAGTCAAGTCGTGAGGTGATAAAAGCATGATTGACTATTTCAAAATTCTTTGGAGAGAGAAAAGATTTGACTTTTGCAAGACGCCGTAATATCATCATTTTCTTGTGACTATTAAAAGAGCCGTCTGATGCCTTTCTTTGACCTCAACAGCTCACCGGTATCAGCAGGCTAAAGCGAGTTGCCAGGGTCCTCACAGCAAGAGCTCCAGCACTCATTCTTCCCGCTCCACAAGCCCAGGACCTCACTGGCGCAATGAGGGAATGGCGCCCTACAAAACACCCGACAGACGCTCTTTGGACCCTGTGTTGGGTGCCACAGCGAATTCCTCTCCATCACGGCCTGGCAGGTCGCACCATGCAGCTGTGCCTGTAGAGATGGAAACTAACACGGTGCGACCCACAACACTGCTGCCTCGACCACCACGAGACAGATCAGAACCTCGCCACTTTAATCCTCTCAGGTCAGTGCAGGTGTGTTTGGGTGTTTAGCAGTGTGAATGTGTGCATGTTTGCTGCACTTGAATGAATGAATGAATGAGGCATTTATATAGCACTTTCATATGTACTACTGTACACCCAAAGCGCTTTACAATCATATCAGGGGATTATATCATATCACTTAGGAAAGTACCTCAAATAGAAAAGTACCCAAAAGTCACACTGGAAACAAAGGCACCTAGAAAAAGAAAATGAAAGTCTTTTTTTATTTTAGAAAAAAAAGTCTTTGGATATAAGTGTACACATCACATATCTTGTAAACAATACATAAAACAAATCATATATATTGTAAATATAGATTTTAAGAATGGATTTTGAAAAGAGAGTACGTTTCATTTTAATTTTTTCATTTTATTTTTTGCTAAGACAAAGCCATTACCTTCTCCATACAGAAAGACATATGAATACTGATGAAAAGTACAGACAAATTAAAAAAAGTTCAAATTAAAATAAAACAAAAGAAAAACATTCACCGAACCACTATATGTGTGTATGGCTATGGAAAGTGTGCAGTCTTGAAGCGTTATGTCTGGGACACATGCATGATTGCGTGTTTGTATAGTTGTTTTGTCTGTGTAGATCCCTTCGGGTGTCTGCCATTTGCTCACACTGACCTAGTTAACTCAACACAAATTATAGCACTCTGTGCACTGTACCTCCAGAGTGAGCTGCATCTTAAGGCAACAGTACACACACACACACACACACACACACACACACACACACACACACACACACACACACACACACACACAGATTATTGCAAGCAGATTTGAACTAATCCCAGGTGACATTCCCTGACATCTATCCTCTTCTCGTCTGGTTTGTGACTCCCCCTTGTGTTAGAATTTTTTTATACAATTTCACAGAGCCTCTGTGCTCTCTGCCTAATTATGCAAAGGATAACATGGTCTTGGATAAATGAAAAACATTTTTGTCATTATTTCCAGAGCAAAAGGACATTTATATATATGAAAATGTGTTTAAACAATACTGTGTAAACTTCATGCCATGCATTACTGCACTCTTAGACTAAAGAAAAAAACTACTCTTAAACATCCTGAAGTTGTGAAAGGTTTATCATTTTCATTAGATGGTGGGGAATACTTGTGCGTCAATGTTTGCTGTGAGGGCATTGTATAACTGCACCGCGAACAGCTTGCTGGTTTACCTTGGCTGTGTGCCTCGGTTTCCTTAGGCTGACTAATGATGCAGGCCGTCAGAGCAGCACACTTTAACACTTGCACTCCCGGAGCTGCAGGTGAGACAGGCTGGATTACTGAAGATTAGGATAATCTCAGCCCCTAGGTCTGTCATGGCAGAAACAGGTCAGCACAACAGGTTTATGCAGGTCACATTATAGAGCCAGGCTGTCAGGATGTGCAGTTTTTACTTTCTTGTCTAAATAAGACTGTGTATTTGAATAAAATCAAATAATGGAAGAATAGGGTTGGGTAGCACTTAAAATATTTCACTATTCTAAAGTGTAATTTAGGATCTGGAAGTTCTTGTAAGTGAAGTTTAAGTGTTGATTTTAAAGCAGTAAATTTTGCTCATATGCAGGCTCTGTTTTTTTGTGTGTGTGTGTGTTTTGGCTCTGTATACATAAGACATTCTTTAGGGTTAAATGAAAGAGTGACAATGTCAGTTTTATTCTTAAAACTTCAGTAGTAGTTCAAGAGTGTACGTGTTTCATAAAGCCAGATAATGGGTATCCCTCTCACTCCCTCCCTCTTTGATGGTTTCCTTAATTCCAAAGAAATGGCTGCATTCAGCTCCTTGCACGCTTCATAGAGATTCCCTATGTTGTCAAAACGCTGTTAGATTGTTACCAAAAATGTATATTTCGAATAAAAGCTGTTCTTTTGAACATCCTATTCAAATAATCCTGAAAACATGTATCATGGTTTTCACAAAAATATTAAGCAGCACAACTGTTTTCAACATTGATAATAATAAGCAATGTGCCTTGAGCAAAGAATCAGCAAATCAGAGAGCAAATCAGCCCATCAGAATGATATCTGAAAGATCATGTGACACCGTAGACTGGAATAACGGCTGCTGAAATTTCAGCTTTACCATCACAGGAATAATTGCATTTATATATATATACAGTATATATATATATATATATATATATATATATATATATATATATATATATATATATATATATATATATATAGAAAACAGTTATTTTACTTGGTAATAATATTTCACAATTTTACAGTATTTTTGATTAAATACTTTCAAAAACATTTCTTTTAAATCTTATCGGCCCCAAACTTTTGAACGGTGGTGTATATGTGACAAAAAATTTCAGAAATATCTGGCAGTTACCTATCTGAGAATCCTAGCTTGGTTTTATGTGTAATCTCATACATCCCGATATCCATCTCTATCTTTCTCTCTTTTCTTTTACACACAGGAATAAGGAATCTCTTCTTACGACTCGCAGACTTTCAGGAGATAGTGACTCTTCTACAGCCTCTTCTAAAGGTGGAGGAGGAAGCACAGGAGGAAGTCGCTTCTCTCTGGGTACACGGCATGCTCATGGAGATGAGGTGGTGCTGCTGGTGAACCGTAAGGAGGGCAAACACGCTATTGAGCGTCCTGGAGCAGGAGCACAGATTTCAGCCCTGAGAGCCCCTCAGACCCGTGCCCGTAGTGCTTCCAGAGAGCGTCCAGCACCGCAGTCCACCTCAATCCTTAAACCTAGTCCACCACAGGGCCCGGCAGAGGTACATCGAACACCCCGCACAGAAAGAGGCAGATCACTGGGGCCCGAAGGTCCACGGAGGCTCCAAGCTCCACGCTCCCTCAGTCAGGGCAAGACACCTAGAGGCCGATTGGGTGAAGTCAGTCCCGGATCATCACCTCGCCGCAGAGACCCTCAGCTGCTTTCCATAGATCGGAGAGAGGAACTGAGACCCAAGCATATGCCCGCAGCATCCTCAAGAATAAGTGGAAGTATGCCCAGAAGACAAACATCCTCCTCTGCCTCAAACTCACCCATTAAAGGCTGCGCCAACGGAAGTCCTGCGAAAAAGGGGATGGTAACACCACGTCCCCCTGCCCCTCGGTCTCCTTCCTCTGGGAGCCGGAAGTTGCTTCCCCCGGTCACACAGCCAGGGCGGCGATCTCCACATTCTTCTCCACGATCAAATCCTCTCCACCCTCCACGTTCCCCTCGATCAGCTCACAATGCACGATCCACAGGGAGAGACCAAAGAAGTAGGGCAAATCCCTACAACCAGCTGCAGGAGAGCCAGGAGGACAAGAGTATGTTTGGTTTACACCTGCTGCCAAGCCTGGACCCTCAAAGGGAGCAAGATCTGTATCGTAGCTTTGAGGCAGAGTTCCTAGCCAACACACAACAAGTCAAGGCTGGGCAGGGTAAAGAGTCCACTGGAAGGGAAATGAGGTCACTACAGCTCCCTGTCTCCCATCAAGGTTTAGGGGTGCTCCCAACCACAGGTGACACTAACGTTACAGACTCTGCTTACTCTTCGTCTAACTCTTCAACATCTTCTCTTAATGTCGGAGGTAAGGTGGGAGTTCTGCCTGATTTGCGAGAGTCTAAACGGACTAATCATCGTGCCTGTGCACTCGAGGACCCACCCATCCTTCTCCATAACCAGATTCATGGAGGCCTCCCCAATGGAGGATTCCTGGAGGGAGGGCGATGGGGTAGTAAAGGTGGTCTCCGTAAGCTCCCTGCCATCTCCAGCTCCACAGAGGAAGGAGAGGCCTCAAATCCAGGCCTATCCAGATCATTGTGCCTCCCCCAAGACATCAATGGAAGCCTCCCTTTGACTGAGGTGCCAATGGAGAGCCAGCAGGACCTGGTGGAATGGGTTGGGGTGGAAGGAAACATGCCACAAAGTGAACATCACCAAGATCTACCATATGACAATGCTGTCCAGACTCTTCCTGAGTCATTTCCCTCCCCTCCACCACCTCTAGATGACTGTTCCTACCAGGACTCATCCAGTGAAAGCTCCTCCATGTGCTTGAGCATGAGTGAGCCTCCATCTGAAGGCTCCTGCACTTCTCCTCTACCACTGGCCAATGGGGATGCGGAAGGCACAGTCGTCCTCCGTGCCAAGAAGGGTCAAAAGAAGACAGAGAGGGTGCCATCCATCTACAAGCTCAAGCTGCGGCCAAGGATAAGACCTCGCACTGACAACAGACCTGAGAACAGCCCGTCACGCATCCCTACACCTTTACAATACAGAAATCATTGTCAGCAGTCTCCTGCCAACTCGTCTCCCCTCCAGACCCCACCACAGTCCCCACGTTTAAACACTAACCAACCCTCACACAAAGCTCTGCACCAGGCCTTTGCGGACCTCATCCAACCCCAGCAGCGATCCCCGGCTATGGGCTCTAGAGAGTGTGCCTACTCTTCAGAGTCCAGCCTAGACAATGAGGCCTGGATGTAGTGAATGATGACAATGTACGCAAGCCTTGGTCTGTGTTCCTTTGCTCAGCATATACAGCTTTACAGTCAGAGTAGAGAGAGGAGTGGCAAAAAAAAGCACATTTGTAAGACAGAGACATTGCACATCAGACTGGTGTACAACATGTAGCAGGAATCCTTACTGTCAATTCACTGGAGATATACATTTGTCCTAAAGGGGCTAAGTACATTACCAATGCCATTCTTGACGTCTTGGACAAACATATCCTGTTCTGAAGTAATTCAGAGAGCTACATGCACCATCTGAGATATGTTTGATTTCGTTCATTGTGTCATCTTTTTTCCTCCTTCGAGTTTTCTGTTTGGCAAAGAAAATGAGTACATTTCCCTTTATGGGATCTCTAGGTTTTAATGCTCCTCCATACATCCATGTCCTCATTACCTGTTTTTGAATTTGTTCCATGAGGACTAATTTTAGCTGGTTTAGTTCAGTTTTCATTTGTTAGGATTGGAACAAAGTATAAACATTTTAATCAGGGAATTGTAATATACAGTGTACTGTATACTGGAGAATAAGAGCTGTATAACCCGTAGAGCAAATAAGATGATGGTAGAATCATTTTAGGGTAATTTTGTGTGCAAGGCAAGCACCTAAATGATGCTTTGAACATACTTCCATGTGGAATCCAAATTGGAAATTCAATTAAATGACTGTACTGTTTTTAGCCCAGGCTAAATAGAATGGAATATCAATTTGTTTCATCATTTTGAGGATCTCTCAGAAACGTTTACGAGAGGACGCTGTCTGCTTAACATCACGTTGGCAGACAAGCAAATGTTCTATTTGTGTATTATGTTTTGTACATACTATATGTAATATATGTTCATTTGCTGAAATGTGGGGTAGTGTAAATATGATTATTAATTGAATTTAATACTAATGTATAAAACATGCTGTTTATTTCAGTATTTTAATTCTGCCTTAGCTATGCAATGTTGCTATTGAATGTTGCCTTGACAAATTTCCTTGCCTTAAAGTAAGTATGAGAAGTTGTGTTTGTGAAGTAGAGATGAAGGGATGTTGTGTGTATGTATCTGGGTGGAAATATCGGTGTGTGAGGTAGAGAATGTGTGTTGGATCCTGTGTTTTGGCCCATTGTTAACTGTGACAATCACACATGTGAGGGTAATGGTAACAACAAGATCCTGCTTTATCAGCATTCTTCTGTTTGAAGTCTTTGTTTAAATTAAAGTAATTGCTTGATTTGTTATCTACAAGTGAGAAATGAAGGACGTTTAATGGAAGATAGTGCCATATTAAATATCAATAGGATGTTTCTCAAAACATGGAAATCACTACAAACTAGAAAATGGAAATCATTTTTATTGTAGCCCTTTTATTGTGAAAGCTATATGGAGCCCAAAGCTGTTAATGAAGTAGTGATATTTTCCACTGTAATCATCATTAGACACTACATTTCTTTTAAAGGTCTGTGGCGCCACCACGTGGTGGAATGCTTTGACTGTTAAGTCAGATGTGTACAGAATGAATTTTCTGTCATCATTTCTTCACCCTCAAGTTGTTCCAAAACTATATGGATTTCTTTCTTCTGCTGAACACAAAAGAAGATGTTTTGAAGAATGTTGGTAACCAAACAGTTGATGGACCCCACTGACATCTTCAGTATTTTTTTCCTATACTGTGAAAGTCAGTGGGGCCTGTCAACTGTTTGGTTACTCGTATTCTTAAAAATATCTTCTGTCATACGAGTTTGGAACAACTTGAGGGTAAGTATAGTAACAGAATTTTCATTTTTGGGTGAATCATCCCTTTAAATGAGTCCAGTCAAATGAATTACAACACACACATATTGCTTTGGCATTGGATTGTTTATTTATATTAAATGAGTAAGTTATTAGGCCTTGGTGATTTGGTTGAGGGTGAACTGTACTATCATAAAGGGACGATGTTGCATGTTTCTGAATGAATGGATGAATTATTTACTTTTGGTATGTTCTCTTTTGGAGGCTTTATACTGCCGTGCGTTTATGAGCTCAAGTGTTTGATTGAGAGATTATCTGATGTTTGTTGTTTCAATTAATCAAAAATGGGTCAGGAAAAGTGAGGGAGCTGTTAATGGGAATGGATTTCAGTGTTCATGTTTTGCCTAAAGGACTGCAACCATATTACTGTTAGCATGGCCATTGACACTCCACAAAAATCCGCAATATACAATACAGCACTGCACATTGCTTCTATGTTTATTGGCATTTAAATGTCTGCTGTGACACTTTAGGACTTTGTTCAAATTAATGTCATACCTAAGTACAAATAAGGACAGTAGAGCTTTCTGCGGTCTTTCAGATTACATTAATGGTTGCTGTGCCTAATTCTCATTTTAGTCACATATACACACTACACATCCAGTTATCTTTACAATATCTAACCATTAACTGTCATACATTTGTACAGTAAACTGATTTTGAACTCCAATCGTATTTATTCTGTTTTTCTTTCCAAGAAAAAATTTACAGAAAGATGTTTCTTTTCTGTGATTTACATTTGTTATGTGTTTCTAATCACATATAGACATTTTGAAAATAATTTATTGCATGGATGGGTTCTGTTTTTCTTTATTCATTATTGACATCAGAACTAAAAAGGCATGTAGATTCACATATTTTATTTACTTGAGCAGAACCATCTGATTTGCATTACACAAATATGATGTGATTTACAAAATGTATGTTGAATCTACAGTATGTCATGCTCTGGTTTCAATAAATGAAAAGGCTGTTGGATGATTTGAAATTTGAATGTCTATGGATTTACTCTTAAATTGCAATTTTTTTGGCTGATTGTTTTTCTTTAATGATGACAATGAAATGTAAGGTCTTGACATTGTGGAATTTGTCTGTGTTGAATAGCAATATTGCAAGACCAACATTCCACTGTTCCTTGAAAACCAATTGCTGTTAATTTAATTCTTGTAATAAAAATGTTTTGGATGAAATTACTTGTATTGTGCTTGTCTTCCATTTATATGTGTGTGTGTGTATATATATATATATATATATATATATATATATATATATATATATATATATATATATATATATATATATATATATATATATATATATATATGTATGAAGAGTTCAGATGCAAAAGCCTCTAAGTGCCATCTGAAATTTTCTTCTAGAATGATCATTTTTATCAAGCCTGTATATTTAAGTTCAGTAATTTCACTTAAATGGCAATGAAGATGACCTATTAATTGTCATTTAAGTGAAATTACTGAACATAAATATACGAGCTTGATAAAAATGATCATTCTAGAAGAAAATTTCAGATGGCACTTAGAGGCTTTTGCATCTGAACTCTTCATATACATATATACATATATATATATATATATATATATATATATATATATATATATAATTGACTTTACTAAGATCATTTAGAGAACATTCAATATTTGACAAAAAACATGGTGCATTTGATAAAATGCATTTGTTAAACTTGACATTGAAATAAAAAATTAAAAAATATTGGTATGTGAAGACAATATTAGGCTACAGAATAACTTTTGTTATAACAAATGTTGCACCCTCTATTATATTGCCTGTGGAATATCAGGTGTACTATTACCTCACACAACTATATCATAACAAAATCCGAGTCGTATAGTAAGTGAATTAAACCTGTAAATCATTTGAGATTTTACTGTAATTTTACTGCAATCGGCAAAGAGTGTAACATGAGAAAACTCTTCTCCATGAAGGCGGAAGACGGAAGTGTGAATCATATGACAAAACATGTAAGGTGGGAGGGAAGGAAGAAGGCCGACTTGTACACACTCACTTCACTTCGGTAAGGAGCATTTCTCGGTTTTACCCAGGTACGGCGACTCGTTTCCACTTATCTATGGATTTGTGCGCTGCTTGGTTGGTTCAGTAATACAGCACGCTAGATTAAAGGCTTACTGTGCGCTCTCATAAGCCCTGATTATATAAGGTCATGAAGCTTCAGCTCGCGAGCCGTTAGCATTTAGCTAGCTCATCCATCGACTCTCTACATCTCCGCGAGCAGGTTCATTCATCCGCCAAAAATGGAGTGGGCAAGTCAGCTATGTGTGAGTGACGGCCTATTTCGCTCTAAGGATTAGAAGAAATACCCGTTGATAGATTTGGGTTTAAATGAGTTTGAGAATGTCGTATTCGGGACGTAATAAATGGGGTTTTCTAGCTAGCTCTGTGGCTTTAACGTTACCTACACACTGAAGCGGTTGAGATTAGTGTGTATGTCACCTGCTGCAGTCACCGCTGTGCCACGTACTTTTAACCAGTTGTGATGTTACTATTGTTGGTAATAATCATTTACGACCAGGCCCTGCATCACGTTAACAGTCGTTTAACTTAACGTTAGTAGTGTATGGCAGCTCTTTGACAGTTGACAGCTGCTTTATCTGTAACGTTACTGCACTAGCTGGGAGTGGGACTCCGCCTCACAGGTTGACGAGATAGATTATTATTTTCGTTTAAATGTGAACCTGCTGGAATGGCTGTAGATTAGCAAGTAAATTAACGTTAAATTATAGAAAATGGCTATTGTTCCTATTCTTGTTTACGCGGCGGTATCAATTTCTGAGTCCAACTAATAACTTACTGGTTAACTTAGTTGGTTTAGTTTTACCAAACTAAGTTAGATTTTTGCTTATTTCCCCCCAAAAAATTGTTGTTAAATTCATGTGCTCTTCGTACAATTTTAAAAGCTTTCAGAAAATAGTTTAAAAATAACTGTTTTCTATTTGAATATACTGTATTTTAAAATGTAATTTATTACTTTGATGGCAAACCTGAATTTTCAGCATCATTACTCCAGTCTTCAGTGTCACATGATCCTTCAGAAATCATTTTTGATATGCGGATTTGGTGTTCAAGAAACATTTGTTCTTGGATTAATGGAAAGTTCAAAAGAACAGTTTTTATTTGCAACAGGAATACTTCGTAACATTATATTGTTTTTAGATCTTTTGTAGCATTATACTCTAAATGTCTTTACTGTCACTTTTGATACATTTATTGTGTCCTTGCTTATTATATTATATATAAATAAAAACTCTGGTTACATGGTAGCCTAATTGTTTCTAAGGGGTGTAATGAAATTGTGGTGATTTTGTACGTTTTTGTAATGAAATACCACAGCTGCCCTTGAACAATGACTTATGCATGTCGAGAGGTAGTGGACTGTAATGTTGCCTTACTACCTTGTTCAGTCTGTGAGTAGCTACTGTCTTCAAAGGCCTTAGACTGGTGTGAACATTAACAGATAAGTCCTGTATTTCATGGCTGATCATAATACAGTTTGCATGTAAATGGTCAGCAGGGTTACACGAGTCATTCAGGCACACAGATCATAATTCTACAGCCTCTTTATTGTAGCAGTCTGAAAAAGTTATAGGGAAGGAAGAATGTCTGTAAATGCTACAGGTTCATGGCTGTTTTTGTCCTCTTATGTTCATCCTAAGCTTCACTCAATTTCATTTTTGAAGTTGAATTTAATTGAAGTATAAAATATGGGGTTAAAGTTACACTATTTTTTAATGTTGTGTTGGACTGACAAGTAGTGGGATGAATGTAGAACCATTTTTTTTTGCAACCCGTGTCTCTGTAGAAATGCACTGTTTGCATTCAGACATGTTTCATTTATTGCGCAATTGAAAGTGTCCAGCTAACAAGTTTAACAAGCTGTAAATAAAGTTTTGAAGTGAAATGTTTCTTGAACACCAAATCAGCACATTAAAATTATTTCTGAAGGATCATGTGATTTGAGTAAAATGTAGAAAAGTTACTTTAGTTTTATTAATAATAATGTTTCACAGTATTTACTGTTTTTACCGCATTTGTATGTATCAAATAAATGCAGCCTTTGTGAGCATAAGAGATCTCTTTCAAAAACATTTAAAAAAATCTTACCGACCCCAACTCTTTTGAACAATAGTGTACACAAATAAAAAAAAACTTGTCATCACGCCAGCTGAATCAGATGAAATACTGTTGTATCCTAATGTTTCTCTTCCTATTAAAAGACCTTTCAGGTGATGATGGCAAGAGTCTAATGTGCAATAACAGGAAATGGGAAACTCTTCCCAGCACATTTAGAGACTGTGAGAAGGCAATCACTGTGTGTGTACAGAGAGTAGCCTATAATTTGCTGACTGAAAGAGAACAAGAAGCTTTAACAATGTGTTTTTCCCCCACTCCACAATCTCTAAGAAACATCAGCGAAGGTATCAGCAGGACAAGGACTCGACTTCCTCTTATTCCCCTGCGCTTGCACTTTTTCACTATCCTACCTCCCTTTATTCTCTTCCTCACTTTTCTTGTGGGCTGCTTATGAATCTTTCTTTCTCTTCTGCTGCAGGAGAACCGAGGCTTGGGATCCAAGATGACAGACTCCAAATATTTCACCACTACCAAGAAAGGTCTGGTGTTTTCCGATTTGCTTTAAAGAAAGCTGTTTTGGGATTAGTTTATAACATTAAGTCAGCGAGATTAAGTCATGTAATGTGTGTCTGTTGTGGCCAATGCAGATCATCAACAGCACTGCACCATTAAACATTTAAATCCTGATAAATAGAACAACATTTAGCACTTTGTTACATATTCCTGCTTTTTTTTTATTCTGCAGAACATGGTATACTAGCGGGGACTAATATTGCGTAATTGTGCTGCAGTCTATATCAGATTTAGAGTCTCTGGCTTTATTTGGATCACTTGCAAGCACATGATTGTGCCAGAAGTATTTTTAACTGCAAATAGAGTGCAACGCTTGTAACTTGATCAAAGCCAAGAAAAACAGTGAACACCGAATTATGATTGAATCTTTGTCTTCTCTTTTATTGCATAAGGAAAAAAAGTCATAAATGTTTGTGGTCTTGTATATCTGACCCTTCAGGTGAGATCTTTGAGCTGAAGGCAGAGCTCAACAGTGATAAGAAAGAGAAGAAGAAGGAGGCAGTGAAGAAGGTCATTGCGTCTATGACAGTGGGAAAAGATGTCAGGTAAGACAAGCCGTTTTTCACAGTGAAGTATAAATGTCTGACTCTTTTACAGGATGTTTTATATGGGTCAATGACGTGACGGGTCTTTTTTTTTGTCCAAAGGCCTTAATAATAATGTATGTATCCAAATCCAAAGTATGTAAGGTAGTACAACTTGATCTCTTTTACTGAATCCAAAAGGTTTTAATTATATTTTACTACATATAAAGGTATTTTAAAGATTTTGAAGTGTCAAAAGGTCATTCGGTAAAACTGATATAGTAAATATTTAAATGGAATAATATTGTTTTTAATAACTAAAGGAACTACAATAATACAAATATAAAGCAGATAAGGCTCTTTTTTTTACATTTCCCCTTTTCTCCTTTCCCTGTGCAATGTTTTACTTGAATATGTTGGAGTGTTTAGAGTAGTCCAATAAATGATTACATTTATGAGATCAGTGATAATTTTTTTAAATATTTCTTCTGTGGTACACACTATATACTATCTCAACATCAATGTCAAATCAGTTTGTAACTTTCAAATCAGTGGTTAAACCGAATGACTTTTTTGGTGACATTTTTTCCATCTTGTAAAAAATGACAAAAAACAGTGTTAATTTATTGTACAAACCACAAAATCTTATTGTTAACACCTAGGTAAACTAAAAAAATGGTTTCAAATATAGTTATATCTCCATTCTATTTTTTTATACTTTTAAAAACTTTATTCGTCAATGACCCATATGCTGTATCATCCATCATCCTGTTTCTTTTGGAACAGAATGGAGTTTATGGAGTTTTGATCTTGATATTTTTTTCCCTAGTGCTCTATTTCCTGATGTTGTGAACTGCATGCAGACGGATAATCTGGAGCTGAAAAAGCTGGTTTATCTGTATTTGATGAATTATGCCAAGAGCCAACCAGACATGGCCATTATGGCAGTCAACACCTTTGTAAAGGTAAGGTTCAGACATCAGTGAAATGGCAAATAGTTTTATTCTATTCTTTAACAATTTGCACAGGCTATAGACCTTATGCGCCAGAGAAACAAGGGTGCAGCCATCTTTAGAATATTGTCTTTTAACTTCTGTTTTTGTGGTCGCTCTGTATATTTCTATGGCATCGCTGTCCAGGAGTAATTCGCTTTAGAAGTGGATTAACTTAATGTAAAGTTCACGAAAGTTATCATGAGGATTGTAATGTTTAAAGCAGATGTCTTAACAAATGTCAGTAGACCGGGAAGATTTTAAAACGAGACGTTCATTCATAAATACGCAAGATCGCTGTGAAAATACAGACCGGAAGTCAAAAGACAACGAGCGCAGCGCTGAAAAGGGGCGGGGCTACACAAGGTCTATAGATATAGATTACTACTTATTCCTTTACTTTCAAATGCAGAAAACTTAAATGTGTGCATTAGGGGTGTCGCGATATACCGGTATTGACGATAATCATGAGATTAAAAAAATTAACTATCGTTATACTGTTAATTAGGGGTGTCTCAATATACAGGTATTGGTGATAAATGTAATATTTAATGAACACAGCGCGCTGCAGCTACTTCTACGTAAAAACATGCCGTTGGATATGAGAGACAAGACGCTCTACCCGCACTCCAAGAAATTTAGCCACCAACCCATTCACCCACCTCCGCCTCTGTTATCTTGCAGATTTGGCCATTCATACCCAACGCCAGAGGGCGCACTAGCGCAGAGAGTCCACAAGTGAGACTCATTGGAGTTATAAAACTTATGACGTTCCAGGCAGAGGTCGCGTTACACTTTCGCACTGTCTGTCATTTTGACGGACAGGGTCGTAAAACGTTCGTCGTACTCTATTATTACCCATCATTTTAATTTTCATATTTTAATGATAATAAGACATTTAACAGCTTCTGTTTTCATTACATTTTCATTTTTATTCACGAACTAACAGGACAAGCATTTAGGCTATGCATTTATTTATATTATGAAAAGAAAGTTGAACAAAGACACTTCTCAGTTTTCATCTTGAGCAGTTGTCACGGATCATGAGTGAACGCGATCATCCCTTCTGCTATATTACGTTACAGAACGAAATAAGCATGAATGAACATCAGAAAATATGTTGAAAGATACAGTATAACTTACCGAAATCCGTATCATGTCTCATGTAATCACTCAGTGTTGCAAACAATGTCACGTAACATTATACCTCAGAAAAAACGTTTGACCATAAACTTGATAGTCAGCAAGAAAAATAACTCTAGAGAGGAGCATTTTGCTAAATATATGCACTATATTACATAATCATGTGTTTTTTTCACTGTTCTTTAATGTTTAATGAATGTTAACTTAGAATGAATCCGTCAAGTTTTTATGACAGCCACCATTTAAAGAAAGAAGAAGACTAAAGATTAATTTGACTGATAGCATTACTATTTTTTTCAAGATATCGCAATATATGGTATATATGAATTCTTTTGGCCACGATAATCATGTAGTGAATCTGAATATCGTGAAAGCCATAGTGTGGATTATAAAATGCACTCTAATGTTCAGACAGATGAAACCCACATTCTGGACAGCAAAGTGTTTTAAAGGCACGCCATAAGCCCGGCAACAGCAGAGAAACTTTCGTCTCTCTACTTAGTCAGTCTTTATAGGTGGGTGTAGTGTGCTCCATCAGCACTGAGTTTTTGCTGGCTTCACACACACCTGAGAATGGAAAGAGAGACACATTACTAAAGCAACTAACTAGACTGAAGATTAAAGCAAGAAGAGCAAGTAAGCCATAAGGCCTATAACAGCAAATTAGAAAACAGAAGAAAAAAGTTTCCAGCTCTTTGAGAATCTGTTATGTATTATGCATCTGTTGATATTACTGTTTTTACCGTAATTTGATCAAATAAACTGCCTTGGTAAGAGACATTTTTCAAAAAACATTTTGAACTGTAGTGTGTATCCGACAATGTCTATGTTTTAGGTGTAATGTGTGTTGGTTATATGTTCTCCTCTGCAGGACTGCGAGGACCCAAACCCTCTGATCCGTGCGCTGGCTGTGCGCACCATGGGCTGCATCCGAGTGGACAAGATCACGGAGTACCTGTGTGAACCTCTGAGGAAGTGTCTGAAAGATGAAGACCCCTACGTGAGGAAGACTGCTGCAGTTTGTGTTGCCAAGCTCCATGACATTAACGCCCAGCTGGTAGAAGACCAGGGCTTCCTGGACACCCTAAAAGACCTGATCTCTGACTCAAACCCCATGGTGAGGCACAACTTTAGTACCGGTATTTCAAATCTAAATTCCTGTTAGATACTGGCAATATTCTTAAGAATACTCTCTGAACTAAGGCAAATAATATGTAGGCTATGAGTTTCTTTCTTCTGTTGAACACAAAAGAAGATATTTTGAATAATGTCAGTAATCAAACAGTTGATGGTAGCCATTGACTTCCATAGTAGGAAAAAATATATAATGAAAGTCATTACAGTGGCTACTGTCAACTGCCTGGTTACCAACATTTTTAAAACATCATCTTTTGTGTTCAACAGAAGAAAGAAACTCATACAGGTTTGGAACAACCGGAGAGTGAGTAAATGATGACCATTTTTATTTTTGGGTGAACTATCCCTTTAACTTCCGTTTCGGATGCGCTCTTCCCATAACAGTAACACTGAAACACAAAGAATTCACGACATTCTATTACAATAGTGTTCTCATTATAATGTTATGGATATGGCAGATTGTCCCTGCACATCTTGCACTTAACTGTACTTTCATAATCAAAGTGATTTTAGGCATCACTGCGCATTTTCAAATCCATAGTTCCCTTTATTTCCCCAGTCTGGATGGCATGCTGTCCTAACTCTAACCAATCAGACCTCAGGTACCCCCCAAAATGCCACAATAACCCATAAGATAAAAAAGAAATATATTTTTTAAAGTCATGGCGATCATTGTTTTCATGATCGATTGTCGCTGTCACATCACAGTACTCCTGCACAACCCTGCATGCCAGTGTCATTTAGCTCTCTCTTAGTCTCCATGGTGTGTAATTACATGCTTTTGTTGTGCGAAACTTGAGACCGTGCACACACACTACCACTGTATTGAGTTTAATGCCTTTGTTTTGTTTTTTCCTCCATTAGGTGGTAGCAAATGCTGTTGCAGCTCTGTCCGAGATAGCGGAATCTCATCCTAACAGCAACCTTCTGGACCTGAACCCTCAGACCATTAATAAGCTCCTGACAGCCCTTAATGAATGCACTGAATGGGGTCAGATCTTCATCCTCGACTGCCTGGCCAACTACACACCCCGTGACGACCGCGAGTCACAGAGGTTAGAGGCCAATGTTATTTCATCACTCCTGTGTGATGGACTCTAAATGGTTTCTCTAATGAAGTCTACATAATACATAGACTCTAGCTTCACTAATAAAGCTGAGCCAGTGTAGTTCTTGGTATTGGCATTGATTGCCCAATCTAAATCTGAATCTAATTGACTCAGAATTGAATCTGTGTTGATTCGGTTAGGAATTTTAAGAATCTAAATGTAGATTGTAATTAATTGGAAATAATTTTTTTTACCAGCCTTATTTCAGGCAACCGAAACTACCCAGTATGTATTTGCCCTTAAAGATTTGATTTTAGTCTGCCTTGTTGAAGCATGTTTCTCACTGTCCTCCCACAGTATCTGCGAGCGTGTAACTCCACGGTTGTCCCACGCTAACTCTGCCGTGGTGCTGTCTGCCGTGAAGGTTCTGATGAAGTTCATGGAGATGCTTCCTAAAGATCTAGACTATTACGGCACTCTGCTAAAGAAACTTGCTCCTCCCTTGGTAACGCTCCTCTCAGCTGAACCTGAACTGCAGTATGTTGCCCTGAGGAACATCAACCTCATCGTACAGAAACGGTAGGTGTAAAGCTGAGGAAAATACATTTGTTTATACAAAGTGATGAAGGTTTGGGGATTTAAAAAGTTAAATGCACAAAAAAAAATCTTATATTATTATTTATTTATTTTTTCATTTTTATGTGTTTCTACCAGCCCTGAAATTCTAAAGCATGAGATGAAGGTATTCTTTGTGAAATATAATGATCCGATCTATGTCAAGTTGGAGAAGCTGGATATCATGATCCGCCTTGCGTCTCAGGCCAACATTGCTCAGGTGAATAAAACGCACACTCACACCCCTACACTTCATTTGAAACATGATCTCTGCCTGATCCTTTATGCTCATAAATTTTTATATTACACCACCCAAATTCAGTGTCCAAAAATCTGAGATTACTAGTGTAAATTCTGGTTGTATGTTGAATTAATTTTTTAATACAATTTATAGTATCAACATAACAATTTGAGTGAAAAGTGACCTGACAAATCAACATGAATGTCAGAAAGCAGAATGTCTTAGTATTTGGTTTGTCCCTCTTTTGCTTTAATGACAACTGTACTGCAACTGCATGAAATAAGTTTTGTTTTTTGTTTTCCTGAAAAATTTGAAATTGTAGCATTCCATGGACTTTAAAATGCATATTTTTGATCTGCCCAATTTTCGATCTGCCCAATTTTCGATGTCATGAGACTGATTTTTATCAGAACAAACTTGTTTTTTAAGATGGACTATTATAATTTTTATCAAGTACAATTAAATAACCTTTAATAGAGTAAACTTGTTTAGTATTTTTTTGTTTCAAATTTTTATTTTATTAAATGTTTGTATTTATTGAGTGTAGAATCTGTATGTGCCATGAAATAGCCTGTGAAGCTGAAATGGCAAACTTTTATCAATCCTATTTGTCAATATCACTCACTTTTGAAGCTCACTGTGTGACATCAACATTTGAAATGTGCTTCTGAGAGTCTGCTAAATATATGTGTGTTTGTGTTGTGTAGGTGCTGGCTGAGCTAAAGGAATATGCCACTGAAGTGGACGTAGACTTTGTGCGTAAAGCTGTACGAGCCATTGGCCGCTGCGCTATTAAAGTAGAGGTGAGATGGCCTAACCCTGAATAAGATAACATTATTAACTTAATTAACACTGGCAATCTGTTAACACTGGCAATCATGTTCATTTTAATTTTAAAGTGCACCGCTCCTAATGAAAGGATTCAACCTGATGTGAAACAAAAGCCAACTGCTTAATTGGTTCATTTCTGGGTGATCCCATTTATGCAAATCAGCTGATCTGTCTTTCGGTCTCTCCTGTCTTCATTACAGCAATCAGCAGAGCGTTGTGTCAGCACGCTGCTTGACCTCATTCAGACCAAGGTCAATTATGTGGTCCAGGAAGCTATTGTGGTCATCAAGGACATCTTCCGCAAGTACCCCAACAAGTAGGTGACCCTTTTGCCAATGAAGCTGTTTCTCCAAACTGCATCCTATTTCTGTTTGGCTAAGGTTCGTTATTCAGATGTTAGAGGTCCTTTGTCCTGGCACAGCCTCTGTTCGGCACTGCCTTTCATTCTAAAATGTGTTGAAGAAACATTTAATAAAGATTCACTGAACCCAGCCTCCCCCCCCCACTATGTCATTTTGCAGCTTCATTGTGGCTTTCTTCTTTATTGTGCTGTTAGGTACGAGAGCGTGATTGCCACCCTGTGTGAGAACCTCGACTCTCTGGATGAGCCTGAGGCCCGGGCTGCCATGATCTGGATTGTGGGAGAGTACGCGGAGAGGATTGACAATGCCGATGAGCTGCTGGAGAGCTTCCTGGAAGGCTTCCATGATGAGAGCACACAGGTGAAGTGCCTTTCAAATCACTTTATTACATTTATTCATCGCTTATGAAATAAGTAACAACGTTTTTTTCTGATGTATTAAAGGGATAGTTCACCTGAAAATGAAAATTCTGTCATTAATTACTCACCCTCAGGTCATTCCAAACCAGTAAGAGTTTCGTTCATCTTCGGAACACAAATGAAGATATTTGTGATGAAATCTGAGAGCTTTCTGTCCCTCCATGGACAGCTACGCAACTACCAATTTGACGTTTCAAAAAGTTCATAAAGAGATTGTAAAACTAATCCATATGAATTGAGCGGTTTAGTTCAAATTTTCTGATGATGCTCGATCATTTTATATGATGAACATATTTAATTTAGGCTTTTATTACCATATAAACATTGCTCAGCGAACATAAACAGAAGCTCAACCGAACCTGCTTGACGTGCGAGAACACGAGTGTAACATGCTTGAGCTTTCGTTTACCACAACTGATTTGCGAGTTGATGAATGTTTATATGTGAATAAAAGCCTAAGTTCAATCTGTTCATCATATAAAGCGATCGTGTCTCTTTTTTTGGACTAAACCGCTCATGGATTAGTTTTACAATCTCTTAATGAACTTTTTGAATTGTCTAAGTGTCAGTTGCATAGTTGTCAACGGAGGGACAGAAAGCTCTCAGATTTCATTAAAAAAAAAATCTTCATTTGTGTTCTGAAGATGAACTAAAGTCTTACGGGTTTGTAACGACATGAGGGCAAGTAATTAATGAAAGAATTTTTTTTTTGGATGAATTATCCCTTTAAGCAGACATGTGTTATGTAAGCATTGTATTAAGATTCCTCTATGAGCATAAAGAAAATCTCACAGAGGAATAGGGAGACTTTTTGCTGTGGTATGAAAATTGGTGTTTAGAATTTCTGAAATTTTGGTATCATAACAATCATACCATAATACTATAGTGAATACTGTCATGAACTTGCATGAACTTGTCTCTTGGGAGGTAGTGTTACAGGATTTGTCTCTGTTAAGGTTTTTTTATGCTCCCCTCTCAGGTGCAGCTGCAGTTGCTGACAGCTATTGTGAAGTTGTTCTTGAAGAAACCCACTGAGACCCAGGAGCTGGTGCAACAAGTGCTAAGTCTTGCCACACAGGTGAGATATCCACACAGACGGTTATCAAAGCACACATTTTAGTGAGAAAATGACACTGCACCTATACTTGCTCACACCTTCAAGGGCATGCTCTGGAGGTGTTGTTGCCGCCATCCTCAAACTGCACATCTCAAAAGCAAAGCCGTTTGGCTTGCTGAATCACTCCATTTATCCTTTTTAACAACATGCTGTAATTGTTGCTTTTTGTAACCAGAGGCAGACAATAAGAGGATCATCAAACCAGAAAACATTACGTTTGATTTGTAAACATGTCTCAAATGAATGTCAAATTCACAGGAAACAAAAGATGATTATAAAACCATGAGGATTAGTGTCCTACTCCTGTGCCTCTGTTAGACTACATAATCTGCTCCTTCTTATATATTATGCATGCATATGTACATAATTGTGTTACATAGCAATTTAAACAGTAGAGCACTCTGATGGTCCCGGAGGGTTCGAGCTTTTGGGCCAGAACCCTGAAACCCTGCATTAGATCAAACAGCAGGTTTATGACAGGTTTATTTTTATTAAACTTTATTTTATGTCAGCATGACTCCCATACAGTAACCACAATAGTCTTTGTTACTTTCAATATAAATCAAAACTTACAGAATTTAAAGACTTTATCACAAAATTCAAACCATAAATACAGTTTTGATGCTCTTTAATTTGGCCTGACAAATCATTGAAAATATTGATTACTTAGAATAGTTTAATGTTTGTATGTAAGAGCTAGGGCCTAGGGAGAATTTGTGTGATCTCATTAATATTCAGAGAAGCCATAAGCTTGTGCTGTCAGACTGGGATCGGAGATTGCATCTTGTCATTATTAACTTTGAGGTTCAGTGCCACAGGCTGTACTCTCAGCCAGGGTTCTATCAGAATACCAAATGTCCTTCTTTATCCCAGGTGCCATTTTATGGCCTCCAGATCTAATTCTCCCACCGCTGTTTTGCTCCTCTGGCGCTCCACTTGATCTTATCACACAGATGAATTGGTGCTCAGGAGTTCTGCATTATTTACATAAGACTATGTCCTTCAGATGATTTTTTTGTTGTTGTTGAAAAGAACAGTCACCTGTACTGCTTCATTTTCTCTTCCTTATATACTCACATCATAAAAGGCATATGATTCCCCTCGGTTTTCAACTGGTCAGTTTCACTTTCCCTGAATTTTGCTTGTTTTAACTTTGCAGGACTCTGATAACCCTGATCTGCGTGACCGTGGCTACATCTATTGGCGTCTGTTATCTACAGACCCTGTGGCCGCTAAAGAGGTGGTGCTGGCCGAGAAGCCTCTGATCTCAGAGGAGACAGACCTGATTGAGCCCACCCTGCTGGAGGAGCTCATCTGCCACATTGGTACTCTGGCCTCAGTCTACCACAAACCCCCCAGCGCTTTTGTGGAGGGCAGCCGTGGCGTTCAGCATAGGAGACTTCCTCCTCGTGCTGGCTCGTGAGTCTGATTTGTTACTTTTCTTATATTATTTTATGTACAGAAAAGTATAAGGATTTGTTTATATATTTATTAATAACAATTAACATAATCATGGTATATAGGTATATATATATATATATATATATATATATATATATATATATATATATATATATATATATATATATATATATATATATATATATATATATATATATATATAAATATATATAGTACTGTGCAAAAGTCTTAGGCATGTTAATATCCCCACCCCAAAAATGGTTGTAAGTCAGTTAATTATATCTTTTGCTGTAGTGTGTCAGTAGGAAATATCAGTTTACATTTCCAAACATTCTTTTTGCCATTAATTGTAATAATCCAGTGAGATTTGTGTATGCACAAGGAGTCTTACAACAGCCGGTATGATCTGATCTCACCATCATCGAGTCCGTCTGTGATTACATGAAGAAACAGAAAAAACTGAGACAAACTAAATCCAGAAGAACTGCGGGAACGTCTCCGAGATGCTTGAAGAAACCTACCTGCAAAGCTACAGTACTGTGAAAAGTACTGGCACTTGTGTTAAAATGCTGTAAAGTGAGAATGCTTTCAAAAATAAAATCACAAATTGAATTTATTTATGATTTAACTTCTATTAACAAATCCAAATCAATATATGGTGTAACGACCCCTTGCATTTAAAACGGCTTTTGTCCAGGTACACTTGCGCATAGTTTTTCAGGTAGCTTTGCAGGAAGGTTTCTTCAAGCATCTCGGAGATGTTCCCGCAGTTCTTCTGGATTTAGTCTGTCTCAGTTTTTTCTGTTTCTTCATGTAATCACAGATTCTCGATGATGGTGAGGTCAGATCATACTGGCTGTTGTCAGACTCCTTGTACATACACAAATTTTTGGGGTGGGGATATTAAGCATGCCTAAGACTTTTGCACAGTACTGTATATGTATATGTGTGCCCATATACACACACACAGTATATATTATAATTTTATATATGGTGTTAGTTTTATTAATTTTTTGAATTAGCTTTTATTTGTATATTATTTAGTTTTCATGGTGATTTTAGTTTCATTTTAGTCATTTTTGTGCTTTTGCCATTTTTCTATTTTTTTAAATATAGCTATTTAAGTTTCATTTATTTTTATTTCAGTTTTAATTAGTTTTAAATTAATTTATTTCCAGTTAATAATTGTATTTTACATTTATTTTTTTTAAATGTGTTTTAATGCATTTAATTTTTTTTATTTAAACTAAAAAGATGTATTTATTTTTTTAATAAATGATTTGATCATTTCTCTCTCTCTCTCTCTCTCTCTCTCTCTCTCTCTCTCTCTCTCTCTCTCTCTCTCTCTCTCTCTCTCTCTCTCTCTCTCTCTCTCTCTCCTCTCTCTCTCTCTCTCTCTCTCTCTCTCTCCTCTCTCTCTCCTCTCTCTCTCTCTCTTCTCTCTCTCTCTCTCTCTCTCTCTCTCTCTCACTCTCTCTCTCTCTCTCTCCTCCTCTCTCTCCTCTCTCTCATCTCTCTCTCTCTCTCTTTTAGTGTTGAGAGTGCCGAGAGCCCTGATGTTGGCCAGTCTGGACCTTCTGAAGCTCCACCTGCTGTCATTCCATCACAGGGTGATCTCCTAGGTGACCTGCTGAACCTGGATCTGGCCCCGCCCACTGCCACTGTCCCTTCAGTGCAGCCCTCAATGCAGATGGGAGCCATGGACCTACTGGGAGGAGGTCTGGATAGTCTGGTATGTTTATCTCAAACTGCCTCTCACTTTGCTCCAAACATAATCATCCCTTTATGGTGAAATGAGATTAATTAAGAGGAAAAACAGAGTAATTACTAGAATGAATATACCCATCTGTTCCTTTAACAGTCTGTGTGTGCGTATACAGAAGCATGCAGGCTTTCGGTAATGTGTTTGTCAGTTGTTCAGCTTGCACATGTGTTGTAGGACATTTATTTTGTGTCGCTGTTGACAGGTTCCAGAGCTACTTTACTAAGTCGAGATCATCCAAGTGGATTCTGATCCCAGATCAGCCCCCTCACCCTTAAACACACATCCAAAGTCCCTTAACCAGTGTAATTGTGTCTGTTGAGAAATCACAGATGGTCTTGCATAATTAGAGTTAACTTTCCTTGTCTGTATTTCCCCTCTGGTCTTCTCTTTCTCTTTTTTGAC
The DNA here is from genome assembly GCF_949319135.1 of Squalius cephalus. NCBI lineage: Eukaryota > Metazoa > Chordata > Actinopteri > Cypriniformes > Leuciscidae > Squalius > Squalius cephalus. The sequence goes on from NC_137126.1 coordinate 36,526,769, forward strand.
TTTCTCTCTCTTTTTCTTTTTTTTTGTTCCTGTCTTTTATTCTCACGCTACACTTGCAGATGGGTGATGAATCCGATACGGTAATTAAACTAAGTGAAAGAAGAAGCAGACACTTTCATATCATGCCATTTCATTAGTCTAAATGGGGATCTGTATATTAGTATGGGAAGCCCATGTACTCTTCACACCAACCAGCTACTTCCATTTACGAGTACATTTACAGCCCCAGCAATGTGCTGTTATTTACAACCACTTGTTTTTTCTACATTTAAAGAATGTCAACATTAGTAAAATATCTCCAAGATGGCTGTGAATTGTTTGTGTTGTCATCACACACCTTGTATGAAAAATCTTGGACTTGATGCAACCACATTTTTTTCTTTTCTTTGAGTTATTTTAAAGGGGTGGTTGTTTATGATTTCACTTTTCTAACTTTAGTTAGTGTGCAATGTTGCTTTTTGAGTTTAAACAACATCTGCAAAGTTACAACGCTCAAAGTTCAAAGCAAAGGAAGATATTTGCTTTTAAAGAAATCGTTTTTTAAGGACTACAACAATTTACATAAACCCCGCCCCCGGGAACGCGATTTATTAATTATCATGACAGAATATGCTAATCAATGAAAGACAATATAAATTCATCAACTAACCATTCAATTCTACATGTTGTCACTTCTTGAGTCTCTCCATCATCGTCTGACTTCGTTTTGAACATAAAAGGCTAAAAGTTTTTGAAATTTTCAGTGTGTGAGGTAATCGGAGCTGCTAACACACAAACACACACACGATCTCTTGAAGCTCCGCCCTCTGTGACGGGAGCAGCAGCTCATTTGCATTTAAAAGGACAGACACAAAAACGGTGCGTTTTTGCCCACCTTCAAAAAGTGACAATTTTAACATACTATATAAAAATATCTGTGGGGTATTTTGAGCTAAAACTTCACATACACACTCTGGGGACATCAGAAACTTATTTTACATCTTGTGAAAAGGGCATTATACCACCCCTTTAATAGTTTTAATAACTGTAAAGTTCATGAATATTTATAGAGTCATATATATCCCCAGCATCATTCCCCTCATTTCTTCTGATTTAATTCATTGGAAGTGTTTCATCCATTTCTCATTCCTCTATCAGCCGGGTGTTTCCCACAGGACAGAGGTGCATTCTCCCCAGCCATCTTCTGATTATAGTGAGAGAGAGGTCGGTGTGGGTGTTCTCACCTTTTGAGTTCATCCTTAAAAAGTCTGTACTGTTCTTAGTCTAGTCCCTGTTGCCCAACATAAACTAGTCTCAGATCATTATGAAGAAACCCCAAGAGCACCTTTCCTCTTTTATTTTATTTCAGTATTTGAGGTTGTAGTGGTAGTTTTAGTCACACACAAGTAGGCACGTCTCATACAAAATGAAATGTTGAAAGTAGGGATGGGCGATATGACCAAAATCTTATTTCAAAATACGAGTCATTTTATGTCACATTAATAATGATATATATATTACAATATAGTTATTTAACAATATAAACAATTGGACAAATACAATAAATCAATGACCGCAACAGTGTTTTAAGTATTTCAGGTACAGTAGGTCTATTTGACAGTAGCATTCAAATAAGGAATACAGCAGAAATTGAATGATCAAATGTAAAATAAAACACTGCATAGTCTTCACTGTATGAATCAAATATATACTGATTATTTTTTAAACCTGTGTTAAAAAAGCTGTGTAGCCTATATTATAGCTTATATATTGTATACTATATAATATACATTATAGTCTTTATATTTATTCACGAGCTAACTCTACAAACATGGAAAACAGTGATAGAAGGAGAAAATCCAACGCAACTTTGAAGGGACTAAACGTGTCAAAAAAACTTAAGCAATTCTGTGTTACACAGATATATTTGAATACTGCAGTATAAACAATACAACAAAGTAGTTATCAATAGACACTTCACATCGCCGCCTCAATATAATCATATCGCCCATCCCTAACTGAAAGTCATTAGAATGTAAAAAAGAGTACAGAAACGGTCTCTGAGATGTCTCACAACTTCCTTAGCAGCTCACTGACTTCAACCCACTGAGCTAGTTTCCCGTTCCATCAACCACGTCATAATTATCACCATCTTTCATGCTCACTGATCCTTACTTTTTGTCCTCTCTCTGTTCCCAGCTGGGAGGAGACATCGGCGGAAGTCCTTCGGTAAGTCAGACAAAGAGTTTTAGCAAAGTTCACCCAGACTTTGATGAATGTGCTTCATCCGAGGAGTATTAGCATCAACAGAGGGGTTTGCCTTCATTAATCAAAGAGCTGTTAAATTCCTCCTCCATGTCTTTTATATTAGTTAAATTCTCTGCTTGTCTCTTTCCTGATGATAGAAAGGTTGTAATGCTTGTCTCCCTCTGCTCAGATGGGTGCCGGTCTGGGGGCGGCCCCAACAGCCATGCCTGCTGCTCTCGGTGGTGCTCCTCCTGTTGGAGGTGGATTGGGTGACCTTTTTGACCTTGGTGGGGGTGTTGGCATGCCAACAGGATTCTACGTTGTTCCTAAAACTGTAAGTATAGAATCAATCAATATTCTCAATCAATAACTTTATGACTTCAGCAGTCTTTTATAAGCAGTTTCCCCGCTTTTAAGTCAATTTGTAATGCAGCAGCGTTTCCAGGACTTCCAGGACAAAATGTGCTATGGTGTTCAATAAAAGCTTGACATATTCCAACAGAATGCCGAGCACATTTTTTTTAATCTTAAAAGAAAAAATAATTGGCTTAAAAATGCAACTCTTATGGAGACGCTTAAAAAAACAGCAATGTGCAATGCAATCTGATGCATGTGTACACAGATAATGAGACGAACATAAACACAGACATCCTGTGTGTGTGCCCCTAACTTTCGTTCCCTCAAACTCTTAACCTGTTTATCTGTGGGTCCAGCTGTGGTTACCGGCAATGAAGGCTAAAGGGCTCGAGATTTCTGGGACTTTTGCCCGACGCGGTGGGATCATTCAGATGGATATGTCTCTCACCAACAAAGCCATGAGCGTCATGACTGACTTCGCCATTCAGTTCAACAGGAACAGGTTAGTCCAGAGGCAGAACGAGTGACTGGGATGGAGATTGTTTTGGAGGTCTCTTCAAGGTTTTGCAGTATCTTCTGTGTTTCTTAATCAGTTTGGAGACCTGCCTGGAAAACATCATGTTCATTTATACTGTTTTTCAGTGGGATCTTTCAAGGACATGCTGATATTCTAAAAAGACTTTAATGCGTTTTCACATCGATTGAGGACTTCTGTCCAGAAAATTACTTCTCGTTTAGTAAAGCCTGAATGTAGAATGTTGTCATATATTCTACTTTGATCTTTCAACTATTACAAGTGCAATTTATAGATTTTTAGAGTGGTGCTTTCTCACTGCCACAATGCTAGGCTGTTGTGAGTGAGTGATTTATTTATTTATTTATTTATATAGTGCATTTTTTATGTACTAGTGTGCAGCATCCACTTGGATGACGCAAAATCAGCCACAGTACAATGGCGCCAGTGTGCTCACCACACACCGGCTATAGGTGGAGAGGAGAGAGAGTGATCGAGCCAATTCAGTTGATGGGGATTATTAGGAGGCCATGACTGATAAGGGCCAATGGAGGGAATGTGGCCAGGACAGGTGTTTCTATGTAGTTGCTAAGGTGACTGGGTGGTTGATTACTTGTCCAAGTTGAAAGCATATACCACTAAGTCTCTGATATTCATGTTCCTGGAAGGTCCCTCTGTCAGTGTACATCTTTAAACATTTGTTTTATCATCTATGTTTTGAAACTAATTTACAGGTTGTGGAAGATAAAACAAAATTTTTAATCCTGAGCTAAATATTGATTTGGTCTTAACTGGTGATGCACCAAAAGTTTGGCAACCAAAAATAATCTGCCAAATTAGTTTTGGAGGGCTGAAATGATTGATTGAAACAGCCTTCCTTTGACTATGTAAGTGTCTGTTTTGTGCACACAACATGGATATGCTTCAAGTAAACATGTCAGCAGTGTGTACGCACTTCACCCTGACCAAAAATGATGCTATAGTAGCAAAATGTTTTTGGTTGAGATGTTTAGAGGTGGCTCATTGCTGAAGAATTTGTACCCTGAACAGCATGCAGTTCAATTATCCAATTACCCAAATTTAATTATGGAAACATTGTTTTTTGTCTAAAAGAAACTTGAATTTTAGATTGATTTAAAAAAGAAATGATTTTGGTGTCAATAGTCTTAAAGGTACACTGTAACTTTTGCCTCTAGCTGTTAAAAAAAAAACTACATGCATTTTGCAGAAGAACATTGTTTTGGTTCTGCGTCGGCTCTGCGTCTGACATTGCAAGATGAATTTGATTCTTTCTCATAACTAAGAAAAGAGAGAGATTATCCTACTGATCATAAAACATTTACTTCTAGGCTTAAGAGATATACCCAGATTAGAGTGAAAGGATCTAAAGCTGACTAGCTGAAGACTTTACTGTAGCTATACCCATTGATAGACAAGGTATTTCCTTAAAAAAATTAATTCTAGCACAGTGCTACAACAATCCATAATGAAATGACCCTTCACAATAGATAATGCTGTACAATGAACTCTATTATATAGCTACATATGGCAGTTTATCTGTTCAATAAAATACTTTACTCTTCTGTTGAGTAATTAAAACGCCACCTCCGCATCGCCTTTACAACATTTCAAATCCTTCAGTTCTTGATATGTCCGAAAAGCCCAGCCAGTGTTGAATCACATTTTATGACGTTCTCTTTTTGCCAGCAGACTCTCCTCTGTTTAGCGGGGGTTTTTTTAATATAAAATGGGTGATTTTCTGGAGGTTTGAGATTTAGCATGGTCCATGTCAACCTTTCTCGCTCATTATGCCACTCTCACACCATAAACGCATCAAAGTAGCCGAAGAAACTTTTCTCTATTTACGGATACGACGAGACGCGCATTGGCGAGTGACGCATGCAAGCAATTTCCAGGAAAAAACATCCTGCCTGGTCTAAAATATAAACGCTTAATAGGCTTACCATAGTGAGTCAGGGTAAGACAAAAACATGTTTTGGAAGAAGGATTAATGATGTATTGACTCGTTATGTAAATTTTACAAAATAAAAAAACATTACATAGTTTACCATTAACTGTGTGCCTCTGTTTTTTCTGTAGTTTTGGTCTGGCCCCTGCTGGCCCTCTGCAGGTTCTGACTCCTCTGAGCCCCAATCAGACCATTGATGTCAGTCTGCCTCTCAGCACAAGCGGCCCCGTCATGAAAATGGAACCGCTCAACAATCTGCAGGTAATGTGTCCACTGCATTTCTGCACCATTATACTTCTCACACACAGTATAAAATGAGTGTTGTGCTGTTACTCATTTCAAGACATAAAGCAATAAAGCAAGCCCCCAAAAAAATCCACTCCAAATACAGCAGGGACATTGAGTGTGGGTGGTTACAGAGGGATGCAACTCAGATTCTGAGATTCCGTTAAGAAAATCATCAGTGTTTCCCTTTGGCTGCTTGGTCTCTCACATTGGTTTCGTCTGCCTTTCTCCCCGTCAATTCATCCATGTCCATTTCAATCCTCTCTCGATCAGGGTTGTAGGTCTGCAGCGGTACAGCAATAGGTCTGAATTAGCTGCACCTTATTATCTCTCTCAGTGGATCATTCACATTTCTCTCCAGTGACTGCATTTGGGGAATAAATCACAAAGCCCACAGACTACAAGGCGCGGCATATGCATTGTGGAACAGAGCGATCACTAATTGGTAGTAATTAAACAGAGGGAGAAAATTGTGTCGAGCTTTGGGGACTGTTTTGGTTGGATGAAGCAAATGCAAACTATAGAAAGTAGGAGTTCTCTTTCTCTCTCTCTTTCTCTCTCTCTCTCTCTTTCTCTCTCTGAGCCCTAAAAAGATTATAAGAAGATAGTGTTTTAATCTTAAGATTTTATAGAGCCCCTCAGGGTCCGTCTAATTCCATTTTCAGATTAAATGCATGTATTGAGCTTTCCTGGAGAGAGATCAGTGAGTGTTGTGTTCAGAATACACATTTTAGATCGGCATCAAATGGTTCATCATAAATGCGTCTCTTTCACTTTCCGCTCTGTGCTTATCATTGAAGTCATCAGCAGGGGTTTTAGTGTCTGAGAGAGCTCAGGAGAATCACAGGTGGCAACATGAATTTTATATCTCCTTTTTTGCAGGACTGATGTAACAATAATAATAATATACCTGAATATCAGGCAGCTCACAGATTCAGCACGTCCTGTCCTGGAGTGGGACAGATTCAGCACGTCCTGTTTGATCTGGATGTGCTTTGGCTTACCGTGCATTTTCAATCTTTGTATGCGTGGATTACAACAGCTGATACTTCCAGTCCTAGAGAGGCTCATGGCATTATTAATTTCACACGTGGCTGCCGATAATAGATCAGTTATTCACTGTAATTGCATCACAGGAAGTGAATGTTACTCATAGACTGGTTGAAATACTTTTTTTCCCTTTACCTTGACTCATTGTCATTATTTACGAGGCCAATAACGCTGAAGATAAATCTGAACAGAAGAGGAACAGATTCTAATACTTAAAGGGATAGTTCACTTTGAAATTAAATTTTGAAATGTTTTAGCTTACCAGAAGGGCATCCAAGATGTAGGTGTCTTTTTTTCCGCAGTAGTTTCAATTTTGATATTTTTAGGTCAAACCGTTCTTGTCTTACAGTCATATCATGCAGGTCTATGGTCACGGTCTCAAAGAGCATGCACAGAGTCCAAATTAAAACAATTCCCCATCGTCCAAATTAAACAATTCCCCATCGTAAGTACACATTGATGGCCTAAGACACGAAACGAGTGGTTTGTGTGAGAAAACGAACAGTATTTATATCGTTTTTACCTCTTATAACACAACCACGTCCAAGTGATCTGAGGGCGCGGGCGCTTCCTGCTGTGTGACGTGTACGCAGACTGGTGCATAGATATATACACTAGATGTCGCATTAAAGACATTCGTTCCAATGAACTGCCGTAGCCAAGGCGACCTCTAGTGTATATATCAACTCCTGACAATTGCACACAAAAAATGTATTTCTGATTTCACATTAGTTAGTACATTGTCTGTCTTTATACTAATTTTACCTGGTGGTGCTATATAGTATTTTATCTGCAGTTAGAAGAGGGAGGCCGGAACAAAGCCGGTGTGTGCAGCTCAGAGCGGTTTGGTTGGATGAATTATTCAGGTGGAGTGCAGCAGGTATGGATGTCTAGTATGTGGGACATCCTGTCCCTCTCCAGGGCTGCATAGTCTTTATTCTGATGGATGCTGTGCACCTGCTGTCAGCTTTTACAAAGCTCCCCTGGGTGCCTTTCAATCCCTCATGCTCTCAAAAGATTTACAGCCATAATCAGATACAAATTTGGTGGTGGTGTTTTTTTCAGATGCAATTACACAAAAATGGAAACAACAAAAGTAATGATTGGTTTTATTTAATCTGGTCTGATTTGTTTTAATGATGTGTTGTTTGTGGGTCCCTCTCTTTTTATTTCTTGCTTAACCCTGTTGGTGCTGTTCGGTCATTTTTGACTGAAAGTTTACGTTTATTTATTTATTTATTTTTATTGACTTCATCGGAATAGTACAAAGCCGAAGGTTTTGTCACTTGCTGGGAAAAAAAATATAAATGGACATGATTTGAAAAGGTTAAATGGACCTGTAAAAAAATAGATGCACTTTTATTGTTCACGGTAAAAAATTACCGCGTTGGAAATGAATGGGAGATTAATTTCATGATCTATTGGAAACATTTGGTACTGCGCACAAACAAAATCTTACTGAAAGCTCATTTTGTGAGATATCAACGTCAAATTTGGAACACAGCTTGTTTAGATTAATGGCTTGGATTTTCTTACAGTTTTAGAGTAAAACGTGTTTTGCAAAATATATTTTTCATGTGAAAATTTAAAATGGTATTTTTGTGCATTTTTCATAACAATACATGTAAAATGTAATATCTTTTTTCAGGTTCACTCTTTTTTTCACTTCAGCAATATGTCAATTGTCATTTTTAAAAAGAGACCAAACTTAAGTCTGTGCTCCAAAGCATTTAAAATGAATGGCAGTTTAAGTTGGAAATTTCATTTTCAGGTCCATGCTCAAAAAATGAATGAATGGATTATAACTACTGCATAAATATAATTTAATACAATAAAATCCCCTAAAAATACAAAATATTAAACAAAAAACCTATATTTTGTCGAACTAAAATATAGAACTATCATTTTTTGGTGCAAGAAACATTGACTTTTCACATTTATACAATGAAAAAATATAGGCATTAATATAGAATATATTTCTAATTCACTAGGACAGGTGTTTTTGATTCTGATTATCCAAGACAGATTCACTCACTCACTGTTTTCCTGAACTGTCAGTGGGCATCTTCCATCCTCTTAGTGAAACACTGCCTCTGAGGTATTCGTGCATGTTTGAAGTTCACAAACTGGCGTGCAAATGTGAACTCCACGCACAGGAGCTGAACCCAACCTCTGCAAAGCCACAGGGGGACTTAAAAGAATGAAGAGAGAGATGGAAGCAAAATGTCAAAGAAAGAGATGATCAAAGGACCAGCTTTCCCTGCTATTCTGTGGTGTGTTTGTGTCATTCTTTGAAAGCACTGGAGAAAGAGAGGCCCATTTATTGCTGCAAAAATTATGGACACGTCCCGTCTGCTCTTAACAGGGTTTAAGTGTCTTGACCACAACCACAGTGTGTCTTAAATCACACTCATAATGTGTTTTTCTTTCTCTCTCTCTCTCTCTCTTTGTCGGTGTTGCAGGTAGCTGTGAAGAATAACATTGACGTGTTCTACTTCAGCTGCCAGTTTCCCCTCAGCCTGCTCTTTGTAGAGGACGGAAAGATGGGTAAGTGTTTATGTGTGTGTGTGTTCATGTCCCATTAATCACTGCCCGTGTCCTCTCAGACATAAGCATAAGTGGATAAGTGCTTCAGGTGATTGTGACGTCAATCCTTCAATCATTTTTTTGAGTGCGTTCACCTTTTGTTTTTTGTGTGGGTATTGTTTTTAAGTTTTAACTCTTATGTCCATGGGAGTGTGAGCACACGTGCCAGAGCTGTGTCCAAATGAGTGTGTACGAAAGGATGCTTGTGGTTATGTGGAGAAGTGGATGAGTGTGATAGAGACTGCTTATGCATAGAAGACTTTCACCAGAAGTCTCTTAAATGGAGTTCAGTCTCTGCAGGATATTATACAGATGCACAGTGGCTGTGTCTGAAAAATACTGCCTTTGCAGGCAGAATATAGAGATAGGAAGGTATCAAGGCACTCTCGAATCAGGTTCGGATTACCCATATGGGCATGTGGACATGGCTCAAGTGGGGCACCATGCAAGGTTGGAAAAAATTAAAATCCATATGGGTCATTTTTCCTACTTTCTACCAAGAAATAAGTATATATATATATATATATATATATTATTTTATTTATTTTTTTTACATTTTTTGTTTTTTTTATCTCTAAAGTTCTTTAGACATGACAATGTGGTGCCTGAGAAGCCAGCCTGAAATCAGTATGAACGTGTCCTTTTATCCGGCAGCAAGGCAACAGCTTTCAGAATCAGACACAGCCAAACTGCATTCTTTTTCATTTTCATCATTTTTTTTCACTGTTGTCCTCTCACATGAACTCCTTTTGTCCCTCTGCTCCTCAGAACGTCAGGTGTTCCTGGCCACCTGGAAGGACATTCCAAATGATAATGAGGCACAGTTCCAAATCAAAGACATCCACCTCAACTCAGGTAACAGGAATAAATATTTGCCTTGCATGAGTGAATTGGATGGGTAGGCAGATGGAAAGGAATGAAACAGAGGAAATCAAACAAATAAGCAAAGATGGGATGAAAGGAAGAGCTCTACCCTTATCTGAGCTTTGTATTATTTTGACTGTCACACACTCTGTCTTTTAAATGAACACACTGTCTTCTGTTGTGGTCTGAGGTGGCATGTCTGGGTGTAATTAACTCAAGGCAGGTGTTTTGGGAATGATCCTCTTCCGCATAACTGTTTGCATAAAATAATTGTGAGTCACACAGTCATGAACATGAACACACACTCTCAGTGGTATTACTAATTAATTGCACAGTGGGTGTCTATAGTGCTCTTTTTAAATCTCTCTCCCTTTTTTGACACTCTTTCTTCTATCCATGTGGCTTGATATTAAATATAGGTGTTTCGTGCATCGTTATATGAATCTACTGCCCTCAGCAAAATATTTGTATGTTATGCCAGATTTGAGATTGCGATTCAAATTGAATGTGATGAGAGAGAAAGTCTGAGTGGCACAAAATAATTCATAGACTGTAAAGAGACAACACCACTTTTTTTTGTTTCTCACTGGTTGCAAGTTTAAGGTCAGTGATTTTCTTTTTCTTTTTTACTACTTTTGTTCATTTGAACTTTCTATTCATCAAATTCGTCACGTTTCCACCCAAAATATTAAGCAGCACAACTGTTATCAACATTGATAATAATAAGATATGTTTCTTGAGCACCAAATCAGCATATTCAAATTATTTCTGAAGGAAAGCCTGGAGTAATGATGCTGAAAATTCAGCTTTTCCATCACAGGAATAAATTACTTTTAAAATATATTAAAATAGGATACAGTTAAAGGATGCAGTAAAACTGTTACTGCACTTTGGGTCAAATAAATAGTCTTGGTGAGCATAATTGACTTTTCTCAGTCAACTGGTCACATCTGATTCAAACTAATCTTTTGATTATCGAATATCGAATATTTTGGTTATCGACTTGAGTTAACATCTCATTGTGCAGATTAATCATTTTGTTCTATGAAAAAAGGCAACTCAGACATTCCACTTAAGATCTTTTATTGAGTGAACTATTCTTTTACATCAGACTAATTACTGACTGGTTCATATGACAACATATAGGTAAAAATACACATTTGCAACAGAGTTGCCATAGAGACTCACTCAGGTTCAATTTGTCTTTAGAAAACCTGCTGTGTGTGTCTGTTTTGTTAATGAGTAACTTCTCTCTCCTCACAGACGCGGCCAGCAACAAGTTGCAAGGCAGTAATATCTTCACCATAGCCAAGAGAACAGTGGAGGGGCAGGACATGCTGTACCAGTCCATTAAACTCACCAATAGCATCTGGGTGCTGGCAGAAATGCGTGTGCAGACTGGAAACCCCAACTACACGGTAAATGGAAACAAAGAGAGATCAAGGGTGTTGAAGTGACTTTTGAAAGTATGTGAAGAGACTAGCAAAGTACCACTCGAACACACACACACACAAATCGATAAAGACAAGAGGATGTGCTGGAGGAGACAGTAGCAGTCGCGCGTGAGAGAGTGTGTTGCTCAGAACGACTCCCCTGTTACTTCCTAATGAGTCATGCGGGAGATTTATTTGTGCTTGTGCACGCGTAAGAGAGGAAAAGGGTCAGAGGGGAAAGGACTGCTGGGAAGATCAAACACTGTCTTAAAACCTAACAAGCTGCATGGCTAGATAGCATTTTTTGGCATTATAGATGCCTCATTGTCTAGTCAGGCTGCACTCTAGGTAGAGACTCAGCCATCGCGTTCAGAGAGAGTGTTTGGTGAATCCAGGGTGGGTAAAAATCAGGAATGACGATTGTCAAGAAAAGATGTCAGTCCTCCTGCCAGTCCTTCCTCCTTTTGGTTTGTGGGATTTGCCATTATCACTCAGCCCAATGCGGAGTGTACGCTTCTTCTCTCTCACGTTCCCTTTCCCATTTCCCACATGAATCATGCCTCAAGCACAATTGTAGGGAACCAGTTCTTCTCTCAGATCTCAAGTATACCTAGAATTGTATGCCCCAGCATGCTTTATTCCCAGTAGCAGAATATGCATCCACCTGAGAGAATTAATGATCAATATATTATACATTTACTTATTTTCCCTCAGTTCATTAGAAAGTCCAGCTTTTTCATCATAACATGCAATTTTTTTTTTGTTATTGCACAAGGAT